>NC_091750.1:36372088-36694588 GCF_043380555.1 Nothobranchius furzeri | reverse complement strand
CCATTTTAAAAGATCTGGACACGCCACTGTGTGACTGACGACCTCCTGCTGCTAAACCTTTAACGTTTTAGCGTAAAACAACTTATTATAGATTGTAAAAATGTTGAAACTGTTTCAATAATTCATGTAGGATTCTGGACCTCCAGCACCTCCAGCACCCCTGCCTCCAGGCCCCTGGACCTCCTGGTCCTGGACCTCCTGGTCCTGGAGCCTCCTCTGTGAACACAAACAGCAGCTCTGACATTTGTGAGTTTTTCTGGTGCAGCTCCATGAAAACAAAGCACCAGAATAAACGGTTTTTGGTTCCTTTCATAATAAAAGTCCAGTTATAGTCACTTCCTGTGTGCACATGCACGAAGCTCAGATCAGTACAGGCTGTGGATCGGGAGCAACGATGTGTTTTTGGTCATTTCCATCAGTTTCTCTCTCAGGGCTTTTTTCTGAACTTTGACCCAGATGTACCGAGGGTTCTCCACAGGAGGCGGCGTCCCCGCAGCGGGCCAGTCCACCGTCCGTCCGTCCTCGTCCCGCTGCACGCGATCCGGGACCATGGTGACAAGCGTGTTGAAGAGCACGCCGTCTGTCCTGCCGTGCTGCCTCCCGTTGTGCTGAAGACTGAACACACCCAGCGTGCTGACCTCGTGGTCGTAGTAGGATGACGGCATGGCCTCCTGCACCACCATGTTGGCAGCCCAGGTCACCGCGTGGGTCCTCAGCGCTGCTGCAGAGGGGAGGTGGGGCGCTGGCACTGGCGACAGGAGAATGAGTCAGAAGCCGCACCGCTGAGGCTCATGGGTAAAAACCCAACATGATTCACGTTGCAACAGATTAGAGATAAAATCAGTCGTCACCTCGGACCAGAAGGACCCAGACCTGCTGCTCCGCTCCGACAAAGACCAAGACGAGTCTCTGCACCACATGACGACCGCTCAGGTCCAGAGGCAGCGTGACAGCGTGCCACGGATTCCTGTGATACCTGAAGGCAGCAGAGCTGGGTTAAGACTAGAGGATTCCATTACTAACAGCTAAAACACGGCATCCTACTTGAGTCCGTATTCGATGAGACGGAGGATGTCTCGTCCTCGGAGAGGGAGGGAAGACTGTCTGTCCCACCAGGACGCCTGAAGAGACTCCTGATCTGCTGCTGAGGGAGTCTTCAGGCTTCCTCCTGACAGACAGCAAGAGACTGCAGCTGTTCATCTGCACAAACGGTAACTGGCCTGTATTTGTATAGCGCCTTCTTAGGGTTCTACAACCCCCCAAGGTGCTTTACAACACAACCAGTCATTCATCCATGCACACACACATGCACACGCTGGTGGTGATGAGCTACGATGTAGCCACAGCTGCCCTGGGGCGCGCTGACAGAGGCGAGGCTGCCGAGCAAAGGCGCCACCGGTCCCTCCGACCACCACCAGCAGGCGAGGTGGGTTAAGTGGGACACAACAGTAGCATTCTCTGGTCGGAGCCGGGATCAAACCTGCGACCTTCCTGGACAACCCGCTCTACCTCCTGAGCTACTGCTGTCTCTGAACACCTTCAGGCTCCACGACCTCCACCTGAGCAGGCACTCAGGTGTGACCTCTGACCTGTGATCCTGGTCAGGAAGATGAAGCGGATCCACTGTGGTCCCTGCTCTTGGACCAGCAGCAACGTGATTGGCTCACAGTCAAACCCCGCCTCCTCCTTCACCTGTGGACCATCAGAACGCGGATCAGAGGTCTGGCTATCACCATGACAACAGATGCTGGTTTTAAAGACTTACCTCCCTCCTCAGCGCCTCCTCCAGGCTCTCCCCCACCTCCACCCTCCCTGCAGGGAGGTACCACTGCTTGTAACAGTCCTGCTTCGCCTCCTGCACCATCAGCACCTCCTCCTGAGTCAGAAACGTGTTGTCAGTCCAAACGAAACCGGCTCAGACCAGCTGATGCTCCTGAAAAACCATCAGCTCACCTTCTCGTTCAAGACCACGGCGCAGACGATGTAGGTGACGTTCTTCCTCAGAGTCGCTGGCTTGCTCAACTCCAGGCCAACGTCACAGAGGCTGACCTCTGACCCCTGGCCGCTCAGCAGACGCTCCACCTGCTCCTCCACCTGACGCTCCTCCTCTGCTGTCACTTCCATGTCTGCAGGAGGACAAAATCATGTCACTGATCTCTAAATCTGGACAAACTATTTTACAGCTTAATCAATTATTCTTTTAATTAATAATACATTTTCTGATGGCTACCAACTCAAGAATGAAAGCCAAATTCTAGTTCTGGTATCTAAAATAGATTATTATTATTATTATTATTATTATTATTAAGACTCTTTGCTGTGAGTTTCTGTGTTCTGCTGAATAAGCTGTAACGGTTCTGCTGGTTCTGTTTGGCTCATCACAACAGCACCACCACCACAGAGGAAATGATCCCAGTCATCTGGCACATTATTAGAACCTTCCGTTCTGCCCAAAGTTATGCAATGTTTAAAAAAAAGAATGTTCATAATTTAGGGATTCAAAAATATGTTGTGATTCATGTTTAAGATTTCATGTAGGAAAACGTGATGTGTTTTAAAAAGGGGTAATTCCTGTACAGTGAGTCATTTTTATCTTATTTTGAAGGTTTAGACTTTTGTTGCAAGGCATTATGAGTAGCAGAAGAAGAAGAAGAAGAAAATATAATTTCTATGGCGCCTCTCAAGATAAAAATCACGAGCCCTCATGAGAGAAGACACGTTGAGAAAACCTGCCTTTCAATGATTAACCTCATTTTTGTGTCATAATGATCTTTATCTTATCTGAGCTGGCCTCCTAAATGTTTCCGGTTCAACCCCCCACCCCCTCCCCCAGTCCAACTGAATGAGAAGCGCAAACTTTTTTTTTATTAACAAGTTTTATTTTAACCAATGAAGCTTACAGGCTTACATAAGAATCAATATTTACAGTTGAATTCTGAGCATGACAAAAATAAAGCAGGTGTACAAACAGAAACAATAATATTAACCTAGCTCAATACCAACCTGCAGAAATCATAACCAAAATATATATATTACATCAAACAACATTAGGGGTAAAGGAAACATTCACCAAATTGTTATAGCGCCAAATGGCTTTCTTGGAACTACATAATTTAAGAGAATCCATAAAGGATGCAAGTTCTTTCGAAAAAACAATAAAGATCGGTTTGATATTGCCAAATTTACATTTGTGTATAAAGAATTTGGCGAAAATAATCAAATTATTGACAGTGAATTGCTGCATTTTATTTTCCAAAATAATACCATACTTGATGTCAGAAAAAGATAAGGAACGTATAATGAAATTATTATGCGTCAACCACGAGTGAAAACTATCCCAGAAAAATTTGGTAAAGATGCATGTGAAGAATAAATGTATCCCAGTTTCTATAATAGAAGTGCAAAAGGCACAATCGTTCTCTCCAATATTAAATTTAGACTGCAAAAAATCTTTGCAAGGATAAATACTGTTTATAGTTTTAAAATGAACTTCCTTAAAGCGCAAACCTGTTTGCCTTAAGTCGATGCTTTACACCGGTGTTGTTTTCGATCCGTGCTGCTCCAGGAAGCCAAACCGGAAGTGTACAATAATCTGATTTCGGTGTTACATCGAAACGTGTCGAAATTTTTTTTCCACCAGCTTCACGCTGTCTTCCGTTTAGCATTATGGGTACAGTTATAAAATATTACTGAACGTGATAAAGAATATGTTTTGCAATGTTAGTCCAGTAACAAATTGTAACCCCCTCTTCAACAATAAAAACGTTATTTTCTCTCTTCGGTAGAAACTAATATCTCAAAGGTCAGATACACACATCCTCACACATTATAACATCAGATACAAATCCTAGAATTTTTTAATTCTTCCAATAAAATTGCTATTTTAGCGGGGGGAAGTATTACGAGGGACACACCTTCAGACCGGAAATCCACAGAAAGGGGAACCCTTTTTCGAGGGAGGACTCATCTCAACGTAACAGCTTGGTCTGAATGTTTTAATCGTTTCACTTTTTTACTCTTTTTGGGGGTTAGCTCTGAGTTTTTATCATTGATAACTATGATGCCACCGGAAGTCATGTGGTTATTGTTTTTTTGTTTTATTACCTTTTCGCTGCTGCGGTGTTAAAAGGTCACGCAACTCCTGAGCAACATTTATCATTATATTTTGTTGGTTTGCGTCTCGTTTATAGTTTATTGACATAAGAGGTAGTTCAAAGCCGAGTCGGGAAACGTTTCAACACAGGTGAGTTACAGGTTTATCCTCCATCACCTGCTCAGCTGTGTTTATGAATATTTGCATAAATTACTCTAGTTGCAAGAGGCATCTCTTTGTAATGACATTTAATATCTTTTTTCAGTCTGTTAGTTGCGTTTTATTTAATAATTTAACTGAATAAATGATCAAACTGTCATTTACTTTAAACTTTGTGTCAGTATCCAGATGCCGTAGAAACCAGAGGAGTTACTGTGGAGAACATTCTGGTCCAGGTGGCAGAAGATCTACGTGAGGAGCTGCTCTCTGACCAGATTCTTCCCTGTTCAGGGAGGCACTTTGTGATGTTGCGACACAGCAAGCTGCAGAAACAGATCCTGGTTCTGTATCGGCAATTCCTGCGAGCTGGCAAGGAAAAACCAGGCTTCATTCCCCGAATCCGTGATGAGTTCAGGGAGAACGCTCGCATCAAGAAGACGGATGTGATGCACATTGAGTATTTGTACAGACGAGGCCAGAGGCAGCTGGAGCAGCTGAGGGACGTCAACACCAAGCAGCTGGGCTCCTTCTCTAAACCCAAAGATGCCAGCTGAAACTTGGAGACCTCCAGTCGCTTCAGAGACGGAAATAAATGACGTCATTAAGCTGCTGCTCTGTTTACGGAGAGAGCAAGTAGTTTGTGGAAATTCTAACAGTAAAATGAGTTGCATGAAGTAATGAATAAAAACATTAAGAAAAATGTCGGTTTTATGTGGATGACAATGTTTATGCTGGTGAAGATTCTCAGTCTCCATAATGACAAAATTTAGTTTTCTGATAGTCGAACATTTGTCCGAGTATCAGGAAACTGATGTCTAAGCAACAGCAGCAGAAAGCTCAACGGTTCTGTTATTTTTGTTATTAGAGATCTGATTTTAGGGGGTTTGATCCACAGCTCTGCCACTCATACAGTAGCACGTCAATACGCTTATGATGTAGCAAAGAACCAACAGACCCGAGTGAAGGATAGTGTAATAACTTCATTTCGGCAACAGGCACAGTTTGAGTAATTACTAAAAGAAGTAAAGTCTGTAACAGGTTATACTAAACAGAATTAAAATATACAGATGACTAATAAAATCAGTTGAATTCAGCAGTTTAAAAGGAGAAACATTTTACCCAGCAGTCCCACAGAGCACCAGCAGGTGGCGCAAGTGCGACTTCTGCCGCTTTGAGGCGTCGAGAAAGAAAAGGTAAACAGGAAGTGGGGATTGGAGATTTTTGTGGAAACCGAACGATTTTCAGATGCAGAAATCAGCTTTGGCTGAATTTATTCGGACTTGTTTAGTTTAAGGAACCTCGCCGTTTCGCTCGTGTTCGGACCTCTGACCCGTTTGTTGTCATGTTCGATTCGGGGAGGATGAGCAACGCGCAGCTGTTTCAGCAGGTAAGTTAACAAAAACAAGCGCACCTTTGTAGTAAACGTGTCAAGTTTTCCACGATAAGCGAAGCTTGGTGGGTACCTTATGAACGAAAAGTTATAAAACAGACGTTAAAAACACCCCACAGATGCACTTCCGGTGTTTTTGCGCTTGCCTGTGTGTCCCGGCCTGTACTGACATCCCCATCAGGGTTCTGTCCTCGTGTACAACGGTAGAGGCATCAAAAACGGTGCATCCGTGTGAAGGAGTGGATGAGTTGTGTCTTCCTCTACTCTGTTTTTATTAACGCGTGAACATGTCACACACAGCTGGGTTTTCTGACCAGTTCGGGTTACCCGAGGGTCACGCAGAACAGCTGGTTCTGTGAAATATTTACAAGCTGAGCAGACGGTCATCTGAACCAGAACCTGAGACGTTTCTTTGCTTTTACCGTCCTCGTCCCATCTAGACGATTTTTAATCAATTCGTATGTCTTAAAACCAGGGGCGCCTCCAGAAATTTTTGATAGGGGGTGGCCAAAGACATTTTTGGAGTGACACCCCAAATTGGTCCTTGCGGTAACTCTGGGAGAGTTTAGCCTGCGGCGATGAATTGCATTGCTCCTTTATTCATTTTTATTCTAAAAAAACAAAACAAACAAAGAAACAGTATGTATCCAACAAAATTTACCTAAATTTTAAAAACACGAATATTTCAGAAAATATATTTCATTTATTTAAAATGTTTTTTTCAAATTTAATTTAAACATGCATTTTTTTAGGTTAATTCACCTGTGTTGCTGTGTTCACAAAACAATATGGAGTTAAAAATGATAAATAAATGATAAATGACCCGCACTTGTATAGCGCCTCTCAGAGTAAGGACTCCAAAGCGCTTTACACTACAGTGTATCATTCATCCATTCACACACACACATTCACACACTGGTGGTGATGAGCTACGATGTAGCCACAGCTGCCCTGGGGCGCACTGACAGAGGCGTCTCTTGTTTTAAATGGTGAGCAGCAGAAACAATTGCATTTTTTTCATTCTGATTATTTCTTTACTGATTAATTGTATTATTTTTATTTGGTTTTACAATAATGTCTTGAAAAAACAAGATCAGTTTATGGTTTGACTGAGGCCCTGTCCACACGTAGCCGGGGATCTGCCAAAACGTAGATATTTTTTCTACGTTTTGGCCTGTCATCCACACGAAAACGGAGTTTTTTCACACGAAAACAGATCTTTTTAAAAACTCCGGCCAAAGTGAAGATCAGCGTTTTCTCCGTTTTGGGTGTCTGCGTGTGGACGGACAAAACCGGAGTTTTAAGGTCCGCAACGTCACTTTCCGTGACAAAAAAAAATGCTGACATCACGTGTGCGACCTGTGTTTACACTAGCCGACAGCATGGATGCCCTCAGAGCTGCGCTCGCTTTATCAATTGTCCAAGCGCTTTTTGCTTGTTTGCTCTTGCAAGCGGAATTACTGCTCCTTGCAGAAGACCACAGACGAAGGACGAGGTTAAGAACGGGGGAAGTACTGCCGCCTACAGGTCTGGCATGTCCTAAACAACGTATTTATCCGGGTACGTGTGGACAGTTTTTTTTTAAACGAGGTGGTGTGGATGCAAGTTTTTGGTGGGGCGGATAATCATTTTAAAAAAAAAACAGCTACATGTGGACTAGGCCTGATATGATGTATTAACACTGGCTTTTCCTGGGGGGGGGGGGCACTTTTCTAGGGGTGGCCATGGCCACCCCTTGGGGGCGCCCTTGCTTACAACATTCTCGTTATTCTCTTGCTGTCGAGACTGCAAGTTGTAACCAACAGTACATCACTCACGTTGTAACATTAAACTCCTGAAAGTAGAAGCCGGTCCAGAGACCTAGAGGTGTTCTGCTTCCAGTCTGTTGTTCCTCCATGGTTTCTGTTGTTGACAGTCAGGAATGTTTTTTTTTTTTAAACGGCTGAAAGCCTTCTGGTTGGTTGAACAATAAAACTAGCAAAGTGAAAGTCAGACATGGTTTTATGTTTGAGGAAAACAGCCTTCTACTCTCTGACCAAAATTCCTGGGATGAAGGATGGACTTCCTCACCTGAAAGTCCAGGCAGACGCCTCAGTGACAGGGCAGGTTTACATTCACCCAGGTGAGCTTTAAACCAGACGCTAGAGGAGTCGATTTAAACAATCTGTTGACCTGCTGCAGCCAGCGATTGTTTCATTCTAATTATTCACCTGTGCTTGTGGTGCAGGTGGCACTGCTGCGCTGGCTGTCCTCTCAGTCAGAGCCAGACAGGAAGACGCTGGCCGCGGTGACAGGCGTTCAGGTTGGCAGAGAGCTGCTGAACCGGATCACTGGACAGGACAAAGTGGACGCTTTCAAGGTGAGATTTCTTCAGCTTCAGGTCTGCATCTGACTGAGTTTCAGTTAAAAATGTGTGTGTCTTTCTTATTTGACTTAGCCCACAGCAGAACAAATAATGAGCTTATCAGTCAGGTGTCTGTGTACCTTAAAAAAAAGGTTGGTTCCACTTCCTGTCTCCGTGTGTCTTCTCAGAGGGATTGCATCTTGAGCATCTCCGAGTACCTCAAGGAAAACCCACGAGCCTCGCAGGCCCAGATCAACGCTGAGGTGGAGAAGAACGTTCTGGTTTTTGCTGCCCGGGTCAAAGCTTTAGAGACCGCTCCATTGTTCTGAACCATACACTGTACAATGTTCAGGTTCTGCAGTAAACGTGTTAAAAGGAACTCTTCATGGTTTTACACATGTTCTTCTTTCCTGTCGTTTGTCAACAAACCAGTTTTAAATCCAGTTAAACCTAAAAAAAAATTATGAAAAATTTTGGAGGTTTCGAATAAAAACACACACAAGACATTTCACAATAAAAGCTTCTGTTTGTGGAGACTTATTCCAAATTTTTACTAGAAAAAAAGATGAAGCATCAAGATAAAAGTTTAGTATTTGGTTTCTTGTTCACCCAGTGGAAGGAAACCTGTCCCGCCCCAAAACACGACTGGATTTGTTTTAATGGCTCTGAGTGTGTTTCTTACCCAGTAAAATATAAATAATGAGACTGTTTTTACTAGGGATGAGTGATATATTGGCATCAATATTGATATTGGCCAATATAAGTTATTTCTTTAACATATTGGTATCAGTCTGATAAGTAGAACTGGGCTGATATTAATAACCGGTATTTTTTTTCCATCTTGTGTGTCTAATTCAGAGTGAAGGGGGTGATGAAGTTTAAATGTGTGTGTATATGATTACATAAATAACACACACACACATTATATATATATACACACATGTGTGTATATGTACATACAGTGGGGCAAAAAAGTATTTAGTCAGCCACCGATTGTGCAATTTCTCCCACTTAAAATGATGACAGAGGTCAGTAATTTACATCATAGGTACACTTCAACTGTGAGAGACAGAATGTGAAAAAAAATCCATGAATTCACATGGCAGGATTTTTAAAGAATTTATTTGTAAATCAGGGTGGAAAATAAGTATTTGGTCAATAACAAAAATTCCACTCAATACTTTGTAATATAACCTTTGTTGGCAATAACAGAGGTCAAACGATTACTATAGGTCTTTACCAGGTTTGCACACACAGTAGCTGGTATTTTGGCCCATTCCTCCATGCAGATCTTCTCGAGAGCAGTGATGTTGTGGGGCTGTCGCCGAGCAACACGGACTTTCAACTCCCTCCACAGATTTTCTATGGGGTTGAGGTCTGGAGACTGGCTAGGCCACTCCAGGACTTTCAAATGCTTCTTACGGAGCCACTCCTTTGTTGCCCGGGCGGTGTGTTTGGGATCATTGTCGTGTTGGAAGACCCAGCCACGTTTCATCTTCAAAGCTCTCACTGATGTGAGATTCTGAGCCAAAACCTCCCGATACATGGCCCCATTCATTCTGTCCTTAACACGGATCAGTCGTCCTGTCCCCTTAGCAGAAAAACAGCCCCAAAGCATGATGTTCCCACCCCCATGCTTCACAGTAGGTGTGGTGTTCTTGGGATGCAACTCAGTATTCTGCTTCCTCCAAACACGACGAGTTGAGTTTATACCAAAAAGTTCTACTTTGGTTTCATCTGACCACATGACATTCTCCCAATCCTCTGCTGTATCATCCATGTGCTCTCTGGCAAACTTCAGACAGGCCTGGACATGCACTGGCTTCAGCAGCGGAACACGTCTGGCACTGCAGGATTTGATTCCCTGCCGTTGTAGTGTGTTACTGATGGTGACCTTTGTTACTGTGGTCCCAGCTCTCTGCAGGTCATTCACCAGGTCCCCCCGTGTGGTTCAGGGATTCTTGCTCACCGTTCTCATCATTTTGACCCCACGGGATGAGATCTTGCGTGGAGCCCCAGATCGAGGGAGATTATCAGTGGTCTTGTATGTCTTCCATTTTCTGATAATTGCTCCCACAGTTGATTTTTTCACACCAAGCTGCTTTCCTATTGTAGATTCACTCTTCCCAGTCTGGTGCAGGTCTACAATTCTTTTCCTGGTGTCGTTCGAAAGCTCTTTGGTCTTGGCCATAGTGGAGTTTGGAGTCTGACTGAGGCTGTGGACAGGTGTCTTTTATACAGATAATGTGTTCAAACAGGTGCCATTAATACAGGTAACGAGTGGAGGACAGAAAAGCTTCTTAAAGAAGATGTTACAGGTCTGTGAGAGCCAGAGATTTTCCTTGTTTGAAGTGACCAAATACTTATTTTCCACCCTGATTTACAAATAAATTATTTAAAAATCCTGCCATGTGAATTCATGGATTTTTTTTCACATTCTGTCTCTCACAGTTGACGTGTACCTATGATGTAAATTACTGACCTCTGTCATCATTTTAAGTAGGAGAACTTGCACAATCGGTGGCTGCATAGGCGTCATTTTAACCGGGGACGCCGGGGACATGTCCCCGGCAAAATTCGTGATTGGCAGCTGTGTCCCCCCCACTTTCAAAAAAGCCTGCTGATGAGGATTTTTGTTTTACCAGCTCAGATCTTATACCAGGGGTCGGTAACCTGTTCCCATCAAAGAGCCATTATTACCCATTTCCCACGGTAAAGAAAACACCGCAGCAGCCGCAGCGTTGCGGGCGGGGCCTATCCTCAGACAGCAGAGCGCTGCTCACAACAGGTGACAGCAGCCGGGGGCATCGCACCCGTGGGGGATTCAACACCCACACTTTTCCAGCTGTTTTGCTCACCTCCACACCAGTCTGGTTTCTTTACGTCGCACTCACTCTGTTTGCCTCATCTCCTTCTTCACCTCCCAGCAATGTCGGGTTTCCAGGAGAGCAGGAGAGGGAGGGACGGAAGAGCTGGACTGAATTCATAATTTTACATCTTGACATTAGCTGTACAAAGTCTGAGTTTGATAAAGTGAAGAACAACAATTTGCAGAGGTTTATAACTGGCGCGGCGCCAGGTTTTCACTTTTGGGTGGGCCACGGTAATTTTGGACGGACCTTAATAAGCAGAGACTTAAGTGAAGCAGGCAGGTCGCGCTAGAAAATTTAGTTTAAAAAGACATCATAAATGATTTCCCCCGTCATTTTTATTTCTAAAATATGAAGTAAAAACTCACAATTTAATTTTCATTCATTTGTCATTAATATCTAGTCTACAACCGTGCATTAAGTGGACCAACTTCCAGTAAACGCAAAGCATCCAGTCCACCTCTCCAAATGCGTAAAATGTGCATCAGCCGCTAGTTAGGCGTGCCGCGCGCACCGTCAGCTACGTCAGCCCAGACAAGAGCAGAGCAACTAGAGAAAGACTAGAGGATATTTGTGTCTGGAGATTACATTTTACAGCAGCCTGATCATCATTTAAATACGTAACCCATCACCTGTCTTCTAGTCCATGCTATCAGCATTATTTTAATTGGTGTGTGTGTGTGTGTGTGTGTGTGTGTGTGTGTGTGTGTGTGTGTGTGTGTGTGTGTGTGTGTGTGTGTGTGTGTGTGTGTGTGTGTGTGTGTTTTCCACTTCAAACACTGGTCTAACCAACCAGACCAGCGTGTCCAGTAACACATTAATGTTACAATTAAACTTGATTAACCCCAGAGCCGTGCGCACTGCACTGTACTGACTGTAAATGAGGGGGAAACTATTTAATCAGATCCTTTACTTTTCAACATGGTTTAATGTAAAGTTTCATTCAGTACAAACTTTAGTTACACCAATCTAACGAGACAGAGCCTGGATTTGTATTCTGAACAGTTTAAACATGTTTGAAACGGATGCATGACGCGTCTAAAATTCGCACCTGCTCCGCTATTACGGAAATTAAACTAATAAGATGAATAACATGAAATTATTTTAGGCACAGACAACATCCCCCACACTTTTGAAAAGCTTGCAACGCGCCTGATCGCTCATGTACGTCTTAATTATCTTTCATTAGACGATAATCAATAAAACGATTTATATAAAGTGGATCCAAAAGTAGTAGCCCGTCTCTGCTTTCAATTTTTGGTATTTTTCACCCTGTTGATGGTTTTACTGAGCAGGTGCCACTTTTGTCCTACGTTTCTTTTTAAAACATGTTTAGACTGTTCAGAATACAAATCCAGGCTCTGTCACGTTTGATTGTTGTAATTAAACTTTGTAGGTGGGGAAGGTCAGAAAGCAGCTCAGAAGCGCCGATATGATTACGCACAAGCGTGACGCGTCAACCCGGTCTCACAGTAAGACCGGGTTGGAACTGTTCAGGTTTACGCAGACAATCTTTACATTTAGAATTAGCTTACAGATGTAAAATTAATGCAGTAAAATATAAAGCTTTTTATTTAAATATCCATTCATTATTTCACAAGCACAGAGAGCCGCATCAGATGGATGGAAGAGCCGCCGACCCCTGTGCTAGCCTACTTTATTGTCCCCAGCAATTTTTAAACCCCACTCAAGTGTATGGTTATTGTCCCCAGCAATTCTGAAAACAAACTGACGCCCTTGGGTGGCTGACTAAATACTTTTTTGCCCACTGTATATATATATGTATGTGTATATAAATATGTATATATATATACATATGTATATATATATGTGTGTGTATATATATATATATATATATATGTATGTGTATATAAATATGTATATATATACATATGAATATATATATGTGTGTATATATATGTATGTAAATATATATATATACATATGTGTGTATATATGTATATAAAAATATGTATATATATATACATACATATATGTATGTGTATAAATGTGTATATATATATATATATATATATATATATATATATATATATATATGTATGGAAGTCAATCACCATTTTCATGTTTTACTGGTGTTCAAGGGAAGGTGGTTACGCTCACACCAGTCCACAAAGTCCATGATGACTGACCTGTAATGGCAAGCCCCCATAATACTGGTATGAAAATGAAGCCAACACGGAAGTGACAAAAGTTGCAGTTCCACCCTCATCCACTAGGGGCTGGTGTCAGAAGCGAGCAAATCCTCATTGACTCCCATGTTAAAAATACCAATTTCACAGCAGAAATAAACATGTTTACAGCCTGGTACCAAAACATGTTTTTGGTTTAAATGATCTAGTTTACACTCATGACAACTCTGAGGGGGGTGAATGTTTTTCTCACTCTTCTGTTTAAGTGTATTAAAAGCCTAAAATTCTGTATAATTAATGAGCATCAGACCCACGTGACCACAGAGCTAGCTCCGTGGAAAGGCCTCAGTAGAGCCTCGGTCTGGTCTGGAAACTGCTCCGGGATTTTGAGTCTCTGTGTTTGTGTATTCTTGTTTGGATATTTAGGTACTCCTAATTGTTTTTAAGGGTCTTAATGGTCTTCAGCCCTCTTATCTCTCAGACCTACTTTTACCATATGAACCCTGCGCTCCTCTGGCATCCACCTCCTCCATCCATCCATTCTCAACCGCTTATCCAGAGTCGGGTCGCGGGAGCAGCAGCCTAAGCCGAGAGATGCCTAGACTTCCCTCTCTCTAGTTACTTAGCCCAGCTCTTCCGGGGGAACCACAAGGCGTTCCCTGGCCAGTTGAGAGACAAAGTCCCTCCAACGTGTCCTGGTCTTCCCTTGGGTCTCCTCCCAGTTGCACATGCCCAGAAAACCTCAGGAGGCGTTCAGGAGGCATCCTAATCAGATGCCCGATTGGTGTGTGTGTGTGTGTGTGTGTGGGGGGGGGGGGGGGGGTCCCTGCACTTTTACCATCCCAAAAATATATTACGCTATATTAAGTAGACACTGATTGAGCACTAGGACCAAGTGGAATACAACCGCTTGTTTTGAAGCCTGCTTCCTATCAGAACCATCCATAAGCTCATCTGTTGGCTCTGCTGATACTTGCCAACGTGTGACTGGCCGTACCTGCCACCTGTGTACTTGACAGTTATGCATTCTCGACACTTCATAAAAGTACCTCTAGGCTGTAGTTTTATACATATTTTTTGTATAATCATTGTAAATTTCACCCTTTAGTTAAGTCCCTTTCTTTTAATTTTTAAATCAAAAATTAGTTTGTGTGTACTTTCTGGCTTGATGATTTTTAATGTTCTTACTATTCTTGCTAATTAAGCACACTGAATTACTCTTGTGTATGAAATGTGCTGTACAAACAAAGCTGCCTTTCCTTTTACAGTTTTTGAGACATCGCCCTCTACAGGAGGAATGTTTAACTGCAACTGTAGATTCAAAACATGCCAAAATGTATTAGATGTTAAAAATTTAAATAACAGAATTCTATTAAAGCACCAAAATGATTTAATAGCTGGTGAACCATTAAGCTTATTACATCAAACTGTTAAACACCTTCTCGTTCTTGGCTGAATTTGAATTCAGTCGTACGTTGTCATCAGAATTTCCAAGTCGGAAATTACGTAACTAAGTTCTGCCCAGTCGTTTTTGTGATTGGACAGCGTAACCGGATATGGGATCACAGCGTGGTCTCTGATTGGCTATAAAAAATGGCGGAGAAATCCGAGAAGATATAAATGCAAACATCTGCGTAGAGTTTATTGCTGTATTATTACAACGGACTAGCAGAAAAGTAACAAAATGGACTCTCGTCACGATGAACAGGTTTCTCATGTTTCTGACAGACTCGAAAAGTAAGTGAGCTTACGGTGCATTTACAAGAGCGTTTACCAAACTAGCTAGCTAGCTGCTAAAGGCGTTTGAACTCACATGCGTTTCCGTAACATCAATTCTTAGTTATTTCTCCAATTTTACAAGCCAAGGTTTACAGCAATACTGAGCCCGTTGAGACGGGCAAAGGAGCAGGCTCAGCAGAGGATGTATTTCTTACGGCAACTAAGGAAGTACGGCCTACTACAAGAGCTGCTGATCATCTTTTACACTGCTGCAGTGGAATCCATACTTTGCTCATCCATCACTGTCTGGTTTGGGTCAGCCACAAAAATGGACAAATGCAGACTACAGCGTATTATTAAAACAGCAGGAAAAATCATTGGTGCCCAGCTGCCCTCTGTCCAGGAACTGTACATCAGCAGGACCAGGAAAAAGGCAGTGAATATTGTCCAAGATGCCACACATCCTGCATCTACTCTCTTCCATCTCCTCCCATCTGGCAGACGCGATAGATCGCTGTACACAAAAACTATCAGACACAAGAACAGTTTCTTTCATTCAGCCATTTCTCTCCTGAATCTGTAGATTCTTTTACCATCTTTTTATTATAGGTTTTAATGCTTATTCAGTATGCTTATGGATATGAGTGTGTGTGTGTGTGTGTATACATATGTATATATGTGTGTGTGTAAATGAACATGTGTGTGGGTATACGTGTTCTTATGTGTTTTTCATGTATTTTTATTCTCATTTATTGTAGTTGTTGTATGTGTTAGAGAGCGAACATCTACCGAAGCTAAATTCCTTGTAAATGTAATTTTACTTGGCCAATAAATCTGAAATCTGAACGTGTTTGGTCTTGCTCAGTAAAGTTGAGATCTATCTTCTGAATTTCTAACATAGATTTTTCTGTCCAGATCTCTGTCCATCCACGCAGAGGACAACCACGCAGAGGACAAGATGATGGAGAAGTATACCAGGTATCTCACACACAATCATCTGTTTTTGATTATGATGAAATTCCTTCATATCTGATGAGCTGAGTAACTGAAGGACTAGAAATAAAACCAGCAGTTTTCTCTCAAGTCTGTAATTATCTTGTGTGTGGGTGTTTTTAGCCCCCACGCTCAAACATACACTCATAAACTTATTCTTTATTTTAGGAAATAATAAATACACTGTGAGCACAACTAGTATTCATTTATTTTCTTATTGTTTACGAATCATTTTGCTCTTCCTGATAAAAGTTGTTACTGATTTAGATGACACATTTGTGATCAGCATGTAAACGAACTCTTTAAGTTGGATGAAATGTTCAAAAACATCAATAACAGTTTGATAGGAAGCTGAATTTTAGCTCTGAAAATGCGTCCTTGATTCAGTAACATGTTTTATTTTCATGTTTAGATAAAGAGCGTGGAATAAATGAAAACTATCACTAAGAGAAAATGTTAATTTACATAAATGTGCTACAAATTGGTGATTCTGTGACTCGTTTCCTGGTTCTATTAGCCAACTTGATGCAGATTTACTAATTTATGTTTTTACTGTAAATCATTTAGTCTGAACTGCTAAAGAACCTTTATTTTTATTTTTATTTAACCTTTATTTAACGAGGATAGAGACCCATTGAGGTTAAGAACCTCTTTTACAAGGGAGCCCTGGCCAAGAGGCAGCAAAAATTCCAGTTAACAAAATGACAATGATAAAACACTCAATCATTAAAAGCAGTTACAAGTTACTAATGCGGTCTCTGAAGCTGTCAGTTTGGTTTTGAAGGCATTTAGTGAAACCTGCTCGGTCATTTTCCAGGATTTCTGCAGCTGGTTCCAAGCAGAAGGAGCAGAGCAGGCGAAGGCTCTCTTTCCTAACTGTGTGCGAGCAAAAGGAACAGAAAGTAGCAACTGATCGTTAGACCTTAAAGGGGCATTATGGAAGTTTGACAGCCAAACATGTATAGAAATAATAAATGTCTTCTTCATACGTTCTCCTGCAATGCCCTGGTCCTGTAGAATGAGCTCTGGCATTTTTTACTGTGATTGCCTGTTTTTCTGTAAAATCACAGAAAAAGAGAGATGCTCGGGTCGAGCAGGCTGCTTCATGCGCGTTCACGCTCAGGCATCGCCCGTAGCGTTTGCTATCCGTAGCTTTAGCAGCAGAGAGAGAGGCAGTGCCACTTTGTCGCTGTTCCTAACGCCTAGTGACAAAGCTAGCTACATTTCTGAGGACCCTTAGCTACTTTCTGTAGAACTTTCTTCTAGATATTTCCTGCAAATTAGCAACAAAATAGCCATTTTCACTCCGAACCGTTCTTTGGTTTGACGTTGTTTCATCTGTCATCAAGGATATAAATGTTACAGATACAAAGGACATCACTGGTGCTTTAGCTCACCTAGTAAGATGTCTGACTCTCATGCAGAAGACCTGGGTTTGATTCTGGGTGTGAACATAGTTTATTTAGAGTTTCTTTTTTACATTAATGGTATATTTTTTTACAGTAAGATGCCCAAATTTTTATTTGAGACTCGCCAAACGGCATTGAATTCACAGATAAAAAAGATGTGGGTTCAACTTTCATTTTGGAACAATTTTTCAAGCAAGGGAAGGGAATGATCTGAGCATGCAGGAGGACTGACCCATCATAAACCTTTGTCGGCTGTGCTGAAGAGAAAGGTACAGAACCACATTATTTAATTAATTAGCTGCGTGTTCTCCTGTCCTCCGGGCCACACGCACGCACACACACACACACACACACACACACAAGGGACTGTCTCAGCTGTTATTTTCGTTAAGGAGTGTGCACGTACAGCATGCGCGCCTCGTGCACGAGCCCACTATTGAAGCTGCCTTTACGCTTTTGGCCTGAGGGGGCAATCACGAGCATAAAACTTCAAAACTCTGTAAAGTCCCTTTAGAGAACGGGAATTAACATTTTTTCGTGTGATTAAAGTGCAAATATAAGGAGGTAACAATCCAAACACTGCTTTGTAAATAAAAACACATCAATGATTTTGTCTAATTGCCAACGACGGCCATTTCACTCGTGAACATAATTCACAGTGATGGCTCTACAGTTTGTGGTGAATCTCAGAGAGGATGGTAAACCGAGTCCCGTTTTTGTAGCACAGTTAAAGAAGCATTCATATATAGAAGATCACCATCATCTAGTACAGACAAGTTGCTTTTTTCCCTCCTAAAGAAAAACACGACTTATTACGGAAGTAGAACCCCAGCTTTAGTTCTAATGTTTTCACCAGTTTATCTATATGAGATATAAAGGTATGGGAGTGATCTATCCAAACACCTAGGTGCTTATACTCATGGACCATCTCTATGACTTTCCCTTCCAATGTGATTACTTCAGGACCTGCTGATATTCCTTTTTTTTTTCTTCCAGCTTGATTTCAGATGGGAAACGTGTTGCCAAACAAGGAGACATCCAGAAAGCTCTGGAACTCTTCAGGCTGGCCTACGGCATTCACCAGACTCCCAAACTAGCGAGCAGGATAAAGAAGATCGAAGAAATTGTGGCTCAGAATGACACGGAGGATGAGGATGGTGACTTTGTCGATGTGAACAACTGCGGTTTAATGCTGTACCGAGAGCTTTTTGACAGGCTGTACAACTATCAGAGGGACGGCGTTGCCTTTCTTTACTGCCTCTACAAAGAGAACCGAAAAGGGGGAGTCCTGGCTGACGATATGGGTCTGGGTAAGACCATCCAGATTATATCGTTCCTCTCTGGCATGTATGACAGTGAGCTGATCAGACACACGCTTCTTGTCATGCCAACATCCCTGATCACCAACTGGGTCAAGGAGTTCACCAAATGGACTCCTGGCATGAGGGTGAAGGAGTTTCATGGTTCGAGCAAAGCGGAGAGGACCAGAAGTTTAGAGAGGGTCCAGAGGAGGGGAGGCGTCATCATCACCACCTACACGATGCTAATGAACAACTGGCAACAGCTGGCCTCGTATCAGGGGAAGGAATTCTGTTGGGACTACATGGTCCTGGACGAGGCCCACAAAATAAAGAACTCCACAACTAAAACGGCCAAAAGTGCGTACGCCATCCCGTCCAGGAACAGGATTCTCCTGACAGGAACTCCGGTTCAGAACAACCTGAGGGAGATGTGGACCCTCTTTGATTTTGCCTGTAAGGGATCTCTCCTCGGAACGGCGAAGACCTTCAAAACGGAGTATGAGAACCCCATCACTCGGGCCAGGGAGAAGGATGCCACTCCTGGAGAAAAGGTTCTTGGTTCCAGGATGTCTGAAAACCTCATAGCCCTAATAAAACCCTACTACCTCCGTAGGACAAAGGCTGAAGTTCAGAAGACCGGTGGAACGGGAGAAGAGGAGGCCAACAAAGACGAGACCACAGCTGGTCAGACGCACTCTGGGGCGGTCATGCCACAGCTGACCCGAAAGAACGACCTGATCGTCTGGACTTACCTGAGTCCTATTCAAGAGGACATTTACAGGCAGTTCATCTCCATGGAGCACATCAAGGAGCTGCTCACGACCACCAGATCGCCTCTGGCAGAACTAACCATCCTCAAAAAGCTGTGCGACCATCCAAGACTGCTTTCTGCCAACGCTATAGCAAAGTTGGGTCTGGAAGATCCTGCTGAAGGTTTCCCGGACGAAGAGGCAGCGACTGACCCTCACAGCGTCGGTGACGTTTCAGATGAAACTTTAGTAACAGAGTCTGGAAAACTCACATTTTTACTTCAGCTGCTGGAAAGACTCCGACAGGAAGGCCACCGAACCCTCGTCTTTGCTCACTACAGGAAAGTGCTTGACTTCCTGCAGCGTATCCTTGGCAACAGAGGATTCAAGGTTCTGAGGCTGGATGGAACCATCTTGCAAATTGCCGAGCGAGAGAGGCTCATCTCTCTGTTCCAGTCAGACACGAGTTACTCCGTCTTCCTCCTGACCACTCAGGTCGGCGGAGTGGGCATCACGCTGACCGCAGCAAACCGAGTCGTCATCTACGATCCGAGCTGGAACCCAGCTACAGACTCCCAGGCTGTGGACCGTGCGTACCGCATAGGCCAGAAAAAAGATGTCGTCATCTACCGGCTTATCACCTGTGGCACCGTGGAGGAGAAGATCTACAGGCGGCAGGTTTTCAAAGACTCCCTCATCAGACAGAACACCGGAGACAACAAGAACCCGTTCAGATACTTCAGCAGACAGGATCTGAGGCAGCTGTTCATTCTGGAGGACACTCGGTCCTCCTCCACTCAACGTCAGCTGCAGGAGTTGCACTCTAGACACCGACGGAGTGACCCGGTGCTGGACGAACACATCGCTCACCTTCACACCATGGACATGTTTGGGATTTCTGACCATGACCTTATGTTCTCCCACCACATCAACCATGATGAGGCCCCCGAAAACCAGGAGGAACATCAGTACATTGAAGGACGGGTCCAGAAGGCTCAGGATTTGGTGAGGGCCGAGTCTGAGCTTCAGGTGGGTCAAAGATCAGAGCACTGTCTCCTTCACTCCTGATCACACATCATCATCAAATGAATATAGTTACTTCTAGCTTGGTTTATGCTTGACGCGTCCGCGAGGTTCGCACGGCTCCGCTCGGCAAAATTGCGTCATTTTACAGGGTATCCGCGGGTCCTTTAAAAAGTCTTAAATTTGCTTTTCCAAATTTAAGGCCTTAAAAATGACAAATAATCCTTAAAGACAGTTTCCAAAGGTCTTAAATGACCAAAGACCCAATAAACAAGATTCTTTTATTTCTATAAAAATTTTATGATTTTTCTAGTTGGTGTTCAGCGTTTTTTGTGTACGATGTTGGCGTAAGCGGAACCATACACATTCAGTTGGTTGTGAAGGGGGGCTATTTTTAAATGAGCGCATTAGCTGGTTAAGCTAGTGGGAGCTTGCGCCATGGGGAAGGGCAAGTTTAATGGTAACTGGATGGCTAATCCCACGTTTGCGACGTGGTTAGCACCGGTTCCGGGCAATAGCTGGAAATTATAGCTTAAATTTAATTTTAAAAATAGCTTAAATTTTGTCAAAGTGGCCTTAAAAATGTCTTAAATTTGGCTCCCTTAAACCTGCAGATACCCTGTTTTAACAACCACGCCCCTCCACCGCGCCTCCGCACGGCCCAAACGTCCGCACCGCGCACCTAGGAAATTTTCTAACCACGCGGACGGTCTGACACTGAAAAACATGGCGGACCGGCAAGAACTAGTATGGCAGAGGTTCGTAAATACAGACATTTGTATGATTCAGCTCTCAAAGATCACCGTGATCAACATGTTGTTAATAATTCGTGGAGGGAAATAGCTCGCACTGTCGGAAAAGATGAGGACGCTGTTAAAAATGCTGGAATGCCATGTTGTAAACAGTAATTTCTACTTCTACCATGGTGTAGTGTTGGATGCATGCCGTAGAGCTCCATGCTGCCCCCTACAGTTTGGGAGAATATTGGCTCACCGCATAGACGAGCCGCATGAACCATAAACGCTGCGAGTTGTGAAGCGCGTTCCATCCGCGAGCCGCATCACCGCGCGGAAAGTGAATGCGTCAAGCATAAAGCAAGCTTTGTTCAGATAGAAATGTGCTAACTAAATGGATGAGCCAGTTTAAGCCGGATCTAGTTTGAGTTCCATGATTGGCCAAGAGCTGCATCATCAGTTAACTGGCGTTTGGTTACTTTCCTCCAGGTGTGTCAGACATGCATACACGGTTACCGTGGGAACCTCGCTCTTTACACTGCCCAAAGAACGGTCAACGTGATTAACATTTAGTTAAAAAACACAATTAAAACAACAATAAAAGTTAAAACGTAAACATTTTGCGCTCATTAGGGGGGGCAGCTGGTGGTTTGGTGTCGGTGGGGGAACTTCCTGCTTTCGTTTTCTCACTCTTTCATTGGTCTTCGAGGTTTCCATTTCCAGGTGATGAGGGACTGACCCTCGCGTTTTTGTTTTTCTGCAGATGCAGCTGGCCGAGAGCATGGCGTTGAGTTCGGAACCGGCCTGGCTTCGAGGACCGCTGGACTCCATCAGCAGAGACACGACTCGGGATAAGAAACCCAGAAACCCTAAACCAAGTCCTCCCCTCCCTCAGCCCGACAACAACCACGTCTCACCTGTTGTGGTGGATTTGGACCAGTCTGGTTCTGGAGAGATGGACGTCCAGCAGGATCACAGTGTTGAGGTCATCGATCTGACTGCAGCCGCCTCGTTTCAGCACGACCCTTTTCATGTTGGTCCAAACAGAAGCAGCTCTCCATCTGAGATGGAGTTGAATCACCCAAGTCTGCTTCAGGACGGAGGGGTTTCTGTCCTCCAGCTGTCCGACTCCAGCATCCCAGCAGTAGCCTCCCGAGTGAGCACCGAGCTGGAGTCCTCTGGTGGACACTTTAACCTACAGCTGGAGGACAGCGACGACGTTCTAGACCACGCAGAGATCGAGGAGGAGGAGCAGAAGCTGCTGTCTCAGCTCCAGGTGATCGGCAGCTTTGATGTCAACAAGTCTCTGTCAGAGAGTCTTCACAGAAGGGCCACCAGCAGCTGCCAGGCTCTAGGAGACGAGTCCATCAACGAGTCAGTCAACGAGTTCATCCTTCCCAAGAAGAAGAAAAGAGCAGCTGTGATTTATGACAGTGAGGAGGAGGAGGAAGACGAAGAAGAGGAGAAGCTGTTGAAGAGTCCTCTCAATCGCTCGTTCCCAGTGCTTGGAGCCTCCACTCCAAAATCAGATCCCTCTGGCTCATCTCCTCCTCCCAGAAGGAGTGTAGGAGGAAACTTGTCAGTGGTGTCTCGGCGGTCCCTCCTCCGGTCCGTCATCGAGGACTTGGACTTGGATGACCAGGATGATCATGAAGATAACGAGGACCTTTTAAGTAGTAATGATTTTCTGTCGGAGGAGATGACGAGAGATGATCTGAACTCTGAGGAGGAGGATGAGGGGGAGGAAGACGGGGAGGATAAAAACCTAGAGAAGGTGGAAGCAACTCTGGAGCTCCAGGAGAAGGAGTTTGAAGGAGAGAACGAAGGGCACGGCGAGGATGGTGCTGATTCTGCTCATTTTGATCTTCATGTTGAGGAGGAGTCTAAGGAGCAGGAGGAGGAGCAAGAGGAGCTGTCAGCTAATGTTGAGTCAGGTGAAGACATGAGGCTGGAGAAGAGGAGCAGTGAAGCCGAGTCGGTCTTCTGGGAGGGAACGGACCACTGCTCCATGGAGTCTGAGAGCTATGATGCTCTAGTTCGGAGAGGAGAAGAGTGTTTCAGCCAGGAGAAGCTGGAGGAGGCGCTGAGCTTCTTCCTCAGAGCCATCGACATCAGACCAGGAGATCCTGAAATCCAGCTGAAGACTATCCAGCTGTACCGGCGCCTGAGTCAGAGGTGAGCGGAGCAAAAGCTCTTCCAGCTGGGTTTCGGTCAGCAGGTCCAAGTCCAGACACGATTTTTCTGTTTGTCCTCCTGCTGTTTTAGACTCCACTAAACCCAGTTTGTCCCTGCTGGGCTTCTGTAGAACAGCTGATCTTCAGCTGATCTTCAGCATTAAATGTGGAGGCTTGTTTTGTAAAACGGATGTTTCAGAAGCTTTTCCTCGTCTTCATGATTAGTATTATTGTTTTATCATTTCTGTAACGAGCTGCTTGCTCCTCTGAGTGTTTAAAAATAAATTATTAAGCTTTTGTAAAGGAATATGACTGAGTTTAGTTTTTATAACACGTTCATTATTTTTCTGAAACTTTACACAGGATAAAAACTTCAAACAGCTTAAAGGGACAGTGTGTAGTATTGTCATTCATTTCTGGAAATATCCTTTGAAATGTTGCTGTAAATGAATTAATAGATACCCAGTTGTTGAAAAATATTGGCAGTTTGACAACATGTAACCATAGTAATTGGGTCTAAAATACATGGGAGCGGGTCTAAATTTCTAGGCGACGCCATATTGGATGCCATGTTTGCAGGGGCGCCTCCAGAAAATTTTGATGGGGTGGCCAGATGGGGCCAAAGAAATTTTTGGGGTGGCACTGGCAGATGGTAATTTTCTAGGGGTGGCCATGGCCACCCCTTGGGGGCGCCCTTGCATGTTTGCTACTACGGAAGCCCGTGAGGCGAGAATGCGTTTACTGATTTGTAACAAAAGGTTATTAAAGCAGTAATAACTGTTGTTTTACACATTTACCTCCTCACTCGTCGCCAGTGATGAAAGGCAATCTGATGTTCTTATTTTGCTGGAGGTTGTACTCTAGGGATGCAGCTATCGAATATTTTTGTAATCGAGTACTCTACTGAATCTTTTATCGATTAATCGAGTACTCTATTGAATATTTTATCGATTAATCGAGTACTCTAATAAATGACCCTTTTGTCTTTGTAAGCCATTATATCAAACGGCATGTTATAAAATATGAAAGACCTCTTAAAATGAGCAAGCAATTGCCAGTTATTCTTCAAGTTTTATTCAAAATTAGTTTTCAAAACTTCAGCACTTCAACTTTACTTCACAGCAAACAAATGCCTGTGCAAAAAATAAGTATGCAACCTGAGCTGATTTTCCCCTCGCGCGAGAATCTACCAGCACCAGAACCGCTCACGGCGCATGCGCAAACATGGCTCGCCAGCTATTTCCCTATTAGCACACGTCCGTTTTAATTTCTACACTTTTTTTCTCACAATAACAAGGATTGTCGAGAAAGCATGGTTGCCGTGGTTATGTCAAATTATACTGATCACATTTACTTACTTTATTTTGTTTTCCTCTCATAAATACCCGTGTCCTCCAGCAGCAATCCTGAGGGACAACAGACATCAATAACAACACAGTAAAAAGTCCAACGTGTTGTAAAAACTGCTATTTTTAGCACATTTTAAGTCCGACGTGTTGCTACCAGACGTACGGTGTGAGCTGAAACTGAGTGCTACAAACGAAAAAGTCGCACAGTGTCTGCAGAATATATAGACATACAGGCTAAAATGCATTATCTCGTAGAGGCTCCGAGTCCGCTTGCAGAAGTGACATTTACAGGTGGATGTTTCCTGGTCAGGTGCTGCAGCATGGAGGACGTAGTGTTGTGGTAGGCTCAGGGGCGTGTCCAGGGAGTGGCCTGGGGTAGCACATGCCACCCTTAGAGTCTGATTGGCCACCCCAGGTGCCACCCTACTAAGTTCCAGTTTAAATTGACTTTACACTGTCGACAAAAGGCTTGAGTTGTAAACTCCAAAAATAGCGTGTGCACGCACCTTTAACTTTGTCTTCTAACCCAGGCCCACAGAACATTTCTGTAGTATAAATATTATTTATTCATATTCACATAAATAGTATTTAGAGTCCCACTCAACTCCAGTTGGTGGCAATAATGCAACAAGAAGTGACTTGCTAACCACCACAAAACTAGAAGATGAATAGAAAAAAATGGTGATTGTGCAATGTGAAACTCCAAAATTCACTAGAAAGTAAATAAATAAATAAACGATTTGTGTAAATAAGCATAACCATTGGTGCCACCCAGGCATAAACAAGTTCCCCACATGGGCCACCCCATTTTAAAAGTCCTGGACACGGCTCTGGGTAGGCTAAATCCATTTTACAGTATTTACACTGGACTACGTCTTCCGCCTTACGAAGTGAAAAATGCTCCCACACCTTTGACATTTTCTGTCTTTTTCGCACTCCACCGGGGTCTACGTTGTCCGCCATGGCTTAAGGGAAAGTTAAGTTACATTCGCTACTCGCGTGTGCATTCAGTGCAGTGTGTATGCGCGTCACTTATTTCGGTCCGGGTGAAACATGACCCCGGGCGATTGCAAAGCCATGAATTAATTAAACATGAATTAAAGGAAGCCTCGAGGCAGAGAATTTGACTCGAGGGTTTTTTGTACTCGAATTATTCGAGGTACTCGAGGAATCGTTTCCGCACTCCCAAGGATTTTTGACCCTAATGGCCATCCGTCGGTAAGGTCTTGCTTGCATTGATTTAGGTATGTACTGCCCCCTGTCGCCATGGAAAACACACACTGTCACTTTAATAAAAGAAATCAGGCACCTAATAGACGGGCTTTATTTGATTTTGTCCTGTATTGTTTAAGTTTAGATACTTTTAAGGTAAAACTGCAAACGTGCGCCTCTAGTGGAAATAAGGTCACATGAGCACAGGACTGAGCGGGTTACTCGTTTTTGTTACGTTTGTTTATCTGTAAAACATTTCTGCATGAAAACAAACCGTTTTTTTCTGAATGCAGCTCTTAATTCTGACCGGTCTGAGTTCTGTTCAGGATCGACGTATCTGCCAACAAGCTGATTCCCACTCGTTCCTACGGCCTCTGAACGCCTCTCATCATTTCTGCATCAGAGATTATTTGAACCGTCCTGTTTCTCTGAAGCTTTGGAGGAACTGTCCGTGATTAAACGCAAAGAAGCTTCTGGAAACACCAGTAGCTCGACACTTCTGACTGTATTTCATAAGTCTACAGAGGTTTATCATAACATCACACACACGGGCTAAAGAAATCCAAACCGGAGTGATCACATGAAGCTCCTGTTCTGCTATAAAGATGCAGATCTTCGTCCAGCTGAGCTGTGATCTTTCCTAATGGTTTCTCAGCTGTTTGCTGGGTGTTAGCATCAGAAATACAGGCTCATCAGGACAGCTGGTCTGGGATCAGTGTCGGGCTGGAGACATTTGACACTGGTCAAAAGGAGGACACTGAAGAAACTCATTCATGAAGAACCTGGACCACCCCCTCCAACGCACAGGAAGCTGAAGCTCCTTTCCCATCCGACTGCTGCAGACCTGCCAAATGCTTGTCCCTGCAGGTCATCATCACATCTCCATTTGCAGAAATATACCTCTAGTTACTACTTTCCTCTACTGTGGGCGACGGTGGCACAGGAGTTTAGTGCTCGCCCCGTAATCGGAAGGTTGCAGGTTCGAGCCCCGCTCAGTCTGTCGCTGTCGTTGTGTCCTTGGGCAAGACACTTAACCCACGTTGCCTGCTGGTGGTGGTCGGAGGGACCGGTGGCGCCAGTGCTCGGCAGCCTCGCCTCTGTCAGTGCGCCCCAGGGCAGCTGTGGCTACATCGTAGCTCATCCCCACCAGTGTTTGAATGTGTGTGTGAATGGGTGAATGACTGATTGTGTTGTAAAGCACCTTGGGGGGTTCCAGGACTCTAGAAGGCACTATATCAAATACAGGTCATTTACCATTGTGTTGAATTTCTTTTCCTGCAGCACCCGGTGTCCTCCTTTCCTGTTTATTTAAATTTTTTTTAAACTTTATTTAACACATTTTGAACATAAAAATGTGGACATGGATCACACAAAGCATACTAGGGCCCGACCGATATATCGGCCGATATTGGGGTCATTAACATTATCGGCCAAAAACACGGCTGATATGGCCGATATTGCGCTACCTATCCAGCAGATGGCGCCAGCTTTAAGAACTCATGTCGTGTGGCTCCACTCCTTTAAACTTTGAACAGAAATTATTGTTTTGGAACTTTTTTAATTTATTTTTATTTATGTTTGTTATGTGCAATTATTTCCTGTCCAGGGTGAATAAGTTCACCAAGTGAACTTCCACAGAGTGTTACTTCTCGCCTCTGTCAGTGCGCCCCAGGGCAGCTGTGGCTACATCGTAGCTCATCACCATCAGTGTGTGAATGGATGAATGATACACCGTAGTGCAAAGCGCTTTGGAGTCCTTACTCTGAGAGGCGCTACACAAGTGCGGGTCATTTATCATTTACTTTGTTACGAAGCACAAGTATTACGTTTTATTTATTACTGCGGTTTTATTTATTATTACGGAATTCACATGATAGGGTGGGGCCAGGCTTCACAATGAGCTCACCCGATACTCTGGCTGAATAGGACCCACACCCACCCTCACACCTTGGCTCATGTGTTTATGTAGAAGATCATCAGGGGGCCTTTTGTTCCCTCTTCGGGGGGAAACTCCCACTGGGTTTGAATCTGGGACTCTCCACCATTTGACCTTAGAACTGAAGAAGCCTCTCGGATGAGAGGTGAAACGTCTTCAAGCAACTCAAAGAAGTCCAGACGCTTTTCTTTCGAAGCTCCTTAGACTACAATGACCTGGATGACTGAGAACCTTCAAAGACATATTTATTACTGCATTTTTATTATTTTAATATTCTTACAGGGATCTTCTGTCCCTAAACTTGTGTGTGTCGTTAGATTCCCCAGAGTTAGCCAAGTCAGAAAAAACATGTTACCAGTTGTTTTAGCATAAAGCAATGGAAGGCAAGGCTAGCCTACATAAAAACACTACAATGTATGTGAATTCACTTACGTTGTTTTATGCTAAACTAAGAAAACCAACTGCTGCCAGATCATGTTGGGCTGGTTATAAAATGCTTGTTCTGACTTGTCTAACTCTGGGGAATCTTATCAAGACACAGTTTTACTGAGTGGTGGAATATTCCTTTAAGTTTAAATGTATTTGTGGAAACCGCAGCTTACAAGAAAATACTTGACTGTTAGATTTATGCTGTGACTGAGTTTGTGTGTTCTGTTGTTTTTGAGATCTGCTAAATAATCTTATTTGCATTACTTGGAAACTCGAGTGATTTATGGAGACAGTTCTTTGGTGTGTAATAGAGAAATAAGTTTGCATCAAAAAAGGCAGAGAATGAAGGGTTTAAGCTTAAGAAAAATTTTATTTTTTCTTCTGTGAGGGAGATTTATTGGCCATTATATCGGTATCGGCCCCAAAAAAAGTATATTGGTCGGGCCCTAAAGCATACCATTGTACAATGAAGAACGGCGGAAATGATGGAGACATGGAGAGGGGGGGGGGTGGGGGGGGTTGGAAGAGGTTAAGTCAATTGAGCAGTTTCAGGTGGTTACACATGTTAACAGACTTGAGAGCCTTGGTGTTTTTTTGATGAGGAGATCGTCCTCATATATTGTTCAAGTTCCATTTTTAATACAAGAAGTTCAGGTTTTCTGCCAAGGACTTTGCTTTTGTGTAGGTGAAATTTTGCCAAAAATAAAAACATATTTACAAAGAAGAAAGCATCGTTGTCCTTGTTTTTAAAATTATAAAGACCAAAGATAACATCTGTGTTGTATAGTTGAAAGTCAGGGAGGAGAACAGAGCCATTAATAAACTTGTGGAAGTCCTTCCAGAATTTACTTGTAAATTTACACGACCAGAACAAGTGAGTAGCTGTTTCAGGTTGCTCTTTTTTTTTCTTCAAAACTTTATTGAACAAGGTGATAAGTATACAAACAAATTGCATACAAAATTGAACAAAGAAGATGAAACATATGCCAGGGGTGCACTACAGAAATGTTACACACATCCAAATAAATTATAGGTGGTGCAAATAGTTATAGTTTTTAAAGCTTTTTTGTTTAGTGATCCACTAATCAATTTTATGTAAGATAGAGTGTCACTATAATAGTGCTTGAAATTAGGTTTTTGGTTACTATATTTGCATTTGTGGAGATAGAATTTAGCTAGAATAATTAACAAATTCATAACAAAGTATACATCTCCCTTTCTGTGCTTGCGAAAAAAACAAAATACAACATTTTCCCATTTTAAAATGAAGTCCTTGCAGAGCTGTCCGATAATAAATCTGCTAAAGTCTTTCCAAAACGTTGTAGCATGTGAACAGATCCAGAAGAGGTGCTGAACGGTCTCAGGGTGGTGTCCACAAAAAGAGCAATTCACATCAATGTCCCTCTTAAACTTTGTCATATAATGATTAGCTGGGTAACACTTATGAAGTAATGAAGTATTTTGAATGAATTTTCTTTGACCTTATTTGTCACAAAATACTTATTAGGAATGTTTCAGGTTGCTCTTGACACGCTGCTCAGTCTCATAAACGCATCAAAGGTCAGGTTGGATCAGCCAATCAGCGATCACCATCACCAGCGCTTCTTTCCTGAAGGAGCGTTGTAATTATTCATGGAGACCTACCGGCACATGTCAGAGAGGTGGAGCTTCTCCGAAGGGAGCGCTCGGTTTGCTCCTTTCTATGATTTGCGCATGCGTAGTCCAAAAGGATGTCATTGCCGCAGAAACAATGAACATCCGGTACGTAAAAATACTACAAAACAAAAGCTCAGTCTAAGCCATATTTGTGTTTGTTTTGTTTTACTTTTAATGCGATACTTCAAAAAGAGTTTGGTGTGTAATAAACTCAGATAGAGTCAACCACATCACTGTGTTAAGGGAAGCTGTTGTTTTTTTAAGTGGTTCCCCCACCCCCGTTTACAGAAACATCCATCTTTCCATTCTCACATGCAGTTCCATCTTCAGCCGGGTCTCAGGGAGCTTGTGTTCCAGCACAGAAGAACAATGCTTCCCATTAAAAGCATGGGGCTGGCTGGTGAGGCTACCTCCATCAGTCACTGGGCGAGATATGGTGGACACACAGAGACAAGAAACCAGTCACACCCCTAGGAAGTCTCCAGTTTTTTTTAACAAGTTTTATTTAACCAATGAAGCTTACAGCTTACAAGAATCAATATTTACAGTTGAATTCTGAGCATGACAACAAAAAAAGCAGGTGTACAAACAGAAACAATAATATTAACCTAGCTCAATATCAACCTGCAGAAATCATAACCATATATATATATATATATATATATATATATATATATATATATATATATATATATACATACACTACATCAAACAACATTATTAGGTGTAAAGGAAACATTCTAGGAAGTCTCCAGTTAACCTGGCATGGTCTGTTAGAGGAAACTAGAGCACCAGGAGAATTATTAGGGATCATGTGGACTCCAAAGTGTTCAATGAATGTTTCTGCAACAACTTCTTGCAATTTCAAAAGCCGAGCGGTTTCTTTAGTTGTGCTCTTACTTTGAAGGTTTGTACAGGAAGTGGTACACCGCTGCCTTAACGGGTCCCGAAGATTCAAGGAGAGAGAGATATCTGCTGGCGGAAAGGACGGAGTTTACTCGGTCCAGCAGCCAAACCCACCGTAAACCGCAACGAACCGAGCTGTTACCGCAACGGGAGACACTTTGGACCGAAGCGGTAATCCCGCTCCTGTGTTTGGGTCGGCTGGCACGGACAGGAATGGCTCGGCCGAAGAAGAAAAGCTTCACTGGCTGTTTGGCATGAAGCTGAGCGGGTGGGGACAGTTGGTGGGAGACAACACCTCAGAGAGCGGACCGAACGAGGACAAGTGAGGGAGAAGAGGACTGAAGTGTCGCGAAAAGGAACAATAATTAACCAGGAGAAGAGAAAGAAGAAGATGGTGGAAGGGAGAGCTAATGTGCTGGAGGTCTGGGGGCTGCTGCTGCTCCTGAGCGGAAGCTGTCATTGCGGAGGTAGGGGTGGGGGGGTGGGGGTGTAAAGTTTTGGCTGCTGATTCACATCATTACTGTCCATACTTCTTCTCTCTCTCTCTCACACACACACACACACACACACACACACACACACACACACACACACACACACACACACACACACACACACACACACTAATCTGCTTCAGTGGGAATGGATGTTTGCAGATTTAACTCTGGTTCTTTGGGTCAAATTCCACCTTAAATCTTGGTGATCGCTAAGAACTCACAGGAAGTAACACTCAAGCACCAGTACACAGAGAGTTTATGGCCCATAGGGAGCCTAAGTCACTTCCACATCATGGGTTCCTGGAAAAATGACAAGCCCATGATGCAGAAGTGACTTAGGTTCCCTATTGGCTGAAACTGAATTGTGAGAGTTTCACAGCTGGCCTCACTGTTATGAGTTAGTTCATGCAGATTTTGTGGTTATTATTTCACTAAATAACTTAACTAATCACATCACTATCGCCTTTCTATGGCGCAGTATGGGGGCCAAAATTAAGACTACTGCCCAGCAGCAGGAGGCTATATAGATTCCGAAGCAAACTACCGACCTGATTAATGATAAGCTGGTGCCGGTGTTCCGGGAATTTCTCCTACCCAGTACACCGTCCTACCCCTTGTTACTGAGCATGTGCGCGCATGTGCACAACACAAAAGGGGAATGCTACTCCGCTGTCATATTTGCAGGAAAATACATATGTAGTACGTATTAGCATTTTTGGCGCTGCTTACTGAGGAATAGCACCTTTACCAGCATTATTACTAGATATGCTAGGGACTAGCAGCCCTCGGCTGGTCATTGACTGGTTCACACACTCCCTCTGCTGTCTATTAGCATGGATAGGCTAGCGTTAGCCTGGACGGGCTGGTGTTAGCATTGGAGAGGCTAGCCATTAGCGTGCCTAGGCTGGCCACTAGTTGACTAGTGACTCTCCAAGACAGTCGCTCATTTTCTCACCGTCTTTGTCGCACTCTCCTCTCTTGCTCGCCTTTTTCCTCCTCATTCCCTCTCGTCTCCCTCCACCCGCAAGTGCTCTGTGTGTGGACAGTCTGGACACGCAGTTACACATGTTGACCAATCGCCTGTAGCTTTCACCAAAGCAAGAGGGGAGGGGACGGCTCCCAATGACGAGCCGGCTCCCGTCGTTCACTTCAAAGAGCCGGCTCTTAGAGCCAGTTCGTTCGCAACCGACACATCACTACTCGCTACCACCTCATTAATATCTCACTACCACATCACTATCATCTCACCACCACATCACTATAATCTCATCACCACATCAGTATCATTTCACTACCACATCACTTTGGCCTCGCTACCACCTCACTACTATCTCACCACCACATCACTATGGCCTCACTATCAACTCACTACTATCGCACCACCACATCAGTATCATCTCACCACCACATCACTATGGCCTCGCTACCACCTCACTACTTTCTCACCACCACCTCACTACTATCTCACCACCACATCACTTTGGCCTCGCTACCACTTCGCTACTATCGCACCACCACATCACTATCATCTCACCACCACATCACTTTGGCGTCGCTACCACTTCACTATCTCACCACCACCTCACTACTATCTCACCACCACCTCACTACTATCTCACCACCACATCACTATCATCTCACCACCACATCACTATCATCTCACCACCACATCACTTTGGCCTCACTACCACTTCGCTACTATCACACCACCACATCACTATCATCTCACCACCACATCACTTTGGCCTCGCTACCACTTCACTATCTCACCACCACCTCACTATCATCTCACCACCACATCACTTTGGCCTCGCTACCACTTCACTATCTCACCACCACCTCACTATCATCTCACCACCACATCACTATCATCTCACCACCACATCACTATCATCTCACCACCACATCACTATTGCCTCGCTACTATCTCACCACCACCTCACTACTATCTCACCACCACCTCACTATCATCTCACCACCACATCACTCTCATCTCACCACCACATCACTATCGCCTCGCTACTATCTCACCACCACCTCACTATCATCTCACCACCACATCACTATTGCCTCGCTACTATCTCACCACCACCTCACTACTATCTCACCACCACCTCACTATCATCTCACCACCACATCACTATCATCTCACCACCACATCACTATCGCCTCGCTACTATCTCACCACCACATCACTATCATCTCACCACCACATCACTATTGCCTCGCTACTATCTCACCACCACCTCACTACTATCTCACCACCACCTCACTATCATCTCACCACCACATCACTATCATCTCACCACCACATCACTATCGCCTCGCTACTATCTCACCACCACATCACTATCATCTCATTATTGCAGACCACCACAACACCGGTGTTGGGAAAGTTACTTTAAATTAGTAATGTAGTTACATTACTAGTTACTTTTTTCAAGAGTAACTCAGTTACTTTAAGTTACTCGTTAGTTTCTAAGTAAATAGTTACTAGGGAAAGTAACTGTTTTTATTCAGATTTTTCTTATTAAAATGTGTTACTTCCTTAACTGGATAGCCAGCAAGGTTGCTGGTCTTCTTGCTTGCTTACATGGTAGCCCTATCCTGCCACGAGTTCACTGCGCCACCTAGTGGTCTGAACATAAAATGGCAGTGTAGTACTGCGAGTGCAAGTGAATGATGAAATGAATGAAACTAAATTAGAAAGGACAATGTCTGTTTTGTCACTTTTTATCTGTCCGTTTTAATCTATTTCTATTGTTCTAACCCTCTACTGGGCGACGGTGGCACAGGAGTTAAGAGCTCGCCCCGTAATCGGAAGGTTGCAGGTTCGAGTCCCGCTCAGTCTGTCGCTGTCGTTGTGTCCTTGGGCAAGACACTTAACCCACATTGCCTGCTGGTGGTGGTCGGAGGGACTGGTGGCGCCAGTGCTCGGCAGCCTCGCCTCTGTCAGTGCGCCCCAGGGCAGCTGTGGCTACATCGTAGCTCATCCCCACCAGTGTGTGAATGTGTGTGTGAATGGGTGAATGACTGATTGTGTTGTAAAGCGCCTTGGGGAGTTCCAGGACTCTAGAAGGCGCTATATCAAATACAGGCCATTTACCATACAAATACAAACACATAATTTTGTGGTTGATGTCACACAGTGCTATAAATCTAATTGTACCTAGTAGGCTATCACTACAAAAAAGCAGCGGATCACACAAAACACGACATACAGTATGTTGAAACCTTGATAGGTATATTTATTTTTGCCATTGAAATGAGTAGAAAGTATACTTTTAGCATTACCAACATTAAACTGTTCCTCAGACCATTTAGGAACCGTATCAACAACAGTGCAAAAATTATTCAACATAAACACATAGAGGTTTATCCATTCTTTGTAAACTTAACAGAAAACAGCTGAACTGCACCAGACCTCATCTTCAGTAATGAAATTTAAAGTATTTTTAGCCTCAGTAAGAGAAACTAAATAAATAACAAAACGTATTTTTGCTCCATAAACAGTCAATGTTTAAACAAAATAATATTTCCTGCAGTCAGGCCATGTAAATAAACAACTGCTGAAATAAATAATGGTGGATTATATGCTTCAGTTGTCTGTGTTTCACTTGGAAATATTAACCTGCTTCACCTTGTAGTGCACCATTGGAGGAAACACGTCATCATATCAGTGCTAGTCCACACTTGTTCCCTCAAACCAACAAGCACCTCATGAGAAGAAGCTTCTCAAACTTGCGATCAGACAACTTGTTCCTCTTTGGCGTGAGAATCAGGTTTCCCAGGATGAAAAGCCTTTCAACCGGGGCACTCGAGGGCGTGGCTGCATTAAGTTTAAGAGATAGTTTCTTTATCAGTGGGAAATGCTTCAGAGAGTCTAACCCTGTAGCTCCTGATGTGAGGTACTCGGCTACCTCAGCTTCAGCAGTGGCATAAGTGTCGTCACTCTCTGCAAAGGAGAAGAACTCATCCTCTTTGCTAGAACCTGGGCGCTGTGCTGTGTCGGTGGCGCAGGTACCTGGTTGTAACTGATCGTGTTTGGGGAGAAGTTTTCGGCACTCTGCCAGCAGACATGCCTTTGCGAGGTCCTTCCGTGCCTGGTCATGTAACCAACGAAGCTTGAATTTTGGTAGTGTCACAGCAGCCAGGAGAGCATCTTCTCTTCCAAGAACGTGTGCAAACCTTGTCTTGACTGCCTGTAATAATGACACAGCAAGAGTGCAAAAAGCATTATTGCATGAGAAAGTATGCATTGTTTCAACAATAAATGAATTAAACATTAACACCATGCTGTAGTTTTATATAGCATGTATTTTATTTTGTAAATAACATGTATTTTACTACATGTTGTATATATATATTTTATTTATTGATCATCATTTATTTATTGATTAATCGTGCATAGCCTTTATACACCCACAACACTAACGACACAATATAAAAGCAATTGAGTTAATTTCATTAAAGGGATATTCCACCCCTAAGTAAAAGGTATCTATTCCCCGGAGTTAGATAAGAGGAAAAAAAGCATTTTGTAAACAGCTCAGTCATTCTTCTGATCTGGCAGCAGTCATTTTGCTTTAGTTTAGCATAAAACAATGTAAGTGAGAGGAAACTAGCATTTGGTTTTCCCATTCACTTGTTTTATCCTAAATTAAAGCAAACTGACTTAACAGTGCCTCCGAAAGAGCCTACAGAGCAGTCGAGTATATTCAAACTCCCGATAACCAGAGCAATGTTCACGTTGCATTTATGATGGCTAGATCTCGTGTTTGCCCTCGAAAACAGCTGTCAATGCCACGCCTTGAATTGTGTGCAGCTCTAGCCGGAGCTCAGCTGGCTAAGGTCACAATGGCAGAGCTGTCATTCTCTCCCCAGCAGACAACACTATGGAACGACTCAACTACAGTGTTGACATGGCTGAAATCAGACTCAAGTCGATACAAGGTTTTTGTTGGAACGAGGGTCGCTGAAATTCAAGAACTTACCGAAGGGTCAACTTGGTGGTATGTCAGCACCTCTGATAATCCAACAGATGACTTACCCGCGGAAAGACACTCGAAGACACTCCATGAGTTCAGTCAGCCCAACCGGTGGAGTCAGGGTCCACAATTTCTTCACCAGCCTACTGACACCTGGCCAGAGCTACAAATGGAAGTAGCTCAGGAAGAAGATGAGGATGAGCTACGCAAGACAGTGTTTTGTGCAGCAGCTACCTGTCCTTCTCTTGAAGTGGATGTTACTAACATCGACAACTGGGATGACCTCGTTAGAGCCTCTCATATGAGCCTTCACGGGGCGGCCAAAGACCTGGTGAGCCCCACCATGACAGCTGCAGATGTACAAGAAGCTGAACTACATCTCCTACGACAATCCCAAAGTGAGACCTTCCAGGAAGAGGTGAAACTCCTTGCCGTGGGGAAGCCCATCTCCAAACAAAGCCGCCTACTCATGCTTGCTCCGGAGTATGATATAGCTGTCGGGCTGATAAGAGTGGGAGGCAGGCTGCGAAGAGCAGAAGATCTGGATCTAGATACCATGCATCCAATTATCCTTGACCCGAAACATTGTTACCAGGCTCCTCATCAAGAAATATGATAACCAGCTCCTGCATCCGGGTCCCGAGCGTGTATTCGCTGAAATTCGGAGAAGATACTGGATCCTACGCGGAAGAGAATCCATCAAACGGCATCAGTACAGCTGTGTGGAATGTCAAAAGTGGCGCGCTAGTCCTGTAGTCCCACAAATGGCAGACCTTCCCCCAGCAAGACTCCGTCTATACAAGCCACCTTTCTGGTCTACCGGAGTGGACTGCTTCGGCCCTTACTATATCAAGGTGGGTCGACGCACAGAGAAGCGATGGGGGATTATCTTTAAATGCATGACAACGAGTTGTGTGCACCTCGACCTGCTGGAGAGCATTGACACTGATGCTTTTCTGATGAGATTACGTCGCTTCATCGCTCGCCGTGGCAAGCCCTTTGAAATCCTGGCCGACAGAGGGACCAACTTCCGAGGTGGAGCGGCTGAACTACAGACCAGCGTCCAAACTTTAGAAGCTCATATCCAAGAGCAGCTGGCTGGACAGAAAATAAAGTTCCGATTGAACCCGCCAGGTTCCCCTCATTTTGGAGGGGCATGGGAACGGGAGATCAAGTTAGTGAAGGCAGCCCTTTGAGTGGTACTGCAGGACCAAACTGTCACAGAATCTGTTCTGCAGACGGTTTTGATTGAGTTGGAGGGAATTCTCAATGCGAAGCCACTGGGATATATTTCCTCGGATGCTGCTGATCCAGACCCAGTCACCCCGAACCTACTACTCATGGGGCGTCGTGATGCATCGCTTCCACAAGCCATTTACGCTTCCAGCGAACTCCTGGGCAGACGGCGATGGCGACACAGCCAGGTCCTGGCAGACCACTTCTGGTCCAACTTTATTCGCTATCATCTTCCTAACCTACAGAAGCGGCACAAGTGGCACAAGAATACAGACAATCTTGCAGCTGGACAGGTTGGGATGGTGGTCGATTCACAACTGCCCAGGGCCCAGTGGACAATCGGGAGGATTGTCAAGACATGTCCAGGCTCAGACGGTTGAGTCAGGGCAGCTGAAGTGAGGATAAAGGGACAGACTTATCTTCGACCAGTTGTGCGCCTGGTGCGACTGCCAGCTTGGCAAATGAAGATGACTCTGGCTAAACACCTGATAAGACTTTCCTCTAGTTTTCAAATGTATAACTAAATTCGGGGGCGGCTATGTCGGAAAGGGTTATAGTTATTGCAGTTCTAGAACATCCATTTGTAAAGTCACCCCGCTCTTATTTTGGTGGTCCAGTTTGTGACATCACTTCCTCTAGATAGTCACTTCCTGTAAAGCCGTTTCTTCCATTTTGTCCAAGCTGTTGGTGGTGGCAGACAGCCTCGTGTGCGTTCATGACTGATATACCACACAGAACCACAGAAATGTATAGATGTCCATACTTCTACTGTCAATGCATACCTAAAACGGTTTCTCCGTGCCCTGCTCTCTGACCAGAGTCCTTATCTTGAAGATACTGTCAGATCAGCAAATAATTTCCAGAGTTCCCACTCTATCACAGACTGTGTTTACTAACCCTGGCTTTCCACAGGAGCCGTCAGCAGCACGTTACTGCAGCAGCACGTCTTGCTCGCATAAGCTGCTGCTTGGCTTTTCCCACGAGACGCGAAGTAGCAGGGGAGCAGCTGTCACCGACCGAGCACGAAGTCACACGTGTGACTTCGTCAGTAAACACAACAACAAGCAGGAGAAAAATACAACATGGTTCGTGTTTTATGTTCTGTCCGTTTTATAATCGCCAATATGGACCTGAAAAACAAAGGAGACCGCTAGCTAGGTGATAGCTTCTCACGGGGCCGCGCAGTTGGTAACCTTTTTTTAAAGTAAAGCAACCGGAAGGCAGTACGTTCTTTATTCTGAAAATCTCGGGAGCTTCTCTCCATTTCCGCGTCCGATTTCCTGTCTTTCCTTCTCCAAACATGTCGAACTTGACCCGTTTCAGAGGCGTCGCGCGTAGAAAATAGAACCGGCGCGTAAAGGCCGCGACATGCTGCTCCTGAGACGCGGCCGACTCGCGCTGCTGACGGCTGCCGACGGCTCCAGTGGAAAAGGTTCTGTTGACCACAGCGGTTCCTATCAGCAGCTATGACGTGCTGCTGCAGTAACGTGCTGCTGACGGCTCCTGTGGAAAGGCGGGGTGAGGCTGCTGCTGACTCACATTCACCCATCTGATCTCAAAACAGCAAACAGTGAAGCCGAGTGATTAATAACCCTGCAGTTCCACAGGATCACTGACTCAACAGGATGTTCGGAAAGATGACCCCCCCCCCCTCCTCCTCCTCCTGATGATCAACAAAAAATTCCATTACAATAATATTTGTCTGGTAGAAAATTTCATTTGACAGGTTTTGTCTCCCTTGATTCTTTCATTTCTGATCAGCTGTTAGAGCAACTTCAGAACTTCTCTCTGATTCTCTACGCTCGACTCGCTCTCCTTGGCGTGAAACAGCCACACGTCAAATATCCGAGCCGTCCCTTTAAGAATGTGTAGCTGGTGTTTGTGTGTTTTCACAGTGTGTGTTGTTCCTGCATAATGTGTGTTAAGCTGCTTAGTGATGTCGGTTCTGAGCCAAGTCCTCCAGCAGCAACCCTGCAGGGAGTACACCCCACCCGTGTGTGTGTGTGTGTGTGTGTGTGTGTGTGTGTGTGTGTGTGTTCCTCCATGAAGGGGAAATAAAAGCAGATTGTAGTTTCTGTTCGTGACTGAAACTTGATGATTTCAGCGTGTTTTCTGAGCAGGAAGTTCTGTTTTATCTGCTGCTCAAACAACCAGGAAGCCAGAATGGAACCCACAACCTTCCGATTGCTGGACAACCCGCTCTACCTCCTGCTGCTGCTGCCCCATTTCAGAATCATAATACTTCTTTATCCAACTCAAATTTTGTCTCACACAACTGGACGGGGAAACATAATTGTCAGCCAGCGGTCAGATGTTAGGCCCCGCCCCTTTCATGTTGTGTTGCACATTTATTTTCCTGCTTGGAGAACTCGTGAATAATCTGGTTTTGTCAAAGAGCTGTTGAAGAATCTTTATAAATGTGCGATCACGTGGAACAAACCGTCACCTTCACAGCGTAGAAAGTTCCTACCACGTTGCAGTAGCCAACAATCGGTCACTGAGGGATCGCGTCTGGTCCAGGTGGTACCAGGTGGCAGTTTCATTTGCCATCCTGCATGCGTTAATGCAAACTAACATGCACGATATAAGACCAACAGGGAAACACACTCTATCCAACCGCTGCAGGCGAGTTTTTTACCATGGTAACAGACTGTCACATCCACGCTCTAAGAGTTGGTGACCATGTGAACAGATGGAGACGCTGTGTGATCTGGTGTTTCTGGGGTCGGAGCTCCGGAAGCCCGTTCAGAACCTGCTTGATGATTCGTAGGTTTAAATGAACGATTGACAGAACCTCAGAACCACCATCAGAGCAGGATCGTGTTCATCTGGTACCAAAGAAAATTATTATGTCATTTATCTCTAGTGTCTGCGGTCCTGTTTAAACTCCTGACCCAGACCAGAACTCCTGATCCTGGCTAATACTGATCCAGTCTTCATATTTTTTTTCCTTCTCAGAATTCTCTCAACTGGATCTGAAGTTTTCCAGAGTTTCTGAAGGTCAGAAATAAGATTTTTCATTCGGTTTCTAGATGACCTCTGAGTCAGTCGAACAGAAAAGGTTCCTAAAGGGATGAGCCAGCATTGAGTTGAGACAGAACCAGTTTAAACTGGAACTGGCACATCGAGAGGAGCCAGTTGAGGGGGCTTGGGCATCGGGTCAGGACGCCTCCTGGACGCCTCCCTGGTGAGGTTTTCCGGGCACGTCCAACCGGGAGGAGACCTAAAGGTAGACCCAGGACACGTTGGAGGGACTATGTCTCTCACCTGGCCAGGGAACGCCTCGGGATTCCCCCGGAGGAGCTGGCCCAAGTGCTGGGGAGAGGGAAGTCTGAGCCTCTCGCCTTAGGCTGCTGCCCCCGTGACCCGACCCCGGATAAGCGGATGAAAATGGAATGGAGAAAAAAAACCAATTTCAAAGGATTTTAAGTTTCTATTTTAATTTTTGCTGAACCACGATATCGCTCATCACCTTGTGTCTGAACAGCTGTTTTAAATCCCGCCTCCTGAAAGGCACAGTGTTCTCTGATTGGTTGTTTTGAGAGAAGTTGTGACACTGAATGTTAAAGTTCTAATAATAATAATAATAATAATAATGTGAACATGATGTTTTCTCAGGTATAAGTGAATCTCCTTTTTCCTGCAGCCTCTCGGCAGACAGAGCACCTCTCCTCCTATCAGCTGACTGTCCCTCGACCAATCGGAGGCAGGCTGAGGCGAGACCTGGATGGAAGACCACCCAACCAGGTGCTCAGACTTTATTTCCCTGAAAAATGAGCAGAAACGTGTGAGGCGGTGGGGGATAAAACGGAGGCTGTGAGTTAATCAGAAGTAGGGTTTGGGACCACAGCTGATCTGAAATAACTCAGATTTCCAGGTGAAACCAGGTGTGTGAGGCAGTAACAGATCTGTGATGTCACACCTAGCTAAACTGGCCGACTGACGAACATATTTTTCTGAGTTTCTGACACCAGGTCTGGTTCTGGTTCTGGCTGTCTGTCCGTGAACATCCAGGTTCAGGTGTGTCCAACAGAACCAGGTCGTTATGTTCCAACATTGCTGATGAGTCCTGTTTGTGCCACTGCAGGTGTCCTACCTGATCCAAGTGGACGGAACCGAACATGTCGTTCATCTCCAGAGGAACCAGTGAGTTCCTGAAACCCGATTTAATGTTTCATCCTTCAACTCTGTTTTTGTTACTGGTTGAGTGGTTGTTTACTGGTTATTTATTGGTTGAGTGGTTGTTTACTGGTTATGTACTGGTTGGGTGGTTGTTCACTGGTTGTTTACTGGCTATTTACTGGCTGAGTGGTTGTTTACTGGTTATTTACTGTCTGAGTGGTTGTTTACTGGTTGAGTGGTTGTTTACTGGTTATTTACTGTCTGAGTGGTTGTTTACTGGTTATTTATTGGTTGAGTGGTTGTTTACTGGTTATTTACTGTCTGAGTGGTTGTTTACTGGTTATTTACTGTCTGAGTGGTTGTTTACTGGTTGAGTGGTTGTTTACTGGTTATTTATTGGTTGAGTGGTTGTTTACTGGTTATTTACTGTCTGAGTGGTTGTTTACTGGTTGAGTGGTTGTTTACTGGTTATTTATTGGTTGAGTGGTTGTTTACTGGTTATGTACTGGTTGGGTGGTTGTTCACTGGTTGTTTACTGGCTATTTACTGGCTGAGTGGTTGTTTACTGGTTATTTACTGTCTGAGTGGTTGTTTACTGGTTATTTACTGTCTGAGTGGTTGTTTACTGGTTGAGTGGTTGCTTACTGGTTATTTACTGTCTGAGTGGTTGTTTACTGGTTATTTATTGGTTGAGTGGTTGTTTACTGGTTATTTACTGTCTGAGTGGTTGTTTACTGGTTATTTACTGTCTGAGTGGTTGTTTACTGGTTGAGTGGTTGTTTACTGGTTATTTATTGGTTGAGTGGTTGTTTACTGGTTATTTACTGTCTGAGTGGTTGTTTACTGGTTGAGTGGTTGTTTACTGGTTATTTATTGGTTGAGTGGTTGTTTACTGGTTATGTACTGGTTGGGTGGTTGTTTACTGGCTATTTACTGGCTGAGTGGTTGTTTACTGGTTATTTACTGTCTGAGTGGTTGTTTACTGGTTATTTACTGTCTGAGTGGTTGTTTACTGGTTGAGTGATTGTTTACTGGTTATTTACTGTCTGAGTGGTTGTTTACTGGTTATTTATTGGTTGAGTGGTTGTTTACTGGTTATTTACTGTCTGAGTGGTTGTTTACTGGTTATTTACTGTCTGAGTGGTTGTTTACTGGTTGAGTGGTTGTTTACTGGTTATTTATTGGTTGAGTGGTTGTTTACTGGTTGAGTGGTTGTTTACTGGTTATTTACTGTCTGAGTGGTTGTTTACTGGTTATTTATTGGTTGAGTGGTTGTTTACTGGTTATTTACTGTCTGAGTGGTTGTTTACTGGTTATTTACTGTCTGAGTGGTTGTTTACTGGTTGAGTGGTTGTTTACTGGTTATTTACTGTCTGAGTGGTTGTTTACTGGTTGAGTGGTTGTTTACTGGTTATTTACTGTCTGAGTGGTTGTTTACTGGTTGAGTGGTTGTTTACTGGTTATTTACTGTCTGAGTGGTTGTTTACTGGTTATTTATTGGTTGAGTGGTTGTTTACTGGTTATTTACTGTCTGAGTGGTTGTTTACTGGTTATTTACTGTCTGAGTGGTTGTTTACTGGTTGAGTGGTTGTTTACTGGTTATTTATTGGTTGAGTGGTTGTTTACTGGTTATTTACTGTCTGAGTGGTTGTTTACTGGTTGAGTGGTTGTTTACTGGTTATTTATTGGTTGAGTGGTTGTTTACTGGTTATGTACTGGTTGGGTGGTTGTTCACTGGTTGTTTACTGGCTATTTACTGGCTGAGTGGTTGTTTACTGGTTATTTACTGTCTGAGTGGTTGTTTACTGGTTATTTACTGTCTGAGTGGTTGTTTACTGGTTGAGTGGTTGTTTACTGGTTATTTACTGTCTGAGTGGTTGTTTACTGGTTATTTATTGGTTGAGTGGTTGTTTACTGGTTATTTACTGTCTGAGTGGTTGTTTACTGGTTATTTACTGTCTGAGTGGTTGTTTACTGGTTGAGTGGTTGTTTACTGGTTATTTATTGGTTGAGTGGTTGTTTACTGGTTATTTACTGTCTGAGTGGTTGTTTACTGGTTGAGTGGTTGTTTACTGGTTATTTATTGGTTGAGTGGTTGTTTACTGGTTATGTACTGGTTGGGTGGTTGTTCACTGGTTGTTTACTGGCTATTTACTGGCTGAGTGGTTGTTTACTGGTTATTTACTGTCTGAGTGGTTGTTTACTGGTTATTTACTGTCTGAGTGGTTGTTTACTGGTTATTTACTGTCTGAGTGGTTGTTTACTGGTTGAGTGGTTGTTTACTGGTTATTTACTGTCTGAGTGGTTGTTTACTGGTTATTTATTGGTTGAGTGGTTGTTTACTGGTTATTTACTGTCTGAGTGGTTGTTTACTGGTTATTTACTGTCTGAGTGGTTGTTTACTGGTTGAGTGGTTGTTTACTGGTTATTTATTGGTTGAGTGGTTGTTTACTGGTTATGTACTGTCTGAGTGGTTGTTTACTGGTTGAGTGGTTGTTTACTGGTTATTTATTGGTTGAGTGGTTGTTTACTGGTTATGTACTGGTTGGGTGGTTGTTCACTGGTTGTTTACTGGCTATTTACTGGCTGAGTGGTTGTTTACTGGTTATTTACTGTCTGAGTGGTTGTTTACTGGTTATTTACTGTCTGAGTGGTTGTTTACTGGTTGAGTGGTTGTTTACTGGTTATTTACTGTCTGAGTGGTTGTTTACTGGTTATTTATTGGTTGAGTGGTTGTTTACTGGTTATTTACTGTCTGAGTGGTTGTTTACTGGTTATTTACTGTCTGAGTGGTTGTTTACTGGTTGAGTGGTTGTTTACTGGTTATTTATTGGTTGAGTGGTTGTTTACTGGTTATTTACTGTCTGAGTGGTTGTTTACTGGTTGAGTGGTTGTTTACTGGTTATTTATTGGTTGAGTTGTTGTTTACTGGTTATGTACTGGTTGGGTGGTTGTTCACTGGTTGTTTACTGGCTATTTACTGGCTGAGTGGTTGTTTACTGGTTATTTACTGTCTGCGTGGTTGTTTACTGGTTATTTACTGTCTGAGTGGTTGTTTACTGGTTGAGTGGTTGTTTACTGGTTATTTACTGTCTGAGTGGTTGTTTACTGGTTATTTATTGGTTGAGTGGTTGTTTACTGGTTATTTACTGTCTGAGTGGTTGTTTACTGGTTATTTACTGTCTGAGTGGTTGTTTACTGGTTGAGTGGTTGTTTACTGGTTATTTATTGGTTGAGTGGTTGTTTACTGGTTATTTACTGTCTGAGTGGTTGTTTACTGGTTGAGTGGTTGTTTACTGGTTATTTATTGGTTGAGTGGTTGTTTACTGGTTATGTACTGGTTGGGTGGTTGTTCACTGGTTGTTTACTGGCTATTTACTGGCTGAGTGGTTGTTTACTGGCTGAGTGGTTGTTTACTGGCTGAGTAGTTGTTCACTGGTTGTTTATTGGTTGAGTGGTTGTTTACTGGTTGAGTGGTTGTTTACTGGTTGAGTGGTTGTTTACTGGCTGAGTGGTTGTTTACTGGTTGGGTGGTTGTTCACTGGTTGTTTACTGGTTGGGTGGTTATTTACTGGTTGGGTGGTTGTTTACTGGTTATTTACTGGTTGAGTTGTTGTTTACTGGTTATTTACTGGCTGAGTGGTTGTTTACTGGTTGGGTGGTTGTTCACTGGTTGTTTACTGGTTGAGTGGTTGTTTACTGGTTGAGTGGTTATTTACTGGTTATTTACTGTCTGAGTGGTTGTTTACTGGTTATTTATTGGTTGAGTGGTTGTTTACTGGTTATTTACTGTCTGAGTGGTTGTTTACTGGTTGAGTGGTTGTTTACTGGTTATTTATTGGTTGAGTGGTTGTTTACTGGTTATTTACTGTCTGAGTGGTTGTTTACTGGTTGAGTGGTTGTTTACTGGTTATTTATTGGTTGAGTGGTTGTTTACTGGTTATTTACTGTCTGAGTGGTTGTTTACTGGTTGAGTGGTTGTTTACTGGTTATTTATTGGTTGAGTGGTTGTTTACTGGTTATTTACTGTCTGAGTGGTTGTTTACTGGTTGAGTGGTTGTTTACTGGTTATTTATTGGTTGAGTGGTTGTTTACTGGTTATGTACTGGTTGGGTGGTTGTTCACTGGTTGTTTACTGGTTATTTACTGGTTGGGTGGTTGTTCACTGGTTATTTACTGGCTGAGTGGTTGTTTACTAGTTGAGTGGTTGTTTACTGGTTGGGTGGTTGTTTAGTGGTTATTTACTGGTTGAGTGGATGTTTACTGGTTATTTACCGGCTGAGTGGTTTACTGGTTGGGTGGTTGTTTACTGGTTATTTATTGGTTGAGTGGTTGTTCACTGGTTGTTTACTGGTTATTTACTGGTTGGGTGGTTGTTCACTGGTTGTTTACTGGTTGAGTGGTTGTTTACTGGTTATTTACTGGCTGAGTGGTTGTTTACTGGTTATTTACTGGCTGAGTTGTTGTTTACTGGTTATTTACTGGCTGAGTGGTTGTTTACTGGTTATTTACTGGCTGAGTTGTTGTTTACTGGTTGGGTGGTTGTTTACTGGTTATTTACTGGCTGAGTGGTTGTTTACTGGTTATTTTCTAGCTGAGTCGTTGTTTACTGGTTGGGTGGTTGTTTACTGGTTATTTACTGGCTGAGTGGTTGTTTACTGGTTATTTACTGGCTGAGTGGTTGTTTACTGGTTATTTACTGGCTGAGTTGTTGTTTACTGGTTGGGTGGTTGTTTACTGGTTATTTACTGGCTGAGTGGTTGTTTACTGGTTATTTTCTAGCTGAGTGGTTGTTTACTGGTTATTTACTGGCTGAGTTGTTGTTTACTGGTTATTTACTGGCTGAGTGGTTGTTTACTGGTTATTTACTGGCTGAGTTGTTGTTTACTGGTTGGGTGGTTGTTTACTGGTTATTTACTGGTTGAGTGGTTGTTTACTGGTTATTTACTGGCTGAGTGGTTGTTTACTGGTTATTTACTGGCTGAGTTGTTGTTTACTGGTTATTTACTGGCTGAGTGGTTGTTTACTGGTTATTTACTGGCTGAGTTGTTGTTTACTGGTTGGGTGGTTGTTTACTGGTTATTTACTGGCTGAGTGGTTGTTTACTGGTTATTTTCTAGCTGAGTCGTTGTTTACTGGTTGGGTGGTTGTTTACTGGTTATTTACTGGCTGAGTGGTTGTTTACTGGTTATTTACTAGCTGAGTTGTTGTTTACTGGCTGAGTGGTTGTTTACTGGTTATTTACTAGCTGAGTTGTTATTTACTGGCTGAGTGGTTGTTTACTGGTTATTTACTAGCTGAGTTGTTGTTTACTGGTTGGGTGGTTGTTTACTGGTTATTTACTAGCTGAGTTGTTGTTTACTGGCTGAGTGGTTGTTTACTGGTTATTTACTATCTGAGTCGTTGTTTACTGGTTGGGTGGTTGTTTACTGGTTATTTACTGGTTGAGTGGTTGTTTACTGGTTGTTCACTGGTTGTTTACTGGTTATTTACTGGCTGAGTGGTTATTTACTGGCTGAGTGGTTTACTGGTTGAGTGGTTGTTTACTGGTTATTTATTGGTTGAGTGGTTGTTTACTGGTTATTTACTGTCTGAGTGGTTGTTTACTGGTTGAGTGGTTGTTTACTGGTTATTTATTGGTTGAGTGGTTGTTTACTGGTTATTTACTGTCTGAGTGGTTGTTTACTGGTTGAGTGGTTGTTTACTGGTTATTTATTGGTTGAGTGGTTGTTTACTGGTTATTTACTGTCTGAGTGGTTGTTTACTGGTTGAGTGGTTGTTTACTGGTTATTTATTGGTTGAGTGGTTGTTTACTGGTTATGTACTGGTTGGGTGGTTGTTCACTGGTTGTTTACTGGCTATTTACTGGCTGAGTGGTTGTTTACTGGCTGAGTGGTTGTTTACTGGCTGAGTAGTTGTTCACTGGTTGTTTATTGGTTGAGTGGTTGTTTACTGGTTGAGTGGTTGTTTACTGGTTGAGTGGTTGTTTACTGGCTGAGTGGTTGTTTACTGGTTGGGTGGTTGTTCACTGGTTGTTTACTGGTTGGGTGGTTATTTACTGGTTGGGTGGTTGTTTACTGGTTATTTACTGGTTGAGTTGTTGTTTACTGGTTATTTACTGGCTGAGTGGTTGTTTACTGGTTGGGTGGTTGTTCACTGGTTGTTTACTGGTTGAGTGGTTGTTTACTGGTTGAGTGGTTATTTACTGGTTGGGTGGTTGTTTACTGGCTGAGTGGTTGTTTACTGGTTGGGTGGTTGTTCACTGGTTGTTTACTGGTTGGGTGGTTGTTAACTGGTTATTTACCGGTTGAGTTGTTGTTTACTGGTCATTTCCTGGCTGAGTGGTTGTTTACTGGTTATTTACTGGTTGAGTGGTTGTTTACTGGTTATTTACTGGCTGAGTGGTTTACTGTTTGGATGGTTGATTACTGGTTATGTACTGGTTGTTAATTGGGTATCTACTGGTTGAGTGTTTTTTTATTGGTTATTTACTGGTTGAGTGGTTGTTTACTGGTTGTTTACTGGTTATTTACTGGTTGGGTGGTTGTTCACTGGTTATTTACTGGCTGAGTGGTTGTTTACTAGTTGAGTGGTTGTTTACTGGTTGGGTGGTTGTTTAGTGGTTATTTACTGGTTGAGTGGTTGTTTACTGGTTATTTACCGGCTGAGTGGTTTACTGGTTGGGTGGTTGTTTACTGGTTATTTATTGGTTGAGTGGTTGTTCACTGGTTGTTTACTGGTTATTTACTGGTTGGGTGGTTGTTCACTGGTTGTTTACTGGTTGAGTGGTTGTTTACTGGTTATTTACTGGCTGAGTGGTTGTTTACTGGTTATTTACTGGCTGAGTTGTTGTTTACTGGTTATTTACTGGCTGAGTGGTTGTTTACTGGTTATTTACTGGCTGAGTTGTTGTTTACTGGTTGGGTGGTTGTTTACTGGTTATTTACTGGCTGAGTGGTTGTTTACTGGTTATTTTCTAGCTGAGTCGTTGTTTACTGGTTGGGTGGTTGTTTACTGGTTATTTACTGGCTGAGTGGTTGTTTACTGGTTATTTACTGGCTGAGTGGTTGTTTACTGGTTATTTACTGGCTGAGTTGTTGTTTACTGGTTGGGTGGTTGTTTACTGGTTATTTACTGGCTGAGTGGTTGTTTACTGGTTATTTTCTAGCTGAGTGGTTGTTTACTGGTTATTTACTGGCTGAGTTGTTGTTTACTGGTTATTTACTGGCTGAGTGGTTGTTTACTGGTTATTTACTGGCTGAGTTGTTGTTTACTGGTTGGGTGGTTGTTTACTGGTTATTTACTGGTTGAGTGGTTGTTTACTGGTTATTTACTGGCTGAGTGGTTGTTTACTGGTTATTTACTGGCTGAGTTGTTGTTTACTGGTTATTTACTGGCTGAGTGGTTGTTTACTGGTTATTTACTGGCTGAGTTGTTGTTTACTGGTTGGGTGGTTGTTTACTGGTTATTTACTGGCTGAGTGGTTGTTTACTGGTTATTTTCTAGCTGAGTCGTTGTTTACTGGTTGGGTGGTTGTTTACTGGTTATTTACTGGCTGAGTGGTTGTTTACTGGTTATTTACTAGCTGAGTTGTTGTTTACTGGCTGAGTGGTTGTTTACTGGTTATTTACTAGCTGAGTTGTTATTTACTGGCTGAGTGGTTGTTTACTGGTTATTTACTAGCTGAGTTGTTGTTTACTGGTTGGGTGGTTGTTTACTGGTTATTTACTAGCTGAGTTGTTGTTTACTGGCTGAGTGGTTGTTTACTGGTTATTTACTATCTGAGTCGTTGTTTACTGGTTGGGTGGTTGTTTACTGGTTATTTACTGGTTGAGTGGTTGTTTACTGGTTGTTCACTGGTTGTTTACTGGTTATTTACTGGCTGAGTGGTTATTTACTGGCTGAGTGGTTTACTGGTTGGGTGGTTGTTTACTGGTTATGTACTGGTTGTTAATTGGGTATCTACTGGTTGAGTGTTTTTTTATTGGTTATTTGCTGGTTGAGTGGTTGTTTACTGGTTGTTTGTTTAACCCTGAAGCTGTTCCTCGCCGCTCTGATCAGCTGATCCTGTTTTCAGGCTCCTGTTGCCTGCTGACTTCACCCAGTTCACCTACAGTCAGACTGGATCCCTGATCTCCTCCAGACCACCTGTCCAGGTAAGACCCGCTGTATCATGTGACCAAACAGCTGGTTCTAGACTTGTTGGCATTTAGCTGTTTATTCTGATGTTTACAAACTAAAACTGCTCTGGTTGGTTCCGTTATGCTGCTCTGAGAGCTGAAACCCAGAGACTGAGGCATGCTGGGAGTTCTCTCAGTGTCGTTGTATTGGGTTCATTTCCTGCTGGCCAATCGCTGGGTCCAGTTTGGACTCCAGTTTGTCTCAGACTTCTGGATCCGACCCGTGGTTCTTGTTGACCTGATCAGGATTTCATAGGAACAGAACAAAAGTAAAACCGTTAGACTGATTCTGAGTTTTCAGTTTCACAGTCCGGACTAAAATCCACCAGGAAGTGGGCTTGAGACCAGGACTGTGATCAGAACCAGCACTGGTATTAGGCTTATCAGGCTGGTCTGAGACCAGGTTGAGCTGTAAGTAAAAGGCCTTTAGGGACTCTACTATGGGACTCCCATTTCCTGTCAGCTGATTAATCCCTTTCAGACTGCTCTCAATCTGGTCCTCAGATGACGGCTCACTGTCAGATTTCCGTTCCTCTTTCTGTCGTATAGTGCCTCCTGCTGGTGTGACTCTGTATCACCTGTATTACAGGACCACTGTCACTATCAGGGCTTCGTTCAGGACCTGGAGGGCTCGGCGGCGGCCATGAGTATCTGCAACGGCCTCAGGTGACACAAGCACACACCACACCGCCTCAGAAGCTCCCAGAAACTCAGATCAGCTGATAATCACACACCTGAAACTCCAAAAAAGACTCAACGGATATCGGATTCAAGATGTTCTGACTTCTGAGGCTTCTGGTTCCATTCAGAGCGATCCCTGCAGCTGGACTCTGCCACGACCAGAGCAAATCCATCTGCAGGGTTCTGGTTCGACACCTTTAACCGGGTTTCTGTCATATTCAGGAAACGGGTCCTGAACATAAAGATCGAAGTGACGTCGCTCTCTAACTTCTCCTTCTGTTTTTTTTTAATTCAGAGGTGTTTTACATCTCGGTGATGAGAGCTACGGAATTGAGCCGTTAGACTCCGCCCCTGAACAGCACCTGGTGTACCGCCTACAGGATGTGACCTCACAGCCTCGAGGGTGTGGTACTCCTCACCATGAGCACGGCAATGCCACGGAGCGTGCTCAGTACAAACCAGAGGAAATCCCCCATCGGCAGCATGGGAGGGTGCGCACGCACACACACACACACACACACACACACACACACACACACACACACACACACACACACACACACACACACACACTTGCCTCTGGTGTCACCAGTGTGTATGTATGTTCTTCAGGTGAGACGAGCTGTTCTCCATAAGACCCACTATGTGGAGCTGCTGCTGGTGGTGGACAATGACAGAGTGAGACATGCTAACAGTTCCCATCTGCTCCCAGTCTTTATGCTAAGCTAGGCTAATCCACCTGTGTCTCTGCAGTATAATCACATGAACAGGAACGAAACGGCAGTGAGGGAAGAGATGGTTCACTTGGCCAACCTCATCGATGGTGTAAGGTCACACACACACACACACACACACACACACACACACACACACACACACACACACACACACACACACACACACACACACACACACACACACACACACACACACCCCTTTTGAGCTCCTTTCAGGTCCGGTGTGTTTGTATCCCTTCAGATCTACATCCAGCTGAATGTTCGGGTGGTTCTGGTTGGACTGGAGATCTGGACTCAGCAGAACCTGATCAGCACCGAAGGAGGAGCTGGAGAAGTGCTGAGTCGTTTCACTCAGTGGAGGGAGAAGGAGCTGGTTCCTCGCCGCCGTCATGACTCAGCACAGCTCATCCTGTCAGTACCCCCTCACAGACACCATGACTCAGCACAATGATGAATGATGCTGGTGGGAGGGCGGTGTGTGTGCGACTTACTGATGATGATGATGATGATGCAGGAAGAAGAGCTTTGGAGTAACAGCAGGAATGGCGTTCGTCTCCACCGTGTGCTCTCGGAGTCATGGAGGAGGAATCAATGCGGTACGAGTCTCTGGTACGGGTCTTTGGTTTCATGAGACCAGAAGCTGAACCTCAGAATAAACTCTGCTCTCCTCAGTTTGTGAACAACAACATTCCTGCCTTCGCCTCCATCGTGGCTCACGAGCTCGGACACAACCTGGGGATGAACCACGACGACGGACGCTCCTGCACCTGCCCCGCCCCCGTCTGCATCATGAACTCTGGAGCCACGTAAGACCCACAAACAAGCCGAGCCAGAACTTCTGATCCAGTTATTTTCCGTTGGCTCTCCAGCCTTTTGGTCCACCGGGTCTCTCTGACCGGACGCTGATGGTCCACTTTAATCTGGGTCTGTTCTGTGTCCATGCCATTCTGGCTCGTGCCTTGAGCTAGGAGCCTTTTTCTGCCTGAACAGCTCAGAGGTTAAAGGTCAGGGTTAAAAGAAGGTTTTCTTCCTGGACTGTGGTCCAGTCTCCAGGTCTGGGATCTGGAAGCATCTAGAAGGTTGAAACCAGGAAACCAGGCCTCTGGGTCGGTAGCTAGAAACAAAGAAGTACTGAACCGGATCAGCGTTTCGGGGCTGGATCAGGAGTTTCTGGACTGGATCAGGAGTTTAATGGGTCAGGATCGTGTTTAAACTCGTTTTCTTGTTTCTTCAGAGGATCCATGAACTTCAGCAGCTGCAGCGCTGACGACTTTGAGAAGATGATCCTGTTGACGGGAGGGACGTGTCTCCTGAATGTCCCCCGACCCGATGAAGCCTACAGCGCCCCCTTCTGTGGCAACAGGCTGGTGGACTTTGGGGAGGAGTGCGACTGTGGCTCAGAGAAGGTGTGAGACATGTAGTTTTATTATGAATCCTGTTGAAAACCGAATCTAAACAATCTTTATCTAGGTTCAAACATCTGTATTAAATCTGTCCTACAGAATTTATTTAAATTCATTCTCATTTTATGTATTTTATTCTGAAAAACCGTGCTTTATAAAATACCCTGGAGTTAAATGGACGTCCTGGTTTAACCCTGACACCAGAGCCTGTTTTCAGTAGAGGAGATGAATAATGATGTCGTCTGTGTGCAGGAGTGTGAGGAGGACCCGTGCTGTGAGTATCGGACCTGCAGGCTGAAGCCCGGAGCTCAGTGTGCGTACGGAGAGTGCTGCTACAAATGTCAGGTGAGCAAAAACTACCGGACCGGTCCTGGTCAGCCTCACAGGATTTGGATTTGGATTGGGGCGGAGCTATTATGGTCTGCTTGCATGTTTAGGGCCAAATTTTTAAACATAAACCAAAACCATCCTGTTTAATGTTGCTGATTCACTCCCACCTCTGACCTGGTGCAGACGACAGCAGCATAGTAGGTTTTTACATCTCTGTGTGTGTGTGTGTGTGTGTGTGTGTGTGTGTTTAGTTCCTACCAGGAGGGACGGTCTGCCGCTCCAGCAGCGACGAGTGTGATCTACCTGAGTACTGTAACGGCTCCTCCTCCTTCTGTCAGAGTGACATCTACGTCCAGGTGAGACCTCATTCTCAGTCTGCTGGTAGACAGTTTGTCCTCTGGGGACTGCGTGTCCTCTGGTGGACGCTGCAGTGAGACCAGGCGCTTGTGTTTCAGAACGGACAGCCATGTCGGAACCAGCAGGCCTACTGTTACAACGGGAAGTGCCAGCACCACGACGGGCAGTGTCGGGCCTTGTTCGGGTCCAGTACGTTCCCCCGACTGCATCTAGAATCAGAGTCCATGTCCCCCAGTTTGTGCCTCTTATTTGTCCTTGTCTCTGTTTGTCTGTTTCGCTTGTCCTCGTCTTCAGAGGCCGAAGTGGCTCCTGAGATCTGCTTTAAAGACGTCAACAGCAACGGAGACCGATTTGGGAACTGTGGCTATCAGCAGTACGGCTACAGGAAGTGTGAGAGCAGGTACACACACACACACACACACACACACACGCACGCACACACCTTTCTAGTGTCTGTGATAAAGACATGTCTCCATTCAGTAGAACTAATGGTAAATCCAGTGGCGGTTCTACCATTAGGCGTAGGTCGGCGGCTGCCTGGGGCCCCCTTATGTTGGGGGGGCCCTAGCCCTGACTGCTGGCACCCCTCTGTGAATGCCACAATGGACTATTCCTTTAAGACGCCCACGCACAAACAGGAAGTGATTGGTAGTCATTCCACTCCAATCCAGTTGGTGGCAGTAATGCACCAAATTGTTGTTTGCCAAGTGCCATAAGACCACAAATAATAAGAAGAGGAAAAAGAAGGAGGAGAGAAGCGGGAGTCAAAACATGAAGCATGAAATAGAGTTATCCTAGTGGCTCCAATAAGAGAAAGAAGCAGCTCGCTTTTAAAAAGCTTTTATCTTCTCTTCCAAAAGTGACGTCGTTTTTCTGTGTAAACATCAAAAGGAAGTAGAAAAGGAAAGACAATGGAAAATGTTTAAAGGGAGGAAAACATGGACCAAAATGGAAAATAGTAGAAAGAAAAAGAGAAAGGCAAAAGCAGGGGAGGACTGACAGGAAGAAGAAAGCACTCAAAGGGAGAGAAAGACAGGAAAAAAGAGGAGGAAAATAACTCGTGTCAGAAGAGGGGAGAGTTTCACAAATCCAGTTAAAGGTAAGCTTGTCGAAAATTTAGTGTAAGGGGCCCCATGTCTGTGTTCGCCTTGGGCCCCCAAATTGCTAAATCCGCCACTGCCAATTTCACCCAAAGGCTGATGACACAATGCTTCAGGGCCAAACATGGACGATTTTGGAAAGGCGATGTGCGAGACCGGTTCCTAGGGTCGAAAAGGATCGACTCAGTTTCTGACTCGCTGAGCTCTCAGCGAGGCAGTGCGTGACTTGTAAGGCCGTGTTTGGTCCATTCATCACCAGGAAGATCTGAACGTCACCAGCAGAGATATGACAGCTGATGCCATACCACTCATAAATCTTTCCCAAAGGGAGAAGATAGTCAGAAAATAGGAGGGGCCCCAGGACAGAACCTGTGGCACCCCCCAGTTCACCAGAAGACTGGTTCAACGATCTACACGTCAAATATGAGCAGAGCCAGTCCAGTTCTGTACCCAAATGATTCTAGATGGTCCGACAGGATTTGGTAGTCGCAAGCCAGACTAAATAAATATATTATTTAGTCTGGAGGTGTTTCGGGCATGTCCAGCCGGCAGGAGGCCCCCGGGTCGATCCAGGACACGTTGGAGAGGTTACATCTCCAATCTGGTCCGGGAACGCCTTGGGGTCCTGCCGGAGGAGCTGGTGGAGGTGGCCGGGGGGAGGACGGTCTGGAGCTCCCTAGTTGGGATGCTGCCCCCACGACCCGAACCCGGATAAGCGGAGGAAGACGACGACGACGACATATTGTCCATTTCATTATATGATTAGTTACTCATATTGTTCATCCGTCTTGTTCTGTGAATAAAAACCAGTCTTAGACTAGAGGGAGCTTGGGCAAGCAACGGTATCTCTCTTGCAGATAGACTTAAGTCTCCACATGGCCAGATACTGAAGAGGTCACGCTGTAGGTGGACAACTGACCATTCCTGGAGGCTACAATAAGACAGCATGATGTGTCTTGACTGATCTTGTAACATCTGTGATGTTCTCTGTGCGTTACATTTAAAATGTCTGCTCACCTGCATCAGTCGGGGTGCGAGTTGCAATCTGCCAGCCTTCAGATTTATCCATCACCTTTAAAAAAAATGGTCAAATGTGGAAAATATCCAGTTAGCAAGACCTCAGGTTCTCACATAATTTAGTATTTTGTCCAGTTTCCAACTGTCCTTTAAAGGCTTTGTCTCTCCGTAAGGACGGGACAGAATGTCCTCCTATACATGGACGTAATTTTCACTTTAGAAGTGGGGGGACGGGGTATCTGTACAGTATGTTCTAATGGGAAACAGGCTTCAACACAAACAGTTGTTTTCTGCTTGGTCCTAGAGCTCAACCAGTGTCAATTTAATATAAAGTAATATTATTTTTGGACGGTAAAAAGTGCAGGGGTCAAAACTTGACTTTGGAAAAAGTGGGGGGGACATGTCCCCCCTGTCCCCCCCCAAAATTACATCCATGCTCCTATAAAACTTTTTTAGGCTTCATAGCAAGAGTTGGACAGCTTGACATCTAACAGACCATTCAGTATAAGACATTGTCCTGTCCTATCCTCAGCTGACTGACTTGTCCTCGTCTCCATAGAAACGCTCTGTGTGGGAAGCTGCAGTGCTCCAATGTCCAGCACGAGACGGTCTTCGGCATCGTTCCAGCCATCATCATCACTCCTATTGGAAAAGCTAAATGTTTCGGTGTTGATTTCAAGCTAGGTTCCGATGTCCCAGACCCGGGCATGGTGAACGAAGGGACCAAGTGTGGAGACAACAAGGTGAGGAGGATGACGAGGCGGGACGGGGAGCAGGTGACGAAACGTTCATTTGTCTCCTGTGGCGTCTAGGTCTGCATGAACTCTGAGTGTCGTAGCGCTGAAGTCCTGAACTACGACTGCGATGTGGAGAGGAAATGTCATGGACACGGGGTGAGATGCCTGTACCTGTCTGTCCCGTGTGTCAGATGACCCCAGGCTGACCTGTTTGTGTGTCTCAGGTGTGCAACAGTAACAAAAACTGTCACTGTGAGGACGGCTGGGCTCCGCCCTTCTGTGAGCTCCCAGGTTACGGAGGCAGCGTGGACAGCGGCCCCACCTGGAACGGTACGTCAGTCAGACTCCCCTGAGGACCTCCCACCTGGGGCCTCATGTATCAAACGTTTGTGGAAAAACTCCTAATCTTCCTCCTTTGAACGAAATGCAGAATGTTCGTATGAACGGTCAAAGTCCTGATTTATGAAACATGCACACTCTGTCTGACGCTGAGTCATTTTCAGGATTCTCTGGCCCGACCCGAGCCCGACTTAGCATGATAGAATGCTCAGCATCCCGATTATCTGTGAGAATCGTTCTGCAGTAAAAAAAAAAACAAAGAAAAGAAAGAAAAACTGCATCAGTGCAGCTTTTTTTTCTAACAGAGCGAATTTATTCACAGAAGAATAGAATGCTGCCGTTTTCATGAGATAAACGAATGGTTTCTGACATCAAAGTGGACATAAAATGGCATACTCAGTGATCATGATCAGTGTTTTTAGCCTTGCTTGAGTTCAACTGAAGACAGTTACTGGCTAGCCAGTCCTTAATACGCGCAATGCAATCAAGTAGATCAGCTAGCTTGTTAAAGTCTGTGTCCTTGAAAGAGCAGTACAGTTGAATGTCATCCACATATAAATGGTAGGATACATTAGTAAAGCTTTTAATAATCTCCCCAAGAGGGCAAATATATAAAAGAAACAAAATTGGGCCAAGGACTGAGCCCTGGGGAACACCGTGAAGCAAAGATGTGACTTCAGACCTAATCTTGTTTACACATAAAGAGAATGTTGTGTTATTTAAATAGGAAGAAAAGCACTTCAGAACCGATGTAACAGAATTTTATGGTCAACCGTGTCAAAAGCTGAAGACAAATGAGTTCCTACGCATGATGTACGCACAGATCTGTTCGTAAGCACGGTTGATACATGAGGCCCCAGGTCAGGTCTGACTTTATGTCCCTCCACAGATAAGGACACGTCTCTCAGGGACGGCCTGCTCGTCTTCTTCTTCCTGGTTCTTCCTCTGCTCGCTCTGGGTGCGTTTGTTTTTCTGCGCCGAAACGAACTGCTGCGACGGTTTGGGCTGAGCCGTAGGAAGAGGTCTCAGGGATACCAGTGAGTAAAACCACGCCCCCACATGATAGACACGCCCACTTTCATACAACAGCATCACTTCTGGTTGTCGCGCTCCAAAATGTCCCCGTAACTGAAGAAGTAAATGATCTAAATCATTCCATCAGTTTCCCCTGTGCTGCGTTCAGGAACACTACAATAAAATTTGAAAAGTGATTTATGTCAGCTGGTGCCTGCTGCAGCTCAGGCGTTTGATGTCGGTGTTTTCAGGGCTGATGGAGTGCCTCCAGCCAATCACAGCAGAGCGCCGCCACCTCCTGTTGCCCGTGGCAACACTAATGACATCGTCAGAGACGGAGTGAGTCTAACGACGGTCCTCCCTCCTCGTTGTTAGGTTCTATTTGTGTCAAACTCGGGTTTGGGTCCAGGTGGTTCTGTTAGAGTTGTAGAAAGAAGTTTCCTGTTTGCTGGTGTGTTTTTACTGTTTTATTCTGAATCAGCTGCTTGATACATACTCACAGTAATCTGATTACTAATGATAACTGTTTGTCATCCCTGAAAGCATCATCAGACCCAGCTGCTGCCGCCTCCTGAGGTAGGAACTCTGGCTGGTTCTGACGGATTCCCGCTGCAGCGTTTGAATGTTTTTCTCATCACTTTTCCGTCAGATTCATGTTTGTTTTAAAATCAAAATGAAGGAAAAAGCCTTAAAATAAATACGTTTTTAAATTATAAACATAAATATTTATATTCATTTTATTCCAAACATAAATTTTTGTTTTTATTATGATAATAATTATATTAGCTAACAGTTATTAGCTTTTTTTTTGGTTGAGATTTTTCTTCATAAGGAACAAATATCAGCAGATCTGACGATTGTCCGTTAGAACCAGAACCAGACCCATGAAGACACTAAATCCTCTCCAAGTAAAAGTTGGGTTTTTGTGTTTTAGGGGATGAACACCAACAGGTCGGCTCCGTCCTACGCTCTGAGACCGCCTCCTCCTCCTCTGTAAGAACACCTGTCCAGTTCATGTGCCTGTATGAGCAGGTTCTGATGTGTCGTTGTTTCCGTCTTCATCAGAAAACCCAAACCTCCTGCTGCATCACAGCCTCTGGTGCCTCAAAGACCCGTCCCGGCTCCACCTGTTTAACCAATCAGGTGGCTCCTCTCCTCCTCTTCTTCCTTCTTAACTCAGTCGCTGCTCACTCAGAGCTGGTCTCCTAGCAACAGCCAGAACAGCATCTATGAGCCAAGATGGCGTCCATCTAGCTCGGAGAGGGACCCGACGGGGTGGACAGGAACACAGCGGGACTCCTTTATGCTCTTTGCTGTCGGGTTCCTCTGCAACTCAACTGGCCAATCAGACTGAGGAACATCCAGCCTGATAATCTCCTGTTAGCTGCCAAGCATCAAATCATTAAGTATTAACAACTTTCACACGTTCGTCTCACTCTGATTGACTGATAACGGGGGGGGGGGGGGGGGGGGGGGGGGGCGGAGCCTGAAACTGGCCTCAGAATGAAAGCACTGTTATCATGTCTGCTCATCACTGTCATAGGAATGTAACGCACCCCCCCACCCCAGACAGCTGAGTGAGGGTGCGTTTGGGTTTCACCTCCTGCACCGCCCGGCTCACCCGGGTCTTTTTCCCGCCCGTATGCAACAGCGTCCGTGCTGTCCCCCTCTAACTCTCCGTTTACTCGTGTGGTACGTCCCGATTCAGCGTTGAGCGTGTTCACGCTCGCTAGCTGCACCTGAGGAACCGCCGCCTGACACACCTAAACCGGGTTTTTTTTTTAACTTCACCAGTAAACCAAACGTGAGCGGCGGCGGTGCTGTGATGACTGATCCTGGATCTGCACTGTTTTCAAAGGATGAGCTTTCATCTGCATTCAGCTGTTTAATATTTTTGCACAGAAACACGAGGGCTCCCTGACAGGGCTGTCTGCGTGCCGCGTCATGTTTTCATGCCAAAGTGAGACATGGGAACAGGTGAGGCGTTGGGTTCCAGTTACCTGCTGACTCCTCCCTCACCTGATGACTTAAGAGGAAACTATAAACTCACTACAAATCTCCTGCTGGGACTCAAACCAACGCTGATCCTCACCAAGATGCATCCATTCATCCACCACTCAAAATAGGTCCTAACCACATGCGGCTGCATTCCATTTACAAAGAATAGGGTTTGTTTTTCCACCTGTGAGACTTTCAGCCATGTCATTTTAGGGTCTTATCTCTTTCTGGGTAAAATAATTTAAAACGAGCGTTTAGTTAGAGTGGAATAGTCTGAAAACGAATCGTTACTCAAACTGTTTTCCTTCAGAAATACAGTAATCCCTCGTTTATCGCGGTAGATGCGTTCCAGACCTGGCCGCGATAGGTGAAAATCCACGAAGTAGGGACACCATATTTACAGTACAGTACTATATTGAATTATCGTATGATCACATTCTCTTTTTGTGGGTAAAACTCAAGAAAAAAAATGTTTTACTTGTTTTTTTTTATAGTTTTATTACGAAAAGTGCATTTTATGATGAAATTGATGAAAAAAACTGGAATTTCTTGATATTTCGCATAGAAAAATACCGCGAATCGGCGAATTTCCCTTGAATAAGGCTCCAAAGAAAAATCCGCAAAGTCGTGAAGCCGCGATAAACGAACCGCGAAGTAGCGAGGGATCACTGTACAGTTAGATGGCTGCAGTTGGTAACTCCTGCCACTAGATGGTGCTGTGCACATTATTAAAGACCTTTTTTTTAACCTGTTAATTTTTTTTTATTTACAAGCATTAATGACTGATGCACAGTAATTATGGTATCAGTATAATGAGCCACTTTCACGTGTTTGATACAATCTTTGTTTAACATTTTGCACAGAAAATGTCGTCAGCAGGGGGCGCTGTTACAGTTCGGTATAAACAAGGTGGATCATCCGCATAAGGGCTGATTTCCATTTATTTATGAAGCACTTTACAAACTAAAGCTGCACCAAAATGTTGTCCGTCACCATCGAGACACGTGACATGATACAAATAAAGTAAAAGAACTGATGAATCTTGTTTTTAGAGTCAAAATCAGAAGGTTTTATTACCATATGTGTGAGAATCACGTATGGCAATTCTGGTCCAAATGGATCGGAACCTTCTGCCAGATGGGAGCGGGTCAAAGAGACCGTGTCCAGGGTGAGATGGGTCAGCTGTGATCCGACGGAGGTGTACGGGTCCTGTATGGAGGGGAGTTTGCAGCCAATGACCTTCTCAGCAGAGCGTACGACATGCTGCTGTGTTTTCACGTCCCTGATGGTCGCTCCCGCGTTCCCTATACCTAAGAACCTTAAACTGAGCAGATCTGATACGGAGAAGTCTGGTATTCCATAAACCAGTAGGACTGGGATCTTCTCCTCTCCTGAGTTTGGATCTCAGAACATCTAAACACTTCTGGTTGTTCCAGATGAGTCGTGGAAGAGATCAGACCTTTAAGGTCAGTGGTTCTCAATCCTGGTCCTGGACGGCGGGTATCCAGCATGTTTTAGCTCCAGCACACGTAATTGAATGGTTGATTCATCTGTTCGTCAAGTCATGGAGCTCTGCAGAAGCCTGTGAATCACCTACTGACTAAAATCAGGTGTGGTGGAACAGCGAAAATCAAAAAGGTGCTGGAAAGCAGCCCTCCAGGACCAGGTTTGCCCACCTCTGTCCTACAGCGACAGAGGAACAAGAGGGACTTTTGGAAGATCTTTGGATCAAAAGCAGAACTTTATCTTTGCTACGGACATCTGGATATTTTTCCTGGTGGTTTAAGTAAAGAATGAAAGGGTTTGATTATTCTTGAGGACTTAGAGAAGACTTTAAAATAATACTTATTTACATAAAATCTATCCCTCCTTTGGCCTCATACAACAGACCACACCTCACAAATTTGACCTCATTTGTTGTAATTTATCAATGATGCTCCATCTATTATTTCTCCAGCTGTTAGCACTGTTGCCTCGCAGCAAGAAGGTTGCGGGTTTGAAACCCGGCTGCAGCCTTGCTGCGTGTTCTCCACATGCATGCGTGGGTTTCCTCCAGGTACTCCAGTTTCCCCCACGGATCACAACGTGCGTTATAGGCTAACAACTGTACACCGCTTTGGATGAAAGCGTCTGCCACATGAATAAACACAAACATGTGAAATGCAGGTAGAAACGGCAGGATTCTTCACGTTTTAATCGTTTGCTTGGTTGCTGGTTTGATGGACGTTAAAGCAACGTTTGTGATGTGTGAAACTTTGTTCTGTCCTTCATGAAAAGGAGTCAAAAGCAGACATCTTGGTTCCTATCGGTGATTAAAGGTTAAACGACTCTGTTGGTTTGAGTCCAAACACAAGATTTGTTTATTACAGTAATTTGAATAATAACAGTCTATTAGACCTTTGCGATGTAGTTTGTTGTAAATGACTGGAGTTTGGTTGGTAGTTGAACAATGCTCTGGAAGCTCACATGGTATGAACCGATTTACCGCCCTGAGTTTAGTCTTCCAGGCAGGGAGAATCCACCCCCAGCTGAGAGGGTTTCTGGCTGTCATGATTTCTGCCATCCCCACTCTGTTCATTCAAAAGTTATTTAAAGAGCAAGTCACCCCCTACCAGAGTATTTCTCCACTCCCACTTCCTGTTTGAAAAATACAACAAATGCTGTTGCCCAGCAGATCGAGAGGGCTGAGCCACCAACAAATACACACACAGGCTCACAATGACATTGTGACATCATACGGTACCAGCTAACGTTCTAGGGTACCTCTTAGCCAATAGCGATGGCAGATTTTAATTCAAATGCAGTGAATTTGTGGTTTTTACCTGACAACGGCACAACACTGACAGTTTTAGGCAGAACATTTAAATTTTAACTAAGATGCACTGAAGTGCAAAACTATTGACGGCACGTGTCTGCAGCACGATTAGACACACATTTATAGTGATCCCTCGTTTATCGCGGTAGATGCGTTCCAGACCTGGCCGCGATAGGTGAAAATCCGCGAAGTAGGGACACCATATTTACAGTACAGTACTATATTGAATTATCGTATGATCACATTCTCTTTTTGTGGGTAAAACTCAAGAAAAAGAATTTTACTTGTTTTTTTTATAGTTTTATTACAAAAAGTGCATTTTATGATGAAATTGATGAAAAAACAGGAATTTCTTGATATTTCGCATAGAAAAATACCGCGAATTGGCGACTTTACCTTGAATAAGGCTCCAAAGAAAAAATCCACGAAGTCGTGAATCCGCGATAAACGAACCGCGAAGTAGCGAGGGATCACTGTATATAGTTTATCAGGAAAAATATGTTGATTTGGGGGTGGCTTGCTCTTTAATGATGTTAAACTAACTCAGAGGAATATAAAGTGGGCGGTTCACCAGAGCTGCAGTATTTTACTCTGGTGCCGAGTCTTTAAGGTAGACCTGGTTCAGCGATTGCAGGGCATCCAGGAGTTTAGGGGCAGCCTGAGAGGCTAAACTCAGGGCAAAATAAGTCTCTATGCTTTTCCGTGTATGATGAACCTGTGGATGAGGGCAGTATGATGTCACTACGGCGACACGGAGTCTCGCCTTTTCTAATCTAATGAATGATTTTCTATAGGATGATGTTTTTGCAGCTATAATTGTGTCTGTGGTGATCCTGGAGTGTCGTGCATTTTTATTTTACTATCAGACTGTTTCTGTATCCATGGAAACGTGTCCACCCCAACTCAGTTATGATTTCAAACATTAAAACTTGTTACTCCTCAGATGGACTCCTTGATTCTTATGTATGACCTGTTGGATAGTTTCAGGTTACTATAGCAACAGTAATGAAGGAGGCCTCCACCAGCTTCATAGGTTTAATAAAGTTTATTCAAAATGGTTTTGAATACGTTGGTTTGAACGATGAATAAAAACCTCCATGAAGGTTTTTCTCACCTCTTTGTGGTTAAATTATTAAAATTTGAAAAACAGCTTTATTTTTTATGAAGTTTTAGGATCAGTTATAGTAAATATTTTGACTCTGTTTTAATTTCTGTTTAGTTTTTGATTATACAACATTTTGCATCTAAAACAAAAATGATGACACTTTATTTTAAAGTTTTCATGTAGTTTATTAATTTTAATATATATTCCTTTTTCCTTTAATATGCATTTAAATTTTTTTTAAATATGTAAGTATTGTGGTGATAGATTATAAGTTTGAAACTTTTCAATCCTTTAAAAATGTAGCAAATCTTTACTTTCATCTTAATTAATCCTAAACAGGCTGGGAGACATTGGTCTACTATTAGAAGTTTGTTTAGAAGAAGAAAGAAAATATCATTTCTATAGCGCCTCTCAAGATAAAAATCACAAGGCGCTTCACAAAAACTAAAAATGTAAAAGTATAAAAAAGAATTGAAAAAATGTTTGAAAATATATTTAAAATGAGCAAAAAATAGACAATTGTGATTAAAAAAAAGAGTGAACAGGAAAGAAGGAAATCCGTGGATCCTGAGGAAGGTGGAATAGGTGGGGAGAGCAGAATAAAGAGAGAGAGGTGAAGAAGGTCATACAAAAGCCAGCTTGAACAAGTGAGTCTTCAGCTGCTTTTTAAAGGAGACCACTGAGTCCACTGATCTCAGGCTCAGGGGGAGAGAGGTCCAGAGTCTGGGGGTCACAGCAGCAGATGATCTGTCACCTTTGACCTTTAGCCTGGTGCTGCACAACCAGTAGGCTTTGATCACTGGACCTCAGGGACCTGCTGGGGGTGTAGGGACTAAGAAGATCACCAATGTAAGATGGTGCTTGTCCATGTAAGGCCCTATAGACCAGAACCAGGATCTTGAAATGAACCCTGAAGTTGACTGGCAGCCAGTGAAGCTGGAGGAGAAGCGGGGTGATGTGGGTGCGTTTGGAGGACTTGGTCAGAAGCCGAGCACAGGCGTTCTGAACCACCTGTAGACGGTTCAGGGAGGTTCTGCTCAGACACGTGAAAAGAGAGTTACAGTAGTCTAAGCGTGAGGAGATGAAGATGTGGAGAACTGTCTCAAGTTCAGATCGAGACAGAATGGGACTCAGCTTAGCAACGTTCCTGAGATGGAAGAAGGAAGAGCAAACAAGAGAACTGACGTGAGAATCCAGGGTGAGAGCTGGGTCAAAGGTCACACCAAGATTCCTGACAGAAGGTTTGGTGTGAGTAGCAAGCTGACCAAGAGAGTCTCTGACTTTGGGAACCAGCTTGTCTGGGGCACAGATGAGGATCTCAGTCTTATCTTCATTCAGCTGAAGAAAGCTCCCAGCCATCCAGGTTTTGATAGAGTCTAAGCAGGTGTGTAACAGCTGCAGCTTAGACATCTCATGGGGCTTAAAGGAGATGTACAGTTGGATGTCATCTGCATAAAGATGGTAGGAGATTCCTTTGAAGGAGCTCAGGATGTTCTGAAGAAGAAGCAGATAGAGGAGGAAGAGCAGAGGCCCCAGCACAGAACCTTGTGGGACACCATGGGTAAGAGAGGTGGTGGAGGACCTAAACTTGGAGACGGCCACAGAAAAGGAGCGCTCAGAGAGATAAGAGGAGAACCACTCCAGAGCAGATCCTGATAGGCCTACCCAGTCTCTCAGCCTCTCCAGCAGCAGGTGATGGTCAACAGTGTCAAAGGCTGCAGTCAGGTCCAGCAGGACCAGAACAGAACAGTCCCCTGCATCACTGTGGGTCAGAAGGTCATTAGAGACCCTAAGAAGAGCTGTTTCAGTAGAATGAGCTCTACAAAAACCTGACTGGAAGCTATCATAGATGTTATGTTCATCAAGAGCAGCTGTGAGTTGTTTAGCCACAACCTTTTCCAAGATCTTGGAGATGAACGGAAGTTTAGAGATGGGTCTGAAGCTGCTATGGAGAGAGGGGTCAAGACTCGGTTTTTTAAGAAGCGGGTGGATTACAGCATTCTTAAAGTAAGCAGGGACCTGACCAGAAACCAGAGAAGCATTAATTATAGAGAGCACGCTGGGACCGATGGACTGAAAAGCACTTTTAAACAAAGACGAGGGTAAGATGTGGAGGGGGCATGCAGAGGTCTTCGTAGAGTTAACTAGTTTGGTTAACTCAGGCAAAGAAACAGGAGCAAAGCTATCTAGGATGATGGGCCTGGTTGGAGTCGGGAGAGGCGGCGATAAGGCTGAAGGAGAGATGCTAGATCTAACCTTATTGACTTTGTCCACAAAGAAAGACAGAAAGTTCTCACAGTCTGCAACAGAGTGGACGGAGGTTTTTGTCAGAAAAAAGTAAACAAACAAAGCTCTACAACTTGAAACGTTAGACCCCGCCCTCGCGCCGTGCGTCATCGCGTCACCGTGACCTCGCTTCTACGCTCCGGGAGCTGTCATCGTTTTACCGGGAGAGGCGAAGGGCATCCGGGATACCGGCCGCTGGCGGAGACGTCGAGACTCTTCTGGAGGTTAGTAACCGGTTCGTTTCCCGACAATATGTCTCTATGATGTGGTATTCCACGTAAAGGCGGGTTGTACTTTGAGTTGAAATGATTTTTTAAACCCGTTTAACTCCTGTTAGCATGCTGTGCTAGCCTCATGAGGGCTAACACCCGTCTTATCTGGCGTGAGCGTCCGGTCTCCCGTTAAAAACTGCCTCACCGGACACAACTTTCAGTGCTTATTCACTTTACACAACTAACTGTTAGTTAACGCCGTGGGTTATTGTAATTATCGTCATGTTACCTGTAGAGCTAACCGGCTAATTACATAACTTGCCGCACTAGCTGTACAGCTAATCACGCACCGCGTTTGTGCGGAAGGATAATGCGCATGTTTTCACTTCTCTGAGCTACTTTTCAAACATTACAAACGTTCAAATACGCGAATTTCAAAGTGGTATGATAGGGAGCGTCATTTACGGGAACCCATGACTCGTGAAAGGACAATGTGACGGACAGTTTCAATGGCCAATAGCAAAACTGGAATGTCCTCTATGGGCGGGCGTTCCCACAAGCTGCCAATCAGGATGAGCGTTGGGCAGGTGGCTCCAGACAAGTAATGTAGTCCCACAACAAGGTCAAAATACCGTAACTCCTTCGGAAGGGTGATCCGCAGAGCAGACGCTGTACGGTAGAGACCGGGTCACGGTTCCGGTGCTGGGTCTTCTGAACTCGTGACTAGTGTCTTTAACAGCAGCGTGTGTTCAGATCCGTTAAAATCAGCTGTACACCTAACCTGGAAAGCCATTTAGCTGCAGAGAAAAGTCTTTTGGTTGTTGCTACCGGTGGTTTAGATTTGTCTTCCGTATTTGTTGACGTCGCAGAGGTACACCATTAATCAAGTCATCAGAATTTCCTTTTAAGTTCTGAAAATGTGACAGTGAAGCATCAGAGCAACATTGATAAAAGAAAGTCCTCATGCACAACAAGAACCCAAAGTTTTCCAGAAGAACTCAGTTCAATGCATCAGACTCCTCCCCCCCCCCCTCCCCCCCAGGCCAGTCCCACACATCCTGGTGGACCTGGGTCAGCATGGAGGCTCCTGACCCAGATCCAAGCCTGTACTGGTCCATGAGATCCTGACAGGACCTCATTCAGCTGTTCTTCTTGGATCAGAACCACTAAGACCAGCTTTCTGTCTCAGTGTAGATCAGTTATCATCCATATAAGCAGCATCGCCTTTTCATAACCATGTTATAGTTGATAGAAATGTTCTGCCTCTTCTCACAACTACCAGGAGTTGTCATCCGTGAAGTAAACGTTTTATTTTTAAACACTGGCGTTTGACCGGACAGAACTAAAACTCACCAGCAACACGAATCGGTCGCTCCATAGATCACCGCTCCTCAGAACAGTGGATCTTTATCTTTGTGCGAAGAAGCAGCTGACGCTTGGATAAAGCAGGGAATTAAAATAATGAAGGTGAACGGATTAGAAACATGGAAAGGCTGACAAGCACCTTGTGTTCTGGTGACCCACTGAAACGATCCTGGAGAAGAAGTTCACACATGGAAAAGGGCCTGTATTTGATATAGCGCCTTCTACAGTCCTGGAACCCCCCAAAGTGCTTTACAACACAATCAGTCACCCATTCACACACACATTCACACCCTGGTGGGGATGAGCTACGATGTAGCCACAGCTGCCCTGGGCAGCACTAACAGAGGTGAGGCTGCAGAGCACAGGCGCCACCGGTCCCTCCGACCGTCACCTGCTGATAAGGCGGGTTAAGTGTCTTGCTCAAGGACACAACGACAGCGACAATCTGAGCGGGGCTTGAACCTGCAACCTCCTGATTACGGGGTGATCACTTAACTCCCGTGCCACCGTCACCCAACACGTTTTTATGTTGAGGAATGAAACATATTTTTAATAATTAAATATGCTCAAACTGAGTAATAAATACAACAGAAAGCAGCAGTTTGATGTGTAATATGTGCATGGTATGTAAAAGTTGTCATTAAGAGTTAAAACTCAGTTATATTAAATAATTTCTAATATTGCATTTTAAAGCCTGGGGGACTGTTCGTCTGATACTGCTGATTTGAAGTGTGGAGTGCCTCAGGGATCAGTCCTGGCACCTCTCCTCTTTTCCCTCTATCTGCTGCCGCCGGGTGACTTATTTTGTCAGCACAACGTCAGGTTTCACCCGTATGCGGATGACTGTCAAATTTATTTACCAGTATCATGCAATAACTCAAGTTCTTTTGAACCACTCTTGGACTGCTTGGAGGAGGTCAAGTTATGGATGGCTCAAAATGTATTGTTCTTCAACCAGAATAAAACTGAGACTATCCTGTTCTGCCCGAAATACAAACATGGATGTGCCCAAGGGATTGACTCCCCTTCATTAGCGCCTTTTGAGAAGGCTGTGGTCACCAACCTGGGGGTGAAGTTGGATGTAGAGCTCACACTGGACACCCAGGTCAATGGAACCATCAGATCCTGCTATTTCCATCTCAGGAGAATAGCTAGGATTAGGCCGCTTCTTTCACGTAAACATCTGGAAACTGTCATCCACGCCTTCATTCCCACCAGACTGGACTACCGTAACTCGCTTTATGCAGGCATCAAGCAGGCCTCCATAGCAAAACTACAGAAGGTCCAAAATGTGGCAGCCAGGTTACTGACTGGTACCAGGAGATCTGAACACATCACGCCCGTCTTGGCATCCCTACACTGGCTTCCAGTCTCTTTTAGAATTTCGTTTAAAGTTCTGGTGTTTGTTTTTAAATGTTTAAATGAGTTGGCTCCACGTTATCTGGCAGATCTGATCCATCTTTATGTTCCCGCAAGGAGCCTTCGATCAGCACAACAAGGACTGTTGGTCGTTCCTAAACACAGACTACAATCCCGAGGGGGTCGTGCTTTCTCGGTGCCGGGGCCGAGGCTCTGGGATGAGCTACCTACATGTGTGAAACAGGCCACCGCGCTCGGCGAGTTTAAGAGTCAGCTGAAAACTCACTTTTATTCTTTGGCTTTTGTTCAAGAAGAGTCTCGCTAACTGATGGCTTTGCACTTTTTGCTGCCCCGCCTAGATTTTATCTGCATGTTTTTGTAGGTTTTTAAATGGTTTTATATGTTTTTAATGTTTATTTCTGCTGTGCAGCACTTTGTTTGGTCCTTGGGCCATGTGAAGGCGCTATATAAATAAAGTTTTAGTTAGTTAGTTAGTTAGTTAGTTAGTAAAGCCAGTATCAACTGATAATATTGAACGTCCCTAATTATCAAACATGTAGAAAACATCGTGCAGAAGAATCATCACCACTCAGTTACAAAATAATCTCCTTTCTCTTGGTGGTTTGATTATGTTGTTGGAAATGGTTTTATTGTCGTGTTTATATTGTCTGATTTGTCTTATTTTACATGTATTTTTATGTTGCCCACCCCGTCACACTGTTGTAACAAGGGTGGGGATTTCCTCTTAAACAGGCACGGATGTAAGGTGGAAAACGGAGGTGTTGTTTGCTTCTTCTTTGAAGCCTTCTTCACAAGTTGTTGGAGGAATGACCTCGAGTGTTCCAGGTGTGCTGTGTGGAAGTGGTGTGCATGCACGCGGTCAACCCTTGCTCTGGTCTTCAGAGCATCCCGCAGCATACAGAACATTAGTGGTTAACAAAAAACACATCGGAAAAGTCCTAAGGAACTGTTGATATCCAAACTGGGCCGCAGAAACTGGAGTAAACAAGTACAAGCACAGATACCTGAACGTTTCCAGCAGAACAACCGGGGGCCTTAATTCAAGACGACAAGACAATAAAGACCACCTGGATCAATGGTTCGGCCATTTTGGATCCTTGCAAAAGAAATAATAGTTAATGGATTGGACCAACACGCAGATTTTAGGAAAATAAAGCAAATCTGACCCTAACCTGTCATACCAACATGCCACGCCCACATAGAGCATAGCTGAAACACGCCACGCCCTCTCTCTCTGTAAAGAAGGGTTCAAGAAGAAGTCAGTATTGTTGGTAAAGGAACTAACTTTCTGTTTTATGCTGCACAGCTTTTCCTGTTCACCAGGAAATCCTCAACCTTGTTAGATTTATTAAGGAATTAAGATTTTCATTACGAGGCCACAGTTGTGGTTTCCTGATAAGGTGAAGGTCAGATTAAATGCTGGGCATCTGAGGACTTCAGTGTGAACGGATTCCTGTTTAGATGGAGGGATCTGTGGGGATGGGTGGAGAAGAGGTCGGTCCTGACAGTAACCTGCATCTCCATTTCTGTGGTTTTCAGGATCGGGGTGATTTATTTATGCATCATATGTCCTCCTGCGTTCTTGTCTTTTCTAACGCTCTGTCTCCCTCTCTTTCCCCCCTCAGTGGACCTTCAGCCCTTCCTGGCGTGGGAGTGACCCAAGTGGATTTTATTTCCTGCTGTTGTGCGAGGGCAACAACCTTCTGCCCACTGGACTCGCCACCATTGTGTGTGAGACAAACTAAAGACTGCTCATGCATCGTTTAAGGACTTGTGCGGCACGGTTGCGTCCGCTCACCGCCTCACAGGCGGCTCAGACTGTCTGCCAGCAGCGGCCAATCACAGTAGCCTCCACAGGCTGCAATAGGACGTTTCAGCCAATCAGGTGCTACTCGGCACCTGTGGCCTCAGAGCCATTCCTGAATGGGACAAGCTCGAACTATGTGGAGGAGATGTACTACGCCTGGTTGGAGAACCCCAAGAGTGTTCACAAGGTGAGAAAGAGGGTAACCCCATTAGGTAAAGGGGTGGAGCTTGTCTCAGGTAGAAGAGACAGGTGATGTTTGTCAGTACTGTAAAAACAAACCTATCAAAGATCGCCTGAATGAAAACAAAAACAGTTTATGGGTGGTGGTTTTATTTATGTAAAGGGGACGTTTTATGCTAATTGTATTTTTTTTGCTGCCATGTGGGTCTCTACTGCCTCTAGAAACACCCCAAACAAGAATAAAAACTCCCTCCCAACTCCCACCTGTCAGCACTGGAAGAGCAGCAGCTCTACTCTGATCCCTCCTGGAGATCCAAGCTCCTCACCTCACAGCTGCCAATCAGGGAAGGGGTGGGCGTGGCCAGCTCCTGGTTGTTTTTGTAAATTCACAGAGCCCTGACACGGCTCATTCTGGAAGCTACTGAAACTGTCGGAACACAACTGCTGAAATCGCTTCATGTAAGAACAGAGAACCATTATAACAGACTCAGATAGTCAATCTGTCCCCCTTAGTGGCACAAAACTAAGCTAACCTGGTCATGGTTAAGTGATGAGTTAACTTGGATTATCTCAGACCCGTAGAATCAGAAATTCATGTGTTTAAAAGCTGTCTGACAACAGGAAGTAGGCTGATCTGAAGCACATGCGAGTCGGCTCAGGAGATGGAAGGAAAAGACCGTTTAGGGTTGTTAATCTGAACTTCAGCCTGGGAGAAGATCAGGATCGGAAACAGCTGAGAGTAAAAAACGGATTCTATTAAAACTCTTCTCTAATTATCTGGTTAGTGAGGCTGTTCTCCAGAGACCGGCGTGTTCTGGTTTGAGTTGGTTACTCGACATCAGCCTGCTCCGATAACCTCGTTAAATGAGCTCCGTCCAGCCGTTTTACCCTCAGGAACCCGCAGCAGAACCCACTCGGTTCCTCTCAGCTTCTGATCTAAACAGATCCAAAGAGCTGCAGCTTCACAGCTCCTCGGCTGTTTCTGATGACCGTTGTTTAGTTTGTGTGTTAGCTTCAGATGTTTCTGCCGTTCTAGGGAGGAACCAGAGTGTAGAAGTGGTTCTGTGGACCAGCTGTGGTTCAGTGAAACCCTCCAATCAGAAACATGAAGGACATCTGCTGCAGGCCAAGGTGAACCTGCTGGTTTCTCTCTGTACTCAAGCTGGTGAAGTCATAGTCCTGAATGAATGAATGAATGGACAAAAGGCACACCGGAGAGTTTTCCACACAGGTTGTGGTTCTAGGGGGCAGCAGTAGCTCAGCAGGGTGAGCGGGTTGTCCGGTAATCGGAAAGTTGCAGGTTCGATCCCGGCTCCGGACAGAGAATTCTACTGTTGTGTCCTTGGGCAAGACATTTAACCCACCTTGCCTGCTGGTGGTGGTCGGAGGGACCGGTGGCGCCTCGCCTCTGTCCCCGGCTTTCCTCAGCAGCACGTTACTGCAGCAGCACGTCATAGCTGCTGATAGGAACTGCTGTGGTCAACAGAACCTTTTCCACTGGAGCCGTCGGCAGCCGTCAGCAGCGCGAGTCGGACGCGTCTCAGGAGCAGCATGTCGCGGCCCTTACGCGCCGGTTCTATTTCCTACGCGCGACGCCTCTGAAACGGGTCAAGTTCGACATTTTTGGGGAAGGAAAGACAGGAAATCGGACGCGGAAATGGAGAGAAGCTCCCGAGATTTTCAGAATAAAGAACGTACTGCCTTCCGGTCGCTTTACTTTAAAAAAGGTTACTAACTGTGCGTCCCCGTGAGAAGTTATCACCTAGCTAGCGGTCTCCTTTGTTTTTCAGGTCCGTATTGGCGATTATAAAACGGACAGAACATAAAAACACAAACATTTTGGAGCCATGTTGTAGTTTTCTCCTGCTTGTTGTTGTGTTTACTGACGAAGTCACTCGTGTGACTTCGTGCTCTGTCGGTGACAGCTGCTCCCCTGCTGATTCGCGTCTCGTGGGAAGGGCCAAGCAGCAGCTTACGCGAGCAAGACGTGCTGCTGCAGTAACGTGCTGCTGACGGCTCCCGTGGAAACCCGGGGTGTCAGTGCGCCCCAGGGCAGCTGTGGCTACATCGTAGCTCATCCCCATCAGTGTGTGAATGTGTGTGTGAACGGATGAATGATACACTGTAGTGTAAAGCGCTTTGGAGTCCGTACTCTGAGAGGCGCCATACAAGTGCGGGTCAATTATCATGAGGCCCAGTCCCAGACATCAGCTTTAATTCAGACAGAAACCGACTTCATGTTGGACTCAGAAAACATCCAGACAGCGTTCTCTGCTTCAGCTGCTTGCTGCGTCTCCTCCTCTCTGCCTTTCTGTCAGCGGTAGCGTCATCAGCTATGCGGGGAAGCATGTGACCTGTCATGTGAACGCTTCTCTGTAACTTTAGTTCTAGATGAGAGGAAGTGGATCATAGAACTCGGCTCACCTCCTCCTCACAAACCATGTTCTCCCGGGGTCTCGTTCATCGAGCTCGCTTACGCACAAAACGGGGTCGGAAAACTGCGTAAGCAACTTTCCACACAAACTTTGGGATTTATGAAAGAAAACGTAGCGGAAAAATGTGCGCAACTTTAAGTTGACTACGGACCTGGCTTACACACATGTTGGACATGGAGAGCACCTGCAGTGCTGCTGCTGAGAAGATACAATTATGAAATCCTGCAGCATTATCACTTGTACCGCTTCGTTTTCACACAGAACAAGACCTCCCACATGCGCACACACACACACACACTCACACACACACACGCACACACACACACACACACACACACACACACACACACACACACACACACACACACACACACACACCACACACACACAGCCTGAAGCACAGAATATCAGCAGGGGGACAGATTGAGACAGAACATCATGCGTCTGTGACAGTGTGTGTCCTGTCACTGTGACCCGATTGATCATGCACCCTGGCTACTTGTACAGGGGAGATCTCTGTTTGGGTGACTGGTTAGCGCGCGTGACTTTCACCCGGGAGTCTGGTGATCGAATCCCGATTGGACCATTTTTTATATCCGCCACAGATCTCTCTGGAGAACACAACATTGACGGCTTCAGCAACGCTGTGCCACTCCGTGGATTTTCTCTTGTTTTGCAGAAGCACTTCCTTTCATTTCTCCACCTCACCCACAGGTACCTCAACTTCTGCTTCTGTGAAATTGCGCTTCCTTGATCTACGGTCGCCATGTCATTGGCGGAGCGCTGCAACAACCGGCTTATGTATATGTGTGAGGTCCACAAGGCACTTTGCATTGACTATTTATGGCAGTAAGTGGGCGTGGTGAGGGCGGGATGTGACTAAAATGCAGCTGAGAAACTTTCTAGTTAATCTCTGATTTATGAAGCGGAGATTGCGTGCAGCTGTGCGTCCTCCATGTTTGATAGATCACAAGCCTACCTGGCGTAAGCACTTTTTTATTTGCAGAGCTTAAGTACGGTTTTAGTGTTTTATAAATGAGACCCCTGGTGTTCACAGAGACCCTCACCCTGATTCTGACCCCGAGTCCTACACCGGGTTGGAGAAGGTGACTCGGCTGCTGACGAAGCAGATTGGGTTTCACTGATCTGAATCTGAAAGGACAGAAGGCTAATAATAGCTCCCGCGGCTCTGGTCACATGACCAACCCGTTTCACTCCTTAAGTCAGAGCAGAGGTCACGTTTACTCCAGAACCAGAACCATGGCCCTGTCTGTGATTGCTGGGCGCACTCAGGTCATGGAGCTGGGTTACATGTCACTAGCTGCGTAACTCAGCCAGACATTAACTAGATCTTATGACTGATCTGAGGTCTGTTTGGTTTCCTGGCTTCTTCTACGGTTAAACATCAGTAATAAATCTTCTCTGATGGAAGATTTATCGCTGAAAAGTGAAAGTTTTTTGACATCAGAGTTAATTTATCCTCTCAAGTTCGTATTTTGTTAACATTGTCAGTTGAGACTCAGTCCTGTCAGCAGCTACAGAAAATACAGATTTAGTAGAAAAGCACATTTGAGTTGTAGATAAAATAATCAAACATGGACTGACCGAAGGCCCTTCTACAGCGCTCCACTCAGCATAAAAACATGTAATAACACAACACCAGTTCATTTCTGAGGTTGTAGCGCCTCTGAGCTAACCGCTAACATTTAACTAACCGTGTTTAACTAGCGCCAGCTAACCACAGCTAAAGCGGCGACGACCAGCCGGTGAGAACTGTGAGTTTTATTTAATGTGAGTAAAAAGCTGTGTGTGGATTCCTGGCCCAGACTTATTCGTGAACGTCTGACACATGTAGGCGAAGCTTTATGTCACACGTGACGGGAGACGTGTCCAAATCCACACGTGTAGAGGAGGTGAGAGAGCAGGCTTGGAGAAGTCGGATTCTCCGGGTTTCATCAGCAGGAGGAAGCTGCTCAGAACCAGACACCTGCTTCTTTATTGTTGTGGCATTTATTATTTATTTATTTGTTGTTGTTTTTAAATAACTGAGACAAAAGATCTCAGTGGGCCCGTCAAAATAAAACCACCGTCTCATTTACTGTTAATCGCGTCACTTCTGTGGGCTGACGTCTCCCCATCCTCTCCTCCAGTCGTGGGACGTCTTCTTTCGGAACGCCAACGCTGGCGCTCCCCCTGGCGCCGCGTACCAGTCTCCTCTGGGTCTGTCTGCGGCGCCGGGCCTCGTCACGCCTCAGCTCTCCTCCCTGGTCGGAGCTCCGCCCAACGTGGAGAAGCTGGTGGAGGATCACTTGGCTGTGCAATCCCTCATCAGGGCCTATCAGGTACAGAGACGTGTGTGTGTGTGTGTGTGTGTGTGTAATACATTATAACCCATGTGGGAATCAGATGTGTGAAAATTGATAATGTGTCCAGAATATTGGTGAGATCTCAACAATTAATCAAGCACAAACATGTTAATATTGTTCTTCTCTTTCTCACTCACCTTCCTCCTCCTCCTCCTCCTCCTCCAATCCTTCGTTTCTTCTCTTGAACTTCCTGTTTAATCTGTCCTTCTGCATCTTTGTGTTACTCTCTACATCTCCTTGCTTTGCTCCTCCTCTATTTGGCTTTTTTATCTCCTGTCATTCTGTCCTCCTCCTCTTCATGTTCTCGGTGGGTTCTGCGCTGTTGTCCCCCCTCCGTAGATCCGAGGGCACCACGTGGCCCAGCTGGACCCGCTCGGCATCATGGACGCTGATCTGGACTCGTGTGTTCCCACTGACATCATCACCTCCTCCGACAAGCTAGGTGAGGAGCTTGTCCACTGCCTTGTCACCTGTTCTCTTACCCTGATTCACCTGGCTCTCAGACTCACCTGTAGAAGCAGCCGTTTGAGATCTGAAGCTGCTGCTCATTGGAGGACTTTCCTCGGAGTGCTGGCTGGATTCTTCACCTTCTCTTGTACGAGGGCAGTTTTCCTGGCTGTGTTGGCTCACTGGAAGCTCCTCCTATAGGACGAAGGTTTAACTCTTCCCCATGTGGAAAACTAACCCTGTTAGAGGTGCTAGTTATAGGAATTGACTATCAGCTTGAAACAGAACCATAAAACTGATGCTTCTTCTAAAGAGAAGTTGGTTAAAACTGGAACCATCTTCCTTCTCTGGTTCTACTAACCAGGTGTGCCCAACCCTGATCCCCAAGATCCCATATCCAGCTTGTTTTATGTCTCACTCCGCTAATTCAGTGGCTGAATCACCTGTTCAGCAGCTACTCAGGCTCTGCAGAACACTGCTAATCACCACTGATTCAAATCAGGTGTGTTGAAACAGGGAAACGTCTAAAACATGCTGGAGAGGGGATCTCAAGGATCAGGGTTGGGCACACCTAGCAGGAGCTCATTAAGAGCTCATTGTTTTTATTACTGACACAATAAACACAGATTTATTCAGGTTGAAGGTTTGAATCGTGGCATAGTGGTAGTGTCCGCCCTGAGACTGGGAGATCACGGTTCGATTCCTGGTTGAGTGATACCAAAGACTTAGAAAAAATGGGACCCAATGCCTCCCTGCTTGACACTAAGCATTAAGGGGTTGGATTGGGGGGTAAAACCACCAAATGGTTCCCGAGCGCGGCTGTGTGTGGTGTGTGTGGGACTTTGGGTGTTTCTCAAAGCCAAGGAACCTCGCCGTGATGTCTTGGCTCCGCCCCTGTTGCCTAGGAGATACGTCATCAGGAGCCGCCAAGACGTGTTCCAATGTTCACGTTCTACCGAGGCGTGTGTTCGCCGTTTGTTAGCCGTTTAGCTAGCTGTGCGATGATACACGGGAGGTGTCTTGTAGCCTAGCCTTGGTCAAAAATTACCCAGAATACACCGCGGTATTTTCAAAAGGACGGCGGATCAGAAGCCGGCAGCTACTTCGGGGACAATTTTCAAGTTTAAAAGTAAGTCAGCTAATTTAAAATGTTGTTTTAGATCCAAAGAAGTTATCTATGGTTGGTTAGTAGCTTAGTAGTTGCAGCTTCGGTGGCTAGCGGGTAGTAACTCACTTATATTTTTAATTTAATAAACATATACACAATTTAAAAAGTAAAAGTCTCATTATATATTGAAACCAATATGTATAAAATATAATGTTATCTCCCCGTCACGTGACGTTACGTGACCGCCGTGGAAGCCGCGGTCACGTGATGAGAGTCTTTTCCATTTAACTGTTTTCTTTGACCAAGGAAGGATACTGTCCTCGTAAGCAAGGCGCCTGGCCTTGCAAGACATCGCCTCGCAAGGCCAGGCGCCTTGACATTGAGAAACACCTCTTATCTTCTCCAGCTGTAGTTTAAAGGAGCTGTGTGGATCACTTACTGCCATCTAGTGGTCTAGGAGGACCTGGCAGCCTTCTAAAGCCAGCATGAAGCCGTTAGCGTGTGTTATTAATCAGTCTAACATGCATGTCTAACAGTTTAAAAACAGTTTAGATGAAAGTTTCTGTTGTTTTTGCTTTCAAACTTTTGTCTTAAATTTAAAGCTATTAACCGCCGATAACCGAGGCTCTGTTCAGGTGTTTTAAACTGGGCTGGTTCTGTTTGAACTAGACATAGAAGCATAAGGACCGCCCCCTAGTGGCTGGCTGCAGGTCTCTGATAAAACCAGAGACGTTGTCCTGATTAGAGCTAGAGCTGGTTTCCAGGTGCCGACACGCAGATCCACCAGGTTCTCACCAAAGCTTAGCTGGAACTAGGGCTGGGCAATAAAGCGAAAATTTCTCATTATCAAAATTTCTGACTTTTATCGAGATCATTTTTCCCATGTCAATAAATTTGATAGTAAAAAATGAAAAGATGTGTGTAGGTTGGCAACGTTCATGTCCCTTTAAGAAGCTGTACCACCTTGAGTCACGTAAAAATGTGACTCAGCGTGATATACGTGACAGCCCCATCTAGTGGACAACTTTTGTCTCTGCGCACACCTGTAGTTATCGTCCGTTTATCGCTATCGAGGTGAAATCCTCAATATATCGTGATATTGATTTAAGGCCAAATCGCCCAGCCCTAGCTGGAATTATTGATTAGATGATTAAAACAGCTGATTGAGTTGTGGTGAGTAGACGGGGCGGGGCTTCCAGCTCCAGACAAACGGATCTTGTCGGTTCTAACAAACAAATTCAACAAAAGCACCACTGATTTACATCCTGAAGTTCTGGTTTACGTCTGAACATGCAACTCTTTGGGTCGGTGACCTGTTCCGTTGGTAATTTCAACTAAATGGTAAATGGCCTGTATTTGATATAGCACCTTCTAGAGTCCTGGAATCGCCTGTTGGTTCTGTAACCCATCTGGTTGGTATCACTTTGCGTTGCTAGCTGGTTGGCTCGGGAACCTGTGGCCGAACCTGCTGGCTGATTGTGGCGTGTTGATGGTCTCGGTTCTGCGTTCCTGTAACCGGCTCAGCTTCATTATATAAAACGGTGTAGATGTTTCAGAACCAGAACTTAATCGAAAAATAATTTATGTGGGTTTTACTTTTTAAAAACGTTTCCTCCACATTTAATAAACCCTCTGACTTCAGACAGTTTTGTGTTTATATTCAGTTATTTTTAGATTTATGAAACCGTTCAGAGAAATGATCTGAGATCAGATGGTTTTATTTTTAGACGTGGTTTCCCTCTGGGTGTGAGTTTGTAATGAAAGCGAAGTGCGCCCTGCTCCCAGGAGTTAGTCTTGTCCCAGCTGTGGTGAAGGTGACCTGCTTCCTGTCTAACCTCAGCATGGTTGAGCTGCGTCTCGTTCTCTTCACCGCGTCAGAAACGATGACGCGGTGGAGACGACGAGGCACCGGGCTGCTGATTGGTCTCTTCGAGCTGTGGATGGTTGTGATGGTGGTGTGTTACGGGCTAAACATGGTGGAGGTATATAACGATGTGATGACTCATGATGGTGTTTCTCCTCATTGCTGCCCCCTGCTGGTGACCCTCCAGATGTGGCTGTGTTCAAGGAGAGGCTGAGACTCCTAATGGTGGGAGGTACGAGATCATCCTGCTGTGTTCCTGCCGTGCAGCCTCTAGCTTAGTGTGCTCTGGGTCCACAACCAGGTTCTGGCCCGGTCCAACAGCAGCAGCAGCAGCTTCCCACCTGGAACTCCTCCTGCAGAAGCAGCAGAAAGACTGACACGTTTCATGTGGTTCAGTGTTTTACTGCCGTTTTAGTAGATTCTTCTAAACCGTTTCCATCAAACTCCTCCAGATGTTCTGATGGGTTTTAACCAACCTGATGACTGTTTAAACGTCAGCTCTGCTGTCATCAGTGATGCTGCTGCTCCAGGCAGCTCAGAGGTCAACAGTGGAGGAAACACTGAACCACGGTGAGAGGTCACAGGGCTCCAGGTGGGTCTGCTGCTTTGCTGCTTCCTGAAGCTGACAGCTGTCGGCTGCTGGAGCATCCAGGTCTGTTTCTGATGGAGGCGGAGCCTCCAGCTGAGTCTACCACATCCGTCTCCTCCAGTTTTTATGGGTTTTCTCAGATCGTCATCATTAGTGATATTTACTTTATTATTATCATTACTATTACTATTACTATAATAACTTTTGTTCCTTTAATCTGTGTATCTTACGGATTTTTACAGAAAAACAAACCAAGAGAAAAAGTTGGGTTCATGTAGTTAAAAACTAGTTAGAATGCAGCAAACTGTAGATGTTCAGTAACCGATGGAGATCTACTGATAACCAGCCGGTAACTAGCTGATTAACGACTGACACAGCAGGTCAACAGAAACCTTGAAGCTCTGAGCATCTGATGCAGGTCCGGGTTCCGGTTCTGGTTCTGCCAGCTGCGGGTGTGTGTTGTTAAAGTCTTGTGTGTCTGTTTCAGAGTCAGACTGCCACGCTCGGTTCGGAGTCGGTCGTCCTCAGATGGGTAACGTTGCTCGGTTTGTCGTCCTGCTTCACGTCTCCGTCACCGCCTTCCTGGGGTGGAGGGGTGATGGACAGCCTTGAGTCGTGACTCGCGTGCTGCTGTATGCTGTACTGCTTCCTGGTTGGCTGATTTTGCTGCTTGAACGGTTAACCGCCAGCTCTCTGATTGGCTGATTCAGTCATGTTCAAACGGAAACCAACAGTTGTTGTTTTTGAGCTGAACTCCCGCAGAACACCCCCTCCCCAGCTTAGTCACGTGACCCGTTGCTGCTGATCGCTGCGTGATGGTCTGATCTGAACCTGACCTCTGAGACCAGAACTGTCGAACGAGTTCACAGAGCTGAAAAAAAGAAACGGCTGATATTTTATCTCAGTTGGAGACGAGATCAAAGTCCGTAAATGATTAAAAATGATTTATTTACAGCTGCATTTGGTTTTAAATCATCTCACAAATAAGAACTATGAAACATTTATTATAAAACTGATTTAAATCTATCTGGTTCTCAGCATCACCAGTTTCTCAGCCCTGGTCTCATTGTTCTGGTGGTTGTGATTGGATCAAAGTCAGGGTCGCTAATGTGTTTTAAATCCTTCCCTGATGGCTAACACCTCGGCTTTGTTTGGTTAACAACGTAAAACGGGACTGGATCTGACCTGACCTGGACCACCACCTGACGGTCCGAGGGCTGAACGCCGCACACACAAAAACATTTACAAATCAAACAACAGCAGGGAAGAGCGATCACTACGAAGTACACAAAGTACTGCTAAACAGTAAAACACGAAATGGCGACACTGTTTACTGTGCATTCTTCAAAAAGGCTGACATTAAACATCTCAACTGAGGGATTCCATCTAATGGTCAACGGCCTTGGGCTCACAACCGCGAAAGCCCGGCCCCGTCCTCCTTTTTGGTCTGAGCGACCAACGGGAGCTGATTGGTCGCCCGAAGAGGCTCGAGTGAGCACAGCAGCTCAGACAAATACGACAGAGCCGCTCCGTGCAACGCTTTAAAAACGAATGAAAGTAGGGCTGCACAATATATCGTAAATATATCGTTATCAGCGTGCACAATGTGCATCTCGCAAAGAGCTGAAAAATATCGCAATGAATGGTCAGCTCAAATGTTTGCTAAACATAATGTGTTCTGTCAATCAAACGGAAGCATGATGTTTTTTAACAAATCAAATAGAGATCTTCACCCATTTGGCCAATCGGGTGGGTTCTCATAGGTTAGATGCCCGCCCCCGAAGCGGACGGCACTTCATTTTGCTTCGCTAATAACGAACCCTGGATCACCAGTGAACTGAAGAATCTGCTAAATGAGAAAAAAAGAGCCTTCAAGGAGGGAGACAGGGAATTATTGGGGAGTATACAGAAGCAACTGAAGATCAAGATCAGAGACAGCAAGGAGGCATGCAGGAAGAAGCTGGAGAACAAACTACAGAGGGACAATATCAGAGATGTCTGGTCAGGGATGAAGAAGATCACAGGCTTCAAGCAGAGGAAGGATTGCACAGATGGCAGCCTGGACACAGCCAATGAACTGAACAAGTTCTTCAATAGGTTCAGTTCAGGAACAAACCCGGCATCCTCCTCGCCTGTCCCCAGCCAATCAGACATCCCATCCTCCTCTGATCCAACATTTTCCTGTCACACGCCAGCTCTTATGTCCTCTAACGCAGTCATGGACTCTTCTGGTTCTATAAATCTGTCTTCAACCAAGTCAGGAGATGCTGCTGCCCCATTTACCTCCCCCTCCCACCTATCTGTCTCTAGAAGTCAGGTGAAGAGGCAGCTGGAGAGACTGAACAGGAACAAGGCTGCAGGTCCAGATGGTGTCAGCCCCAGGGTACTGAAGGCCTGTGCAGAGCAGCTCTGTGGGATTCTGCAGCACCTCTTCAACCTCAGTCTGGCCCAGGAGAAGGTTCCAGTCCTGTGGAAGACATCCTGCCTTGTTCCAGTTCCAAAGAAAACTCGCCCATCAGTCAATGACGACTACAGACCGGTTGCCCTGACATCCCACATCATGAAGGTCCTGGAGAGACTCCTGTTGGTCCACCTGAATAAGCAAACTAGGACATATCAGGACCCGCTGCAGTTTGCATATCACCATGGAGTTGGAGTTGAAGATGCCATCATCCAGCTGCTTCAACCAACCCACTGTCATCTGGACAAAGCAGGCAGCACTGTGAGGGTCATGTTATTTGATTTCTCCAGTGTGTTTAACACAATCCAGCCTGATATACTTTGCCAGAAACTCCAGAAGACACGGGTGGGGGCCTCAACTATCACCTGGATTAAAGACTACCTGACAAACAGACCACAGTTTGTGAGGCTGAAGAACTGCACATCAAACCAGGCGATCAGTAACATTGGGGCACCACAGGGGACTGTACTCTCACCATTCCTTTTCACCCTGTACACCTCAGACTTCCAGTACAAATCAGAGACCTGTCATCTACAGAAATACTCAGATGGCTCTGCAGTTGTCAGGTGTATCAGAGATGGACAGGAAGCTGAGTACAGAGAGCTGGTGGAGCGCTTTGTGGCATGGTGTGGAAACAATCATCTGACCTTGAACGTGAACAAAACAAAGGAGATGATTTTAGACTTCAGAAGAAACAGGGTGGAGTGAAACACTGTTTCCATCATGGGAGAAGAAGTGGAGGTGGTTGAGGAATACAAATACCTTGGAGGTCACCTGGACAACAGACTGGACTGGAGAAAGAACAGCGAAGCCGTTTACAAGAAGGGACACAGCAGACTGCACTTCTTGAGGACGCTTAGGTTCTTGAGGACGCTTAGGTTCTTCAATGTCTGTAGCAAGATGCTTCAGATCTTCTACAAGTCTGTTGTTGAGAGTGTAATCTCTTCAGCCATCGTCTGTTGGGGTAGCAGCATCAGAAGCAGGGACCTGAAAAGGCTCAACAGCCTAATAAAAAAGGCTGGTTCTGTTCTGGGGACGACTGTGGAACCGCTGGAGGAGATGATGCAAAGAAGGATTCTCCAGAGAATCAAGAACATTATGGACAACCCTGAGCATTCTCTTCACAAGACTGTCCGACAACGGAAGAGTGTCTTCAGTCAGAGGCTTCTTCAGTTTGGCTGCAACACTGACCGCTGCTGGAGATCCTTCCTGCCAACAACCATTGTAATATACAACAACTCTTTGATGACTTGATTATTATTATTATTCTGAGCTACTACAGCAATCAATTTCCCTCTGGGATTAATAAAGTGGTTTTGAATTGAATTGAATTTAGATGGTTAGCAAACACCTGAGGTAGCTTTGTTCTGCTCTTTTTGCTGATTCTGCTGTTCCAGGGATCCATCTATTACCTTTTCTTGTTCATTTTCTTTTTCCCTTTCCTCACATCTTTAGCTTTTCTCATTTTGATGAATTTTTTTTGGATTATTTTAGTTCCTGAGTTAAATTTTTATTTATCGCAAGTAATATCATCATCGCAATATTAATCACTGTTATCGAATATCGCAGGTTTTCCTTATATCGTGCAGCCCTAAATGAAAGGGTTTTAAAGTGGATTCTGTACCGAACTGGGAGCCTGTGCAACGTAGCCAAGACTGGAGTGATGTGCTCTCTCCTCTTTGTACCTGTTAAGGATCTAGATGCAGCGTTGTGGAACATCTGCATTCTAAAGATGGAGGCCTGGCTTCTCCATACAAGCAGGGAATTACAGGAGTTAAGACTTGAGGTCACAAACACATGGATGACAGTTTCCAGATGAGCCCTCGTTGGAACAGGTCTAATCTTAGAGATGCACCTTCAAGTGAAAATAAGAACAACACCAGATCTGACGGTCTCATTGATGTGTTTCTAGAGTGAGCTCATCATCCATTTCTACTCCCAGATTAGTACTGACCTCCTTCCTAAATGAGGCCAGTGATGTCAACTCTGGAGCCGTTAAATTCTCACTTCTCACATTTGGGCTCAGTTTTGTCAATGTTGAATTGAGAGCAACCAAGCTTTAACCTTTGATAAATAGTCTGAAAACAGCTGGACTGAGATTGTTGCACCACTCTTCAGGGCAACATGGACCTGGTATTCATCTGCATAAGTAAAAACTTATCTTGTGTTTGTGGAACAACTTGCCCAATGGCAGCAAATAGACAGAGAACAGAAGCGATACAAGACTAGACCCCTGTGGCATGCCTTAGTCCATGGCGACGTAGGCAGATGACACGTCTTACGCCTACTTCACACTGGAGCCATCGGTGGTGTGCCCGAACGCGTTCATTGAACAATCGTTCGTGAATTTTTTCTTTCTTTTTTTTTTTTCGTGAAAGTGAACTGAACTCGTTCGTATTTTGCCTGTCGAACGTAAAAGTGACTGTGCTCGTCTTGGCGTGCGTGAACGGGTTTGTGAACGCGTTCTTTTGCTGTTCTAGCTCCAGATCTCCTCTGAGCTTTTCCGGAGTGAAAGCCTAGCTAAAACATCCTGTTAACCATCGAGTTTATAAAAAGTAGAACCCGCGAAGGCGGCCAAACATAGGCAGTAGCGGTTGGTGCGGCGTCTATTCTTCTACGTCTATGCTGTGTTCAGGAGTCAAAGTTCATTTGGAAAAATTGAAGAGACTTCACCGAAAGATTATTAATTTTTTAATGTTTTGCACTTTTAATATGTTTAGTTTGCTACTTCAGCCTGCTTCCTAAGATACATATATACATATATATGTGTATATATATACATATATATATATATATATACATATATACATATATATATATATATGTATATATACATATATATGTAAAAAATATATATACACATATATATATGTAAATATATACATATATATACACCGATATACACATATATATATATATATATGTAAATATGTTTACATATATATATATATATATATGTAAACATATTTACATATATATATATATATATATGTAAACATATTTACACATATATATATATATGTAAATATGTTTACATATATATATATATATATATATATTATTTTTTTTTTATTATGAACTAAGAAACAAACTAGTTAATTTTAAAATGTATGAACTGAACTTTGAACTAGTTCGTTTTTTTAAACGAACTTTCCCAACACTGGGTGTGGAACAGTTTTCTTGCGAGTTTGCACACCGGGAGAATCTCGGCCGTGGACTGGCTTCTCCGTTGTGTTTCTTGCTGGACTCTCAAGATCACAAAATCCCTCGAGACTTCAAAGGTCTGTTTGTTTATGCCATCCATTAAGTCATGTCTATATTGCTGTTTGATGTCCTTTAAGATGTTGTTCCAGTCCACTGTCAGGATTAAAGCCATAAAAACACTAATACTGGGAGTAAATAAGCTGTTATTTTGACATAATCTACAAAGCCATGTAATTGCATCGCTGCAATAGTCTTTTATTTTGAAAATTACTAGAGGTTTTACACTGAAACAGTGTGTGATTTCCTGTCTAGCTCTATATTAATTGTGGAAATTGCCGTGTCCCAGAAGCAGCTTCTGGCAATAATAGCACCCAATCCTACCGGTAGCGGCGCGGCGCGCTGCTTCTGGAGCTCACCTGAAAATGTCTGTGTTGCAACCGGTTTGAGTCACTTCCATTTATTTATACTGGATTCCTTTTGATGCAATGCTTTAACCGCTGCTGCCCTGCGCCGCTGATGCTTCCCTTGTGAAGTAGGGCTTATTCTCACGCAAAAAGTTTCCGAGGGATGAAACCTAACCCCCTGAATGGCCGGCCCAGTAATTCCCGCCCCCTGTTCCAGGCCGTAAATCTGAATTTCATGGTCAACGGTATCGATCAGCAGTTACATCCAAGACTCCCCTCATTATAAAAACACTTGAACAAAGCTGACTCTGTGATGTAGCAGGCCTTGACCAGGCTGAAGCACCTCCCCAAATCCATGAACATCCAGATTGACCTGCAGCTGGTGCAGCACAACCTTCTCCTACACGTAGAGAAACAGGAAGTCACCATTTGTTGTTATTAATGATCAGGAAACAGGGAGGATAAAAACATTTTAAACGATGTTCAGGTTCAGTCCTGAAACACAAACTTCAGATCAAACAGTTGACTTTAGCTAACACACACACACACACACACACACACACACCCCAAATGTTGCAAGAAGTTTGGCCTAGCCTAGCCTGTGACTCTCTCTCTGTCTCTCTCTCTCTCTCTCTCTGTGTGAACAAACACATGACCTTGCTTTCTTTCATGTCCTCTTGCTTCCTGTTTCCTACAACCTTTCTGCAACTCCTTCCTTTCCTTCTTGTTCCTTGATTGTCCCTCCCTCTCTCTCTTTCTGCCTCTGCTGCTTTGCATCATGGGACTTGTAGGTTTCTACGGGCTGGACGAGTCAGACCTGGATAAGGTGTTCCGGCTGCCCACCACCACCTTCATCGGTGCCTCGGAGACGGCGCTGCCGCTGAAGGAGATCATCCGCCGACTGGAGGTAACACCAGAGACGAGCAGGTGACATCGACATGAAAACGGGGAAACCCGGAGAGGAGGCAGCCATCTTTTGACTTCCTCTTGAGCTCAAGCTGCCCCTGAGGGCCTCTATTTATTTGACCCTGATACCATGTTTAAATCTGGTACTTTTTATTTTACCAGACTTGGAAGACATAAGACCACCAGAACATTGGAGCAACTTCTTAAAATCACTCATGAGTTTTTGTAGAGGATCACGGTGTAGGGAGACAGTTTATCACTCTGTTTAAACAGCTGTGAGCAGGAGTTCTACGCGAGCAGGATTCACAAACACCAGCTGAGCTTCTGACTGTTAAACCATGCGATGTTTAGTGCTGCCAGGATTAGTCAATTAGTCACGACCACGTCAAAATCACCGGTGAGAAGTGTTCGACGTCATTGTTAATTCATTCGCTGCCAGCGTTTCTCAGCGTTTTTACTGTTTTTTTTAAGAGTCACAGAAGACAATTATGTGAGTCTGTGAATTCACAGCGCGGTGCAAACCATCTCTGAGCTCCGGGATCAGGCCGATATTCCTCGACAGCTCGTTAATTTTCCAGTAAGCCAGGAAGCCTCCAAGGCCAATGAGCAGGAAACCCGACACCAACACCACAAATATCCACACGTCTTCAGAGTCCTCCACAGACAGCTGAGAAAGACAGATCAAGTTCCACTGTTTCCAGGAGTCCATGATGTGTCCAACTGGGTCTGTCCCGGAGGGACATCCGGGAGCCCCTTCTCCCGTTCCCATCGTTGAAGACATTGTATCAGTCGCGTTGAGACCACCTGATGAGATCCATTTTAGTGATTTCAGTTTCCAGAAAAAATGCGGAAGCAGCCGTGCACCCAGCACACACAGACAGACAAAGAGCCTTGAGGATAAGATATGGAGGAGAGGAGGAAAAAAGCGTCTGCACCCTCCAAGAGCCGGAAGAAAAATAAATTTTAAACACAGATCTCATGATCTGATATGTTCTCTTTAAGCCCGCCTCCAGCTCCTGATCTGGGTCTTTCCTCCTGCCCAGTATAGAGTAGGTGTCGCATGACGGTCCGACTAATGTAAGGCCATAGAGAGCAGGTAGAGTAGAGCTCTGGAGCTGATGGTTCCGGTATGGAAGTCATATGTGAGACTCTGAACACAGAGCAGGTGTCCATCAGAGGTCCGAGTCAGTAGGTCCGTCTTATCCTGTTCAAGTAACGATCCGAGTTATTTCGGAACTTTCTGCGTGTTTGTGCGTGTAGATGGCGTACTGTCAGCACATCGGCGTGGAGTTCATGTTCATCAATGACCTGGAGCAGTGTCAGTGGATCAGACAGAAGTTTGAGACTCCTGGAGTGATGCAGTTCACTCTGGAGGAGAAAAGGACTCTGTTGGCTCGCATGGTCCGCTCCACCAGGTAAACTCCAGCTGTTCGACCAGCAGGAGGAGGCGTGCACGGGCGTGTCATCCAGTCTGAATCTGTGCCTTCAGGTTTGAGGAGTTTCTGCAGAAGAAGTGGTCTGCAGAGAAACGCTTTGGACTAGAGGGGTGCGAATCTCTGATCCCAGCTCTAAAAACCATCATTGATAAATCCTCAGAGAACGGGGTGGAGAACGTCATCATGGGCATGCCTCACAGGTAACACACACACACGCACACACACCTACACACACTGAAGGAGGCGTCTGACTCTCGGAGGTCCTCTCTTTCAGAGGTCGGCTGAACGTTTTGGCCAACGTGATCCGTAAAGAGCTGGAGCAGATCTTCTGCCAGTTTGACTCCAGACTGGAATCTGCTGATGAGGTTGGAGCTGTTGGATTGATCCTGATGAAGATGTTTGGTTTATGGGACCAGACTGGGTCTGGCGCTAACATCGGGCCTGCCGCGGTTCTGCTTCGCAGGGCTCCGGGGACGTAAAGTACCACCTGGGCATGTACCATCGCCGGATAAACCGAGTGACGGACCGGAACATCACCTTGTCTCTGGTGGCAAACCCTTCACACCTGGAGGCCGTGGACCCAGTGGTTCAAGGAAAAACCAAAGCTGAGCAGTTTTACTGTGGAGACACCAACGGAAACCGGGTGAGTCCGGAACGCGCATCCAGGTCGTGCCCACGTCCTCCTCAAGTGTTCTTTCAGAGGCTAAGCGATCGACCTGTTTATCTGTGTGTTACCTGTCCAGGTGATGTCCATCCTGCTGCATGGAGATGCTGCGTTTGCGGGTCAGGGGATCGTCTACGAGACCTTCCACCTGTCTGATCTGCCGTCCTACACCACGCACGGCACTGTGCACGTGGTGGTCAACAACCAGGTGAGGGATGACCCCGCACTGATCCCGTTGCAGGTGAACGACCTTTGACCTTCTGTCTGTCTGTAGATCGGGTTCACCACCGACCCCCGAATGGCGCGCTCGTCTCCGTACCCAACCGACGTTGCCCGCGTGGTCAACGCTCCCATCTTCCACGTGAACGCCGACGACCCCGAGGCCGTCATCTACGTCTGCAAGGTGGCCGCCGAGTGGAGAGCCGCCTTCCACAAGGATGTGGTTGTCGATCTGGTGAGCTTCTCCTCACACCTGACCTGACCTTGTCCACCTACTTCTGCTTTTCTGTTTGAGTTTAGCTAGAAACGTGATTTTAATCTCACCTCCAACTGCAGGTGGCGCTGCACACGCCTCTACTGTGATGTGTTGTTTTAGTTGGGATGTTTTCACCTGTCCCCGCATGATCCAGCCATGCTTACCTGTGTGCAGGTGTGTTACCGTCGGATGGGCCATAACGAGATGGACGAGCCCATGTTCACTCAGCCGCTGATGTACAAACAGATCAAGAAGCAGAAGCCGGTTCTGCAAAAATACGCCGAAAAGCTGATCGCCGACGGCGCCGTGAGCAGGCAGGAATACGAGGTAAAGGGTTCAGAGTTGGGAGAGACGTTTCTATGGAAACCAGACTCACATGGAAATAGGGTTGTCACGGTGTGAAGATTGAACCTCACGGTTATTGTGACCAAAATAATCACGGTTTTCGGTATTATCGCGGTATTTTTTTAAACATGTAACATTTTCAGACGACTACATAAATCCTGTATATCAGGAAAATATTGTCCTCAGTTTGTGTCTAAATTTAGCCTAAAATGTGTTATTTTGTAATTATGTTGTTTATTTGTTTACATTTATTCCCTTTAGTCTTTAAAATACCAATATTTGCCCATAACTTCTTAATGTTTGTCTGTTTGATGTCATCATTTTAAAAATATTAGACCAGATGATACTCAGTACTCAAGTAGCCTTCTAATCAGATACTTTTTTACCCTTACTTGAGTAATAAACCCTATATCAGGAAAATATTGTCCTCGGTTTGTGTCCTTCCAGTGAGCTTTGCAGATGTGGGAAAATGTCATCAGGCAGTAATCGTTGTTAAATTCATAATTATTCTCGGAGAGAGACCAACTCTTATCTGCCCCTGGGAGCCCCGTAATGCATAGCGTCATTTCAACATGGCGGTGTCCGCGACACGGTTTATATGCAGGTAGCGGCGCTGCGGCTGCTTCATATAGCGACTCGTTGCATTCTCCCTCGACCCAAATCCTCGGATCACACATTTTAGCTAAAACGCTAACGTTAGCTAGCCTTGCGTTGACTGTAGAGTTGTGGGTGATGGTCACACAGATGTGTCATGAGATTTGAAGCGTTGCTGCCTTTCACAGACACTTTTTCTGCACGTGCTGCAAACAGGATAGCCGTCTTCTATCAGCTGTCCCTCGGCATTCTTCAGATATCCAAAAAATGCCCGTACTTCTCACTTTGTCTTCTTTGAGGGATAATAAATGTCCTGAGCGCTGCCGTCTCCTCCTTTGACCATTATTTCAGCTTTTAATATTCATCATCGCTGCCAGGCCAGTACATCTGTCTGTTCAGCAGATGTGGAAAAACGTATGTTTCTAACAAAGACCTAAAGGTTGGGTCATTTCCTGAAGACTGAAAAAAGTCTGTTTTAATATTTCAGCCTGTTTAAAGAGCAAGTCACCCCCAAATCAACTTATTTTGCTGATAAATTTTAAAAATGAGTGTCTAATCGTGCTGCAGACACGTGTAATCAATAGTTTGGCTCTCTGGTGCATCTTAGTTGAAATAAGACATTTCTGCCTAAAACACTTAGCGTTGTGCCCTATTCAGGTAAAAACTGCACTGCATTTGAATTTAAATCTGCCATCGCTATTGGCTAAGATGTGCCTTATGATGTCAGCTGGTACCATATGATGTCACAATGTCGTTGTGAGCCTGTGTGTGTGTTTATCGGCTCCACCCTTTCAGTCTGCTAGGCAACAGCATTTGTTGCATTTTTCAAACAGGAAGTGGGAGTGGATTAAGATTCTGGCAGGGGGTGACTTGCTCTTTAAGGTTCAGCTGAGAAAGACAAAGAATTGATGTTTCCTAAACAGAGAGAAACTTAAAGGGACTCTTAAGGAAATTTGAAGTTTTTTTGCTCGCGATCGCCACTCAGGCCTAACGTGTAGCTGCAGCTTCAATAGTGGGCTCGTGCACGAGGCGCGCATGCTGTACGTGCACACTCCTTAACGAAAATAACAGCTGAGACAGTCCCTTGTGTGTGTGTGTGTGTTTGTGTGTGTGTGTGTGTGTGTGTGTGTGTGTGTGTGTGTGTGTGTGTGTGTGTGGTTTGGAGGACAGAGGACAGGAGAACACACAGCTAATTAATTAAATAATGTGGTTCTGTACCTTTCTCTTCAGCACAGCCGACAAAGGTTTATGATGGGTCAGTCCTCCTGCATGCTCAGATCATTCCCTTCCCTTGCTTGAAAAATTGTTCCAAAATGAAAGTTGAACCCACATCTTTTTTATCTGTGAATTCAATGCCGTTCGGCGAGTCTCAAATAAAAATTTGGGCATCTTACTGTAAAAAAATATACCATTAATGTAAAAAATAAACTAAATAAACTATGTTCACATCCAGAATCAAACCCAGGTCTTCAGCGCGAGAGTCCAACGTCTTACTGGGTGAGCTAAAGCGCCAGTGACGTCCTTTGTATCTGTAACATTTATATCCTTGATGACAGCTGAAACAACGTTCAAAGAACGGTTCGGAGTGAAAATGGCTATTTTGTTGCTAATTAGCAGGAAATATCTAGAAGAAAGTTCTACAGAAAGTAGCTAAGGGTCCTCAGAAATGTAGCTAGCTTTGTCACTAGGCGTTAGGAACAGCGACAAAGTGGCACTGCCTCTCTCTCTGCCGCTAAAGCTACGGATAGCAAATGCTACGGGCGATGCCTGAGCGTGAACGCGCATGAAGCAGCCTGCTCGACCCGAGCATCTCTCTTTTTCTGTGATTTTACAGAAAAACAGGCAATCACAGTAAAAATGCCAGGGCTCATTCTACAGGACCAGGGCATTGCAGGAGAATGTATGAAGAAGACATTTATTATTTCTATACATGTTTTGGCTGTCAGACTTCCATAATGTCCCTTTAAACTGTTTAAAATAATTTATTTTAATTTTTTTACACATTAAAATTTATTTTAGTCTCTAGAATTTACTTCCAGTAAAGTCTAATTTAAAATTTCTGTAACTCTGTACCCGGTCCCCTCTCCTCTCTCGCTGTAACAAAAATAAACCGAAGGAGGTCTTCTCCGGACGTTCCCTCACAGGCCTTTACCTGGCGCCCTCCTCTCATTTAGCCTCGCCCACCACCCAAGATGGCGCTGTCGCCTTTAGATGAGCGGTTCCACCACCACACCTGGGTTTTCTTCCAAACAGACGGGTTGTTTACCCTCCTGAGTGGTTTGTTTCCTCCGTTAGATGAGTAAACACGTGACTTTGTTCTTCTGCAGGAGGAGATCGCCAAGTACGACAAGATCTGTGAGGAGGCTCACGCACGCTCCAAAGATGAGAAGATCCTCCACATCAAGCATTGGCTGGACTCCCCGTGGCCCGGTGAGACTGGGACCAGAACCATTGCCGTCCCAAACCCAAACCCAGAACCTTAAGTCTCAGAACCTGCTGCTGGTCTCATAGAAGTTCTTCTTCCAGGTTTTTTCACTCTGGACGGACAGCCCAAGTCCATGAGCTGTCCCACCACCGGGATCTCCGAGGCGGACCTGAACCAAATTGGACAGGTGGCGTCCTCCGTCCCCGTAGAGGACTTCACCATCCACGGAGGTCCGAGTCCAGCTCAGAGACGCTCCGGAAGGTTTTCTGGGATCTGAATAGGACTGACTGTTTGTGTCCAATCAGGTCTGAGCCGGATCCTAAAAGGCCGAGCTGAGATGGTCCGGCACCGGACGGTGGACTGGGCCCTGGCAGAATACATGGCATTCGGGTCGCTGCTGAAAGAGGGCATCCACGTCAGACTGTCGGGTCAGGATGTAGAGCGAGGGACATTCAGGTACCGTAGGGGACAAACTGGTACCAGAACCAGAACTGGGTTTGACCTGGCTGGACCTGGACCGGGACTGGGCCGGGGTTCTTCTCTAGACCGTGTGTGACTCGTGTTTAAACTGTTTGACCCCAGCCACCGTCACCATGTCCTCCACGACCAGAACGTGGACAAGCGGACCTGCATCCCGATGAACCACCTGAGTCCGGACCAGGCCCCGTACACGGTCTGTAACAGCTCGCTGTCCGAGTACGGCGTCCTCGGTGAGTGTCCGCTGCTGTCCCCGCTGTCCCTCTGCCCCCGCGTTCCCTTTGACCTCTGAACCCTGACCTCTCCAGGCTTTGAGCTGGGCTTCGCCATGGCCAGTCCCAACGCCCTGATCCTGTGGGAGGCCCAGTTCGGAGACTTCCACAACACAGCCCAGTGCATCATCGACCAGTTCATCTGTCCGGGTCAGGCCAAGTGGGTCCGGCAGAACGGCATCGTGCTACTGCTGCCGCACGGGATGGAGGGCATGGTGAGGGACACACACACACACACGCACACACACTACCCTGTTCATTTCCAGGCGTGTCCTCTAACTGACGCCTGCTCGGCTCCTCAGGGTCCAGAACATTCTTCGGCCCGTCCAGAACGATTCCTCCAGATGTGCAACGACGACCCAGATGTCATGCCTGTGAGAGCTACAGAAACAGAACGATACCAACAGCTGGTTGTGTGTTCTAACGCTGGTTCTGCTTCTCAGAACATCACAGAGGACTTTGCGGTCCGTCAGCTGTACGACTGTAACTGGATCGTCGTGAACTGTTCCAGCCCGGGAAACTACTTCCATGTTCTGAGACGGCAGATCCTGCTCCCCTTCAGGAAACCGGTGAGGCTCAGACCAGAACCAGAACCTTCTCAGTGAGCCAGAAACATCCCTGGATCTGGTTCTGACGGCGGTCATTCCCTCCCACTTATCCATCACTCCTCTTCTCATTTAGTTTGTCTGAACTGAGACTTTTATTTTGAAGATCTTCTTTTTGCCCTTCCTGTTTGCAGCTGATCGTCTTCACTCCCAAATCCCTCCTGCGCCACCCGGAGGCCAGGTCCGGCTTCGACGAGATGCTGCCCGGTAACCAGCCCCTCACCTGGTCCGTGAGCCTAAAGGTTTCAGTGTGACCTTCATCTTCCTCTTCCTCCTCGATCAGGATCGCACTTCCAGAGGCTGATCCCGGATGACGGTCCGGTGTCCGAGCGTCCAGACGCCGTGAAGAGGCTGATCTTCTGCACCGGAAAGGTTTACTACGAGCTGACGAAAGAGAGGAAGAGCAGAGGCCTGGAGGACACGGTGGCCATCGCACGCATGGAGCAGGTGCACACACACACACACACACACACACACACACACACACACACACACACACACACACACACACACAGTTTACAGTAAAGCCGGGCGGACACTGTGCGACTTTTTCACTCGTAGCACTCCGCTTCAGCTACGAGTTCCTCGCAGGGCAGATCTCACGTGCCATGTGCTCACGCTGTACGTCTGGTAGCAACACGTCGGACCTAAAATATGCTAAAAATAGCAGTTTTTACTCAACACGTCAGACTTTCTTGTTTGCCTGTTGTCCTTCGGGAATGCTGCAGGGGGACACACGGGGATTTATGGGGGTTGGATGAGGAAAACGAAATAAAGAAAGTAAATCTGAGTTTTGTGATCAGTTTAATTTGGCACGAACACGACAAACACGCTTTCGTGTCAATCTTTGTGAGTAAAAAAACGTGTAGAAATAAAAACGAACAACGTGTGTTATTAGGGAAATAGCGGGCGAGCGGCGTTGATGCAGGATTGCGCATGCGCCGTGAGCGGTTCTGGAACTTTTTTTGGGTCGCAGCTGCTCGCAGCGCCGCTTCAACAGTGCGATACCCTCACGAGGGACGAGCAAAATACCAAACACGCCAGAAGTCCGTGCGAGCTCACCATTGCTGATCGGCAGCTGGTCACGTGGTGTTAATCGCCTCTCGTAGCCCCCTGTACACTACACGACGCAAAACTCGCCCCGATCTCGTGGATTCTCGCACGAGTGGAAAATCGGCTCCAAAAAGTCACGCAGTGTCCGCCCGGCTTAACTAGTTTTCATGGTCACTATTGTTTACTAGAGCGTCTTTCTGTAACTCACAACAGGGTTGGGCTTCGAGCATCGATTGGACTTCCAACTGTTCGTTTTTCCGGGAATCGTTCAAAGTTTATTTCGATTCCTAGAATGCCGACAGAAGAGGAATCCGCGGCCGATCTTCGTGAAAAATAAACGTGATCTGCAAATTGTGATCAATGCTTTTCAGAGCTGATCACACCAGCTGTCTGTGTGCAGCACAGAGTCCCCCACCCCCCCCACCCCCACCACCCAGATATAAACAAACGCGTCTGCCGAACTTTTACTCCGTAGTGTAAACGTTAACTCCTGCAGCGTAGAGGAAACGTGTTAAATACGTCAACACGGTGGATTTAATAGAAGCTTTAAAGAGCAAACTGGACGGTGTGAGGTGAGTTTGTCTCACTGCAGGAATAAAAACACACACGGAGCGTCAGCAGGTGTGTGTGTGTGGGGGGGGGGGGGGGGGGTAAGGTGCTTTGGAGTCCTCTAACAGAAAGGTGCTGTACAATATTTATTACTATTATCTCGAGTTGCTGGTTTTAACAGAAGCAGTTTCACGTCTGACGCTTTGAGGTTTCTGACCCGAACGGGAAACCCAGTTAACGGCGTTGTTTGTCTCCCTGCAGCTGTCTCCGTTCCCATTCGACCAGGTGAAGGCGGAGTTTGAGCGCTTCCCCAACGCCGACCTGGTCTGGTGTCAGGAGGAGCACAAAAACCAGGGTTACTACGACTACGTGAAACCCCGCATCAGGACCACCATCAACAAGGCCAAGCCTGTCGGGTAGCCATCTTCTTCGCCTTCGTCGTTACGTGCAGATCAGTGGCCACTGCACCTGGTGACCTCTGACCCTGTTCTCTTTGTGTCTCAGGTACGCCGGCAGAGATCCAGCTGCAGCTCCGGCGACAGGAAACAAGAACACTCACCTGATGGAGCTGCGGCGCTTCCTGGACACCGCCTTTGACATGGATGCATTCAGAGATCAGCAGTAAAGCTGTAGCCAGCTGCACCTGGAGCAGAACCTCACCTGGACACACACACACACACGGACACACACACACAACATCTGATATCTTGTCTGGCTTCAACACTACAGAGCAGACCGGATCTTCATCGGAGCAGCTTCAAGCTTCGCAGAACATCCGTTTCCTTCCTTTAGTTTGAGTGACAGGGACATGTCTCGCGCTGATAGTCGTTTCCAGGAATGGAGTCGCCATGGCAACATGCAACATCAGAGAGGCGGTCCTATCTGCCATGTTGAATCTGACCCGAGTCCAGCTTCACCCTAAAGGGGCTCGGTAGCGTTTAGTTTGACTCTAAAAGGAAACGTGTTGCTTGTAATGGAGCTAGGCCTGCAACACACACACACACACACACTCTCTCTCTCCAGCTGTTCTAGACCAGCAAAAGCATCATCATCATTTTCATCACTCCCACACACACAATGCTTCTGCTCTACAGGAAATGTTTAACTTCCCGTTTCAAACTCCACCTTTAGACTCATTAGCGCTCCTCTGGGAGTGAATGGGAGTCCAGCTACCAGGGAGAGAGGAGGCTTTCTTTGTTTTTGTTTATTTAATTTTGTTTGTTTCTGGCGTTTTTTGCTCATTAATGAAGGTCTGTAATTAGTCACTATGGTAATGCCTAACTCTGAGGTTTTATTGAATCTTATTCTGAAAGATGAGAGATGACACGGGACCGCTTTGCCCCGCTCATCCTCCCCAAACGGACTGGACCACGATCATTCGGCCCACCCGGCCTCACTAAGCGAGCACTCATCTTGTGCCAAATGCGCTGCAGCGTGTCACGTTTTCCTATTACGCTCTGGTGTTGCAGCAGGAAACCAAGAGAGACGACGGCGGAGGCTGAATCCGCTGCAGCTTCTGTGACACAAAGAAATTCATTTATTTATTTTCATAATGGGGGACTGAAGTTGTCTTTGTTATTTTGCTCCATTCAATAAAGGATTCTGAGAAGCTGCTGCTTCCGCCTCGTTCCTGTCTAAAGAAAATTCAGCTCCATGTTAAAGTTTCACTTTACCGGTTTTGTTTTTTGACAGAATTTCAGGCACAAGATGCTTATTTAAACCAGGATGTGCACCAGCGTTCGTCCCTCTGGTGATTTATTTCAGGTACATGTCACGTTACCATGACATGTCGTCGTCGTCTTCCTCCGCTTATCCGGGTCCGGGTCGCGGGGGCAGCATCCCAACTAGGGAGCTCCAGACCGTCCTCTCCCCAGCCACCTCCACCAGCTCCTCCGGCAGGACCCCAAGGCGTTCCCGGACCAGATTGGAGATGTAACCTCTCCATCGTGTCCTGGGTCGACCCGGGGGCCTCCTGCCGGCAGGACATGCCCGAAACACCTCCCCAGGGAGGCGTCCAGGAGGCATCCTGACCAGATGCCCAAACCACCTCAACTGACTCCTTTCGATCCGGAGGAGCAGCGGTTCTACTCCGAGTCCCTCCCGAATGTCCGAGCTCCTCACCCTATCTCTAAGGCTGAGCCCGGCCACCCTACGGAGGAAACTCATTTCGGCCGCTTGTATCCGCGATCTCGTTCTTTCGGTCATTACCCAAAGCTCATGACCATAGGTGAGGATTGGGACGTAGATCGACCGGTAAATCGAGAGCCTGGCTTTCTGGCTCAGCTCCCTCTTCCCCACGACAGATCGGCTCAGCGTCCGCATCACCGCAGACGCCGAACCGATCCGCCTGTCGATCTCCCGATCCCTCCTACCCTCACTCGTGAACAAGACCCCGAGATACTTCAACTCCTCCACTTGAGGTAGGACCTCTCCCCCGACCCGGAGTTGGCAAGCCACCCTTTTCTGGGTCGAGAACCATGGTTACCGTGACACAAAAAACAAAATAACCAACTTAAAAATATACAAAAGCTAATATGAACATAAAAGCTTGAATAAAATCAAACTTTGACAACAAAAATGTTTGAAACAGAAGATGATTAAGGGGGGAGAAGGATGGATCTTACGTGAAGATCTGACTTGGGATGAAATTTGATTCTAGAATATAGAGATGGACAGTTTGAGTTGGGATGGAAGTTAGCAAAGATGTTTCTGTCATGTCTGATGGGAAGGGTTGTGTTGGTGTTAAAGAGCAAGTCACCCCCTGCCAGATTCTAACTCAACTCCCACTTCCTGTTTGAAAAATGCAACAAATGCTGTTGCCTAGCAGAACGAGAGGGCGGAGCTGCTAACAAATACACACACTCACGACATTGTGACATCATAATGTACCATCCAACATCATAGTGTACCTCTTAGCCAATAGCGGCAGAAGATTTAAATTCAAATGCAGTGCGGAGTTTTTGCCTGACGACGGTGCATCGCTGACAGTTTTAGGCAGAATATTTAAATTCTAACTAAGATGCACTAAAGTGCCGAGTTATTGACGACACGTGTCTGCAGCACAATCAGACACTCATTTATATAGTTTATCAGCAAAAAAATGTTGATTTGGAGTGACTTGCTCACAAAAGTGAGAGGAGGATGGAATCTTCTGGACCCTTTCCTGATGCGAATGTAAAACGACACTCGGATATTTAAACTTGTCCACTTAGTGGATTTGTCTCTGATCAGCAGCAATGGTGAAGTTGTTACAGATGGAGGTGGCCTCCTGCTGCAGGTCAGGGTCAGGACATCTAAGGAGCCTGCCTTGCAGATAAATGATCACTTCCTCTGCATGGAACACCTTTATACCCATCAGGTATTTGGAAGTTTAAAACAAAACATTATGGCCCTAAAACAGAAGTCCCATTGTGCAGTTTGGATTTGGGATTTTCCAGCTCGCACTAAGTATATTTTCTCTGCTGATCAGGAAAAATAATACAAATATTTTCTCGAAAGTTTGACACGAGATTTGTTAGGATGAGAAATGCTCGTGCTCGTACGGGATGTGCGCGCGTTTCCTCCTCCACCAGCCTGTCACGGTGATGCAGAGGAAACACTGACACACGCTGCTGCTGAACTGTAGTTAACCCCCGGCGTTCCGCTTCGCCTCCGCGGTTGTCGGTGTGAAACCTGCCGGAGCCGCAGCGGACGGTGGGTCCTTCCCAGGCGGGATCAGCAGACGCAGGTACAGGCTGCAGGGAGCGTGATCCGGCCGGATGTGAATCTTAACCTGGACGCTGGATTTAAACATCTGTTTCTGGATCTACGGGGCGCTTTGTGTTTCCGGGTTGTGTGTCCGTGAAGGCTCCACCGGCGCCCGGTTCTTGATGCGTCGGAGGCCCCGGGGAGCTGAAACTGCGGAGCTGGGCTCTGGCACCGGGGAATTGAAGGTTTGTCGGCCGTGAGAGGACTCGTCCGCTGGCAATGTGATGTGATCGTGTGTGTCCGGGCTGTACACTGTGTAGGTGTGAAGAACCGAGCCGTATGGCGGTTCTGTGGACTACCAGCTGAAGGGTTTTTTGTGTTTGAGGAAGACGCTGCTAGCTAAAAATGATTAGCATTCCATTGTCAGTGCTGCTAGGCTAATTTGCTAACCATGGAATGTTTTTTATCAGATGCTTTAGATTTGACTCATAAAATGGATATTTTGGGTCTGGTTTTGGTTCTGACCAGTCAAACCACACGGAACACACCATCGTCTGCTGTGTTCTCGAGTTGTTGTTCAATAGGCATGCTAATGCTAACTAGTGAGGCGTTAGCCACAGCTACCATGTTAGCATTAGCTTCCCATAAAAACCTCAAAATGTCTTTCCGGTGTACCGGAGTCCGGTGGAGCACTAAGGGGAGCGACGCCACCCAGTTTCAAACGTCTTTGTTTAAAAAAAGAAAGGATGAACGGTATTGTTACTTTACGCGTGTGCATGTTGCATGCACGCGGGGTTAGATGTTTTTAAATCAACGCGTGCGCGCGCGCGTGTGTGGGTGGGGGTGTATTCACACGAATTCTGCCAGGTGTTTACAGAAAATAGCCAGCACATGAAAAATGAGAAGAGTTAGTGTTCAGGAATCAGGTCTGATTTCACTTCATTACAGGTTAGTCTAATTTTCAACACACTGACCTGCCGACTTGGATAAATAAAGTAAACTGAAGGTGCAATTAGGTACGATTGTGTAAGAATGACATCCAGTGCTGCCTAATTTGGGTACTACAGACCATTATCCAAATGGTCACTATCTGTCCTCCATGAGTTTCACGGCTGTTGCCAGTTACAGATCAGCACTAGAATATTCTAGATGACAGCAAAGACCAGTCATACACATTAAAGAGCAAGTCACCCCCTGCTAAACTCTTACTCAACTCCCACTTTCTGTTTGAAAAATGCAACAAATGCCGTTGCCTAGCAGACCGAGAGGGCAGAGTTGCTTACAAATACACACACACAGGCTCACAACAACATTGTGACATCGTAATGTACCATCTAACATCACTGTGTACTTCTGAAGCCTGATTTATGCTTCTCCGTCTGCGTCAGTGCAGAGACACGCAACGCCATTACCCGTCCTTGCGTAGGGCTCCGGCAGGCACGCAAGTACGCACGGAGTCGAGCCCACTTTTTTAAACATCCGTCGAACGAAACGGATTACGCAAGCTTGTGATTGGTCAGGACGCCGCTGTTGTTTACAGCGCCGCCATTGCAAAGAGAGCCGAGGATAACTAGCGGCAAACACGGAGAAGCTTGAAGAATACCTCGCGAAAAAACTCTAAAAATATGAACGTTTAATTCTCCCGTGACTGGAGGAGTGAAAAGATGCGCAGCAAGCGTTTTATTTGTGGACGGAAATGACGGGAAACGTGGGTTTAGAGGTGGGGAGCGCATGAAGCGGTGGGAGAATGAGAGGCAAATATGTCCGTGTTAAAAGTCTCTTATATACAAAAAACACAATATAAACACACTATCTTGGACCGATACATGACAGGATACCACAGAACAGCGCTACGCCCTCTGTTGTCCTGCCGAGGAATTGCTTTGCAACGCTCCCCAGGAGACGGAGAAGTACGTGGGCAAAACGCTTCCATCAATCCGTGCGTGTCTGTCCCTTGCGGAGCTGACGGAGAAGCATAAACCAGGCTTTAGCCAATAGCGATGGCAGATTTAAATTCAAATGCAGTGCAGAGTTTTTACCCGACAACGGCACAACACTGACAGTTTTAGGCAGAAAAATAAAATTTTAACTAAAATCCACTAAAGTGCAAAACTATTGACTACACGTGTCTGCAGCACGATTAGACACTCATTTATACAGTTTATCAGAAGAATACGTTGATTTGGGGGTGACTTGCTCTTTAAGTTGATAAATAGATCAATTGTCATATGTGGTGTTGGCACTATTTTACAGTAGGTAGTACTTACTACACTTACTACAGTATTATGTCTCCAGCCATAGAGGAAGTGTTGTTTTCTGTCTTGCTGTTATATTTATGAACAACTCATTAAAGAGCAAGTCACCCCCAAATAAACTTTTTTTGCTGATAAACTAAATAAACGAGTGTCTAATCGTGCTGCAGACAAGTGTCATCAATAATTTGGTACTTCAGTGCATCTTAGTTAAAATTTAAATGCAGGCAGTGTTGTGCCGTCATCAGGTAAAAACTCTGCACTGCATTTGAATTTAAATCTGCCACCGCTATTGGCTAAGAGGTATGCTATGATGTAAACTGGTACATTATGATGTCACAATGCCATTGTGAGCCTGTGTGTGTGTGTGTGTATTTGTTGGCGGCTCCGCCCTCTCGGTCTGCCAGGCAACAGCATTTGTTGCATTTTTCAAACATGAAGTGGGAGTGAAGTAAGTTTCTTGTAGGGGGTGACTTGCTCTTTAAAGGAAGGAAAACGCCAAGATTGACTCATTGTTCCCTTCACACGTATTGTTGGTAATAGAAAAAGTAGCTTGAGATATTTTAGAGTAGACTATTTACCATTAGCATTGCTAGCTCAATGTTAGCCTCTAGGCTGCTTCACGCGATTTTAGAGTAAAACAAAAAGATGCCGTGGCTTCTTAGCTGTACAAGAAATAACTTCTGGGTTGCTCCTGTCTACTGGCTTCAGGCCTTTGAACGACTCCGGAGCTTTTCGTCTGCTGGGGTGGAATTACAAATCTAGCGCTGCAGCGGTAGCTCTGCACAGGGTCTGCAAAAACATCCCTCTTTCATTTATTTGAAAGAAGAAAAACGGACAACCCCCCTGTTTCAGTGTAACCTTCCTTCCAACATGGCTGAGACTAGGGATTGAGTTTTGGGATTAATTCACTGTAAAATTATTACATGTTGTACTTAACCCAAAGAGGCTTTTGGCAAGTAATGACCTATAATGTTCATCGTGTGAAGCAAACAGCCCACCTGTTTGGTAATTTCCACTGGAATGAGCTGGTAGGCAGCAGGATACTGTGCATGCGTGTGGGGATGTAGGAGTTGGAGTTTTGTGCAGGATCAGAAATTTGGTCTGGATCAAACTGAACATAAAGTGCTAGTTCCTTCCTCCTCCAGTCACATCAGCATCTCTGTGCTCCGTGCTCCTGACATACATGGGTATGCACCTAAGTCACATGTGATTCCGATTATGGGAATTTAGCTCAGAATGCAAGATCTCGTCTCCTAGAATTTTTTGGAAGTCTGTCACAGCTGATCTGACCTGATCTTACTCACAGACAGGAAGTGACTCAGACAGATTTCTGCTGATTCCAAATCATCAACCTGATCCAACTTGGTATCCTGAACATCGTTACAATAAATAAAGATGGTCTGGAAGGAGGAAGGACAGCAGTTCTGTCCGGATTGGTGTCGTACTCTCAGACTGCTGCGGTAGGGGCCAGGGAGCTGGTGGCAGGTGTAGTTTAATGTACGACCCGTCTGTCTGGCAGGACTCGGCGTGATTGGACCCTGCGGTTCCGTCTACCATGAACCCCCTGAACCAGATGAAGACAGGACTGCCCAACAACCCTCACAGGTAAATTCACCTGACCCGGTGGCCAAATCCCAGTTCCTGCTGCAACTAACCCCGCCCCCCCCCCCCCCCCCCCCCCACAGCGACGGCTCGTATCCCTACGACCCCTCCAGCTGGCAACAGCCCACCAACCAGCCCACAGGGTCTCTGTCTGTGGTCACCACTGTGTGGGGAGTCACCAACCCTTCAGGCAGTCAGGTATGACATCACCACACGACTATGACATCACCATCGTGTGGCATGTTCAATTTTAGGTCTTGGGTCTTTCTGGATCATTAATCGGACGGGATCAGTCAGAATCAGTGTGTGTTTGTGTGTTTTCTAGGGCCTGGGTGGGGGTGTGATGGGCCCTGGGACCAACCCTGGAGGGGGTCCCATGATGCAAGGCCCAGGGGGGCCGGGGATGGCTGGTGGACCCGGGGGCTACATGGGCCAGCCAGGATACGGAGAGCCCAGTAAAGGCTACATAAACCAGGGCATGTACAGCCGTTCGAGTGGGGGCTACGGCGGAGGACCGGGGGGGTACTCGGGCAGGTGAGTGTTTTATAACCCAAACAGAACCAGCTAGTCCGGGTCTGGTTTCATCAGCACTGAAGACATTCTGTCCTCTCCAGTTATCCGTCAAACCCCGGAGGCTCCAGAGGCTCCGCTGGCTTCTCTCAGGCTGCAGCGGCAGCTGTAGCAGCCGCCGCTGCCACAGCAACCGCCACGGCCACGGCCACTGTAGCCGCCATCCAGGAGAAACAGAACCAGGAAATGAACTACGGACAGGTGAGGAGCGCCTCCTGTTGGACAGGTGGTGAAGAGGGGGTCAAACCTGTCCCAAGGGTGCCTGATGAGCCGTTCAGAACCATCGCGGCTATTTCAGGGCCCCCAGCTGTATGGTCGCCTGATTTGTGTTTTTTGTTCCAGATGGGGGGTCCAGCCTACAACAGCCAGTTCATGTCCCACCCTGGCCCTCGCGGCCCTACTGGCATGGTTCCTGGAGGTATGGGTCCTAGTCCGGGCCCCACCAGGGGCCCACCCTCCATGGGATCAATGTACGGATCCGGGGGGCTTCAGCAGAGGGTTCCTCAGCACCCAAACTACGGGCCTGGACCCCAGCAGGGACATCTACGGCCCCCGCAGGGCCTCAAACGGCCCTACAACTCTGAGGCGAGAAACCCCAGATGAGTCTGAGTTGAACTCGATGGAACCGGTTTAAAACAGATGTTGTAACTGTTTATATGTTCTTCTGTTTCCCCATCAGACATTCCCAGGAATGTCCCAGCAGTATGGCGTTCCCGTTGGTTCCAGTGTGAACGTCATGACTGGCTCCGGTGGCCCTATGTCGGGCTCAGGTGGAGGCGGGCACACTGGGCCCGGCTCATACCCCAACTCCAGCATGCAGTACCACCCAGGTATGACGGGAGTCCTCGGCAAGACCAGAACTGGTGTTCCGGGGCCTCGTTTATAAAACCTCCCACTTAAGAAATGAGATGCGCAACTTTCTGCTTTAGAAATCACACCTGTCCCTGAAATGTGTTCAGGAGGATCACATCTCACCCATCGACATAAATATATGGACAATGGGTTTCCATAGGCTCCAATAACAAGTTTTTCTGCTAAAATGGGAGGTGGCCACCACCGCCATTTTGACCGTGTCACAGGTTCCGTCAAGCCCAGACAATTCCATAAAAGGGAAGAGAGGTGGAGCTGAGGGTGGGGCTGTAAGGCTGGGATCAACTGACGACACCCGGTCGAACTAGCTACAAGCTAACCTGAAGCTAACCCAAAGCTAACGCGGAGGTGGGAGCTAAGCTAACGGAGGTAGCAACCTAGCTACAACCGGAGTTAACTGTGCACAACACCAGAGCTTCTGAGTCAGAGATACGCCGGGCTGACCGCTGGGTAAACCAGGTGGAAAACAGAGGTCTCCGAGAGCTCCACAAGCCGGCAGCCGCACAGCAGACAAGCGCCGCTGCCATCTTAGATGCGCAGAGCTGCCGCTGGGGAGAACCGGGTGGAAAGGTTTCCATCCCAGAGCTCCACAAGCCGGCAGCCCGCGCAGCAGTCAGAAGCCGCAATCAGACAGAGATGTGCCGAGCTGCGGGGAGGGGAGAAGGGTGGAAAACAGAGGTCTCCCGAGAGCTCCACAAGCCTTCGTCTTCGTCTTCCTCCGCTTATCCGGGTCCGGGTCGCGGGGGCAGCTCCACAAGCCGGTAGTAAGAACCCAGCTCCACCAACATGTTATATTTCAACCCATTTTCTAAAGTGCAGCATTATGTTAAATGCACTGGGTTTTACCCTATTACATTTAAATTTCATGGTTAAACAGTACATGTTAAAATCTAAGCTCAGCTCGGCAGTGACCTAAAATACATAAATATAATTTTACTTACCGAAAAAAATGAAGTGGAGACTCCTTGGACGCTCTATTAGTGCAATTAATGCCACAGCAAGTCATTTTGTCCAACAATTGCACAAAAATATCCAAACAAGAATACACACACACAGAGACTCAAAATCCCGGAGCAGTTTCCAGACCAGACCGAGGCTCTACTGAGGCCTTTCCACGGAGCTAGCTCTGTGGTCACGTGGGTCTGATGCTCATTAATTATACAGAATTTTAGGCTTTTAATACACTTAAACAGAAGAGTGAGAAAAACATTCACCCCCCTCAGAGTTGTCATGAGTGTAAACTAGATCATTTAAACCAAAAACATGTTCTGGTACCAGGCTGTAAACATGTTTATTTCTGCTGTGAAATTGGTATTTTTAACATGGGAGTCAATGAGGATTTGCTCGCTTCTGACACCAGCCCCTAGTGGATGAGGGTGGAACTGCAATTTTTGGTACTTCCGGGTTGGGCTCAATTTTTGAGCCGCATTGTGGGGGCTTGGATCACACGGATAAATCATCAGTCAGCCGAGGGGATGGTGGCCATTTACGGCGTTTTATTACTTTTATCAACAGCAAGAAAAATATTTTAGGTCCTTTTCATCCATCTGTCTGACTGGATCTAAACCATTTGACCTTTGACCCGTGGGTCGCTTTGGTAGAACACATTTTAGTCCGGATGTCTTATTGAAGCTCAGGATCATAAAAAGTGTAATGTACTGAGGGGTTAATGGGCTTCAACTTGGCTCCGCGCTAACGCCGCAGAGCATCATGGGAGTTGTAGTCTTTGCGGTAAAGTCGGCCAGCGGGTCAGTTTTAATATATTTTTTATATTTATCCCGAGGACCAAATAAAAATGCTCCGCGGGCCAGATGCCTCGTGTCTGACACGTGTCCTACACACGTATTTTCTACCATAAACGGTCAAAACTACGTTACTCAGCATATAATCAGATTTAATGTGTAAATATGTTTATCTACCATCTTATTAAAAACATGATTTTATGTAGATTTAATGTTCTAATTCTAAATAAAATTTCTGGATTCATTTCTAATCGTTTTTTTCTTCGTGGCCGGATCTTCGAGGAAGTTTTCCTGTATCCAAATCAAACATTTAATATAAAACTAAAGAGATGAAACACAAACAGGAAACTCGCTGTTTTTTTTTTCTCCTACAGGTCCCGCTGGCCCTGGCCCCCCGTGCTCTGGCTCCTCCCCTTCCTATCAAGGTCACAAAATGCCCCTCTCGCAGTACCCCCCCTCTGGAGCCCCCAGCTCGCAGTACTACAAGGTGAGTGGTGCTTCAGACATTTAGAGTCGTGATTGAACTGATGTGCTGACTGGCTGTAACCCGTCTTTTAGCAGCAGGACCAGTTCAACAGCCCGGCTGGGGGTTTAAACGCGCTGACAGCAGGGGGCGCTGGTGGAGTCTACGGCACCTACAACCAGCTTTCAGGGGTAACACACTTCATGTTTATGTTGGTGACCTTAAAGATCGAGAGCAAACGAGCGAGCTGCATGTTGAACGAGTCGTGTGGCCAGATGTAGAGATGCCGAGGTCAGGGACCTGTTTGAGACGAGCCGATCACAGATGTAACTGATCTGATCACCGCTGGTCCCTCCAGATTTAGTATCACTTCATCCTCCTTGTAGAGTTTCAGTTCAAATGACGTTGAATCATTTCCTGAAGATATTTTGTTTTAGTTTGGATCTGAATGAAAATTTTCTCCGCATCTGTCAGCCTGGACGGGGATTACCGAACTACCCCTCCTCCCCCGTTCCCGGGAACCGGACTCCTCCCATCACCCCCAGCAGCTCCATGGCCCCGCCCTACATGTCGCCAGGCAACAGTGACGTGAAGCCGATGCCATCCTCCTTCCTGCCTGACATCAAGCCCAATATGGCTGGCCTGGTCCCTCCCACACCTACGGGCACACTACACACAGGTGAGTCCACATGGGACGGGTTTAACCCACTCAGACCCTGCCGGACCTGATCCTGCCACTTCCGTGACGTCAATCTAATGCGTGAAGAACGTGCGCCCTGAATCTGTTCTAAACATGTTCTACCCAACGTTGTCCTCATCAGGACAACAATGTAAAAATCGGCTAACGAGGCTGATTAATATCAGGAACAGCCTCTTGAGTGTTTTAGTATGATGCTGATGATGTCACAGGAAGTGTGAGGGGTGTTTCTCAACGTCAAGGAACCTCGCCTCGATGCCATGGTCCCACCCTGGTTGCCTAGGAGATGCATCATCAGGAACTGTCGAGGCGTATCCTAATGTTCATGTGCTACGGAGGCATCTGTCCTCCGTTTGTTAGCCGTTTAGCTAACTCACCAAGGATGCACGGGAGGTGCCTTGTTGTCTTCTACAGCGTGGCGTTTTCAAAAGGATGGCGGCAGCAGCAGCGGCTTCCTCGTCGATCAACCGTACTTACCAACAGATCTGTGCGTGTTTCGTGCGTGGGAGTGATTTGGTATTTACCAATTAGTACCTGTGCGTGAAAATGTTCCTAAATATAAGAACAGCTCGACTCCGTCCGTCCTTGCGGAGCTCTCCAGCAGGCCCGCAAGGACGTTGCGTGTCTCCGCACTGACGCAGACGGAGAAGCATGAATCAGGCTCAACTCCAAACAGAACGACTCCTAAAACGTAAACTTACGCTACGATTGATCAAAACCATTATTTATTTATTTATTTCTGACGGGAACCTCTCCTCTGTCCCGACCGCGTTCATAACCTCGGCTACTTGTTTGGTTCTTTCGCGCGTTGGCAGTCAGTGTCTTGATCTCATTGTCAATAAAGTATTTCTTATTTATTTTTTATTAAAAAAAAACTGGGAATTTCCTCGCGTGCTGAGGACGTAGCGTGACCAAATATGGTAAATTGAAGGCGTTCCTGTATGTAAATGACGGTGAACGGACACGAGCACCTGGGAGGGCACAGGTGCGGAGGAGCGTGCGTACGAGAGCCCACCGCACGTTTCATCAATCAGTGTTTTTACTGTTCGTGCACACATGCAGGAGGGAATATAGGACGGTTTCTACGAACGTTTGACAGATGAGGGCCCTGGCCTCTAAATGTCTTGACTTCCTGCCCCCCAGGTAACCCGAGCGATGACCTGCGGCTGACGTTTCCTGTCCGAGACGGCGTGGTTCTGGAGCCCTTCAGGTTGGAGCACAACCTGGCTGTGAGCAACCACGTGTTCCAGCTGCGAGATTCCGTCTACAAAACGCTCATCATGAGGTACACACGCACACACACACACACGCACACACACACACACACACACACTTACACACACACACACTAACAAGTCTCTGTTTTCAGACCAGACCTGGAGCTCCAGTTTAAGTGTTACCACCACGAGGACCGGCAGATGAACACCAACTGGCCCGCCTCTGTCCAGGTCTGACCTCTGACCTTTGACTCTCGAGGTTTTAACCAGACCCAGATCAGCTGACGTTTGTGGTTCCTCCTCAGGTGAGCGTGAACGCCACTCCCCTCACCATCAAACGGGGCGACAACAAAACTTCCCACAAACCCTTGTACCTGAAACACGTCTGCCAGCCAGGAAGGAACACCATCCAGATCACCGTCACCGCCTGCTGCTGTGTAGGAGCACACGCACGCACGCACGCACGCACACACACACACACACACACACACACACCCAGTCCAGGCAGGCTCTAACTAATTTTCATGTCTCCAGTCTCACCTGTTCGTCCTCCAGCTAGTCCATCGTCCAACCGTTCGCTCAGTCCTACAGGGTCTGATGAAGAAGAGGCTGCTGCCAGCAGAGCACTGTGTCACCAAGAGTAAGACCCCCAAAACACACACACACACACACACACACACACATCAGTTATGAAACAAGAAATCTGGTGGCTCAGGCTCGGTTCTGTTTGGATGTTTTTCAGTAAAAAGGAACTTCAGCAGCGGGTCAATTCCCGGGACCCCTGGGTTAAACGGAGAGGACGGCGTGGAGCAGACGGCCATCAGAGTGTCCTTAAAATGTCCCATCACGTTCCGACGCATCCAGCTTCCCGCCAGAGGTCATGACTGCAGACACATACAGGTGAGAGCAGCAGCCAATCACAGCTCCGGAGACCTGTGGATAGAAACCTGCCTACACGATGTCTTGGTGGACCAGAACCACAGGTCCAGTTGTGACTCGGATCCTGATCCCAGACATTTGGATCTGGGTGTAAAGGCCTGAGCCCCAGCGGAGCCAGAACTGGTCCAGAACCATTTGGAGCTAGAGCGGTTGGGTGCAGCTGTGAGTTACATGAAGACTTTCTCTCCTTTCTCCAGTGTTTTGACCTGGAGTCGTACCTGCAACTCAACTGTGAGAGAGGAACCTGGAGGTGTCCCGTGTGCAAGTAGGTACCGCCTGCTCAGAGTGGATCAGAACCTAGAACAGAACCTGCCGCTAACCTGTTTGTGTTGCAGTAAAACGGCACTGCTGGAGGGACTGGAAGTAGACCAGTACATGCTGGGAATCCTCGTCTACGTCCAAAAGTAGGAACCTTCATTTGTCTCATAATCGAGTCTGGCCCAGTCCATGGCTGTGGTTCTGTGGTCCAGTTGCATTTGGTTCTGATCCAGAGATTAAGATGCTCTCAGATCGACCGTTTTAGCTAACTGTACCCACCCCACCCCCACCCCCACCCCCACCCCCACCCCACCCCGCAGCTCTGACTACGAGGAGATCACCATCGACCCGGTCTGCAGCTGGAAGCCTGTTCCGGTCAAACCCGACGTCCATGTGAAGGAGGAGCCGGATGGTCCGGTTCTGAAGCGTTGCAAGACGCTCAGCCCGAGCCACATGGTCCTTCCCAGTGTCATGGAGATGATCGCAGCCCTTGGCCCCACCCCTTCCAGCACATCGGCTCCGCCCTCCTCCTCTCCGATGCCCTACCCCTCCCTGCCTGGGGGAGGCAGCAGCAACACGCCGGATTTCCCCTCTGCAGGTCAGTTCTCCCTCCTGTCAGAACCGTTTCTGTAGAACCCGCCCTCACCGGTTCTGATCTGTGTGTCTCATCTTTCAGCTCCCTCCTTTCCAGCTTCGTCGGCGCCGTTCTCAGACTTCAGCGGACCCGGATCTCCCAGCGTGGGGAACTTTTCCTCCCCCGGCCCTCCTCCCCTCTCCTACCAGTCGGAGTTCTCCAGCGCTCTCCTCACCCCGGACAAGCCCCCGCCCCACCCGCTGGCACCACAGGTACTCTTCATCTCGATCCGTTCCTCTGTTGCCCCCCCCTCCCACCTTTACTCCTGAACTGTTACACCTCCTCACCCCATCTCCTCTCCTCTCAGATGTTGGGCCGTCTGGACTCCACTTCCCATGGTGCACCTCTGTCCCAGCAGCAGTCGCAGGGTGTCCATGGCAGCGGTCAGCTGATGCCCCGCGGCAGCCAGAATCCTCGTCTCCATGGCGACAGCTCCTTTGGGCTGGGGGGATCTGCGGATGTTCCAGAACCGTCTCTAGATGTAAGTAGGACCCGACCCGACAGCAGGTTCAGGTCCAGATTGGTTCTGGATGAACAAACTCAGTCCAGGTGGAGCTCTCACTCTTGATGTCAGGCTTCAGTGGTCGGGTAGATCCCAGAACTGATGAGGCCCGGTTCATCAGAACCTGGGTGGGACCAGGACCCTGTGTATCTGAGACGTACGGGGTGATGAGCTGTTGGGTGAGAACCTGGTTTGTGGGTCGGTAAAGTTCTGATAACCGATTTGACCCGTTTGTCTCCGCAGCTGCTTCCAGAACTCACCAACCCGGATGAGCTGCTGTCCTACCTCGGCCCGCCGGACCTCCCCAACAACAATGATGACCTGCTGTCTCTGTTTGAGAACAACTGATCCGGACCGGACGCCACTGGCCTGGACCGGGCCAGACGCACCAGGCAGATTGGACCGCTTTTACACACAGAACCCGTTTTAGTGACGCAGAACTCGATGGTGGATTTATTTTACTGTTTTTATCTGAACTTTTATTCTTCGTTCCTTATCGGCCCATTAGAACCAGGACTTCTGTGCTGGCCCGGTCGAAGCTTTCTGGACCCTCTGAAGGAAACCGGGTCGTCTGTGCGTTCTGAACCATTTGAATGGGTTCTGTTTGTCGCAGCAGGTGGAGACGGGTTAAAGGATTCCTCTGGGATTCAGTCCTCTTTCTGGCTCTGGTTCTGGTTTGTTATTGTTCCGGACCTACATTTGGAACGCCGAACTCTGATCCCTGATCATTTCCTCCCTGTGGTCATCAGAACAGAACCAAGTGGTTCTCAATCAGAACCGGAGCCATCCTGGATCCAAAGAGCCTTTGGCTTTAAAACCAGAAGGGTCTCTCGGCCAATCAGCAGCTCTGGCTTCACGTCCAACTTGGAGGTGGTTTTCCTCCTCCGTCTCTTGAACTTTTTCTCGTTTGGACTCGGTTCTGTCTCCCGTGATGTGAGGCTTCATCTTCGTCCACCTCATCGTCCATCGTGGTTCCGTCTATTGTAAAGTGCTGACAGAGTCCGTCAGCTTCTGCTGAGTCACCGTAAAATGAATAATGAGATTATTAATCTTTGTAATTTAATAAACTCACACTGGAACGTCTCTGAGTCTGCTGGTTCCGAGTGTTTGGGTTCAGCTCCAGGTTCTGGCTCCAACAGGGTATCGCATCATTAACCTTTCATGTTGAAGAAGGAAGAATTTTTCACAGTCTCAGGGAATTTAGAGAAGGTGGGTTGTTTCTATTGATCCGCTCCAGGTTTTCCAAAAAAATTTCATTCATTACTGAACCGTCCATTTTCAGCTTCTTATCCGGAGTCGGGTCGCGGGGGGCAGCAGCCTAAAGCCTGATTCATGCTTCTCTGTCAGCTCTGCAAGGGGCAGACACACGGATGGAGACACTTTGCCCTCATACTTCTCCGTCTCCTGGGAGTGTTGCAAAGCAATTCCCCGCCAGGACAGCAGAGGGCGTAGCGCTGTTCTGTGGTACCCTGTCATGTATCTGGTCAAAGATAGTGTGTTTATATTGTGTTTTTTTGTATATAAGAGACTTTTTAACACAAACAAATTTGTCTCTCGTCCTCCACCTCTTCATGCGCTCGCCACCTCGGTGTAGACGACAGCGGTGCCCTGACCAATCACAAGCTTGCGTTGTCCGTCTCGACTGACGGATGTTTAGAAAAGAGAGCTCGACTCCGTCCGTCTTTGCGGAGCTCTCCGGCAGGCCCGCAAGGACGTTGTGTGTCTCCGCACTAATGCAGACGGAGAAGCATGAATCAGGCTCAAGCAGGGAGGCCCAGACTTCCCTCTCCCCAGCTACTCCAGCCAGCTCTTTCCAGGGAATCCCAAGGCGTTCCCTGGCCAGCCAAGAGACATAGACCCGCCAGCGTGTCCTGTGTCTTCCCTTAGGTCTCCTCCCGGTTGGACGTGTCTGGAAAACCTCACCAAGGAGGCGTCCAAACTAGATGCCTGAGCCATCGCAACTGGCTCCTAGATGTGGAGGAGCAGCGGGTCTACTCCGAGCCCCTCCCGGACGATCGAGCTTCTCACCCTGTCTCTCTGAGCCCAGCCACTCTGTGGAGAAAGCTCGTTTCTGGCTCCTTGTATCCGTGATCTCGTTCTTTTAATCACTACCCAAAGCTCGTGTCCGGTGAGGGTAGGAACGTAGATCGACCGGTAAATCGAGAGCTTTGCTTTTCGGCATCGCAACAGATCAGTACAATGCCCACATCACCGCAGACGCAGCACCAATCCACATGCTCCATGTTTTCCTCACTTGTGAGCAAGACCCCGAGATGCTTAAACCATGGTCTAGGATTTAGAGGAGCTGATTCTCATCCCAGCTGCTTCACACACGGCTGCGAACCCCTCCAATGAGAGTTGGAGATCACGTTCTGAGGAAGCCAACAGGACCACATCATCTGCAAAAAGCAGAGATTAAATCCTCGGGCCACCAAAACAGATCTCCTCCACACCTTGGCTGTGCCTAGAAATCCTGTCCGTAAAGGTTATGAACGGAATCGGTGACAAAGGGCAGCCTTGGCGGAGTCCAACTGTCACTGGGAACGAGCTCGACTTACTGCCGGCAATGCAGACTAGGGACCTAAGGGCCCGTATCAGAGGGCCTGGTACCCCGTACTCCCGGAGTACCCCCCACAGGCCCCCCCGAGGGACGGGTTCAAACGCCTTTTACAGATCCACTTAACACATGTAGACTGGTCGGGCAAACTCCCACGCACCCTCCAGGATCGCCCTTACGGTATAGGTGACCAGCTCAGTGGCCTAGTGGTAGAGTGTCCGCCCTGAGACTGAGAGATCAGGGTTCGATTCCTGGTCGGGTCGTACCAAAGACTTAGAAAAAATGGGACCCAATGCCTCCCTGCTTGACACTCAGCATTACAGGGTTGGATTGGGGGGGTTAAACCACCAAGTGGTTCCCGAGCGCAGCCGTGTCTGCAGCTCACCGCTTCCCCAGGGGATGGGTCAAATGCAAAGATCAAATTTCGCACGCACATCAGTGTGTGTGACAACTAATGGGACTTTAACTTCAGAGCTGGTCCATTGTTCCACGGCCAGGACGAAAACCACATTGCTCCTCCTGAATCTGAGCTTCGACGCAACGACGCCCGAATCAGCGTTTAGTCAGACTCCAAGATGGGATGTCGGGTTTGGGAATGAGCTGTTCCCTGCATCCCAAAAATCCTTAACGCCTTTCAGAGAGGCGGTAGGTCAACTCATCGCCATGAAAACAACACGGGGGGGTCAACAAACTAAGGAAGAGAGGACACATTAAAACAATTTATGGTCTTTATTTAACCCTTGATAGTTTAAAGTTTCAGGAAGTCATTGAGGTAGCCGCGCCAATGCTTCCTTATGGGAATGTGCACTCTGTGTGGAATGGACAGAGGGCGAGTCTGGCAGGCCAGGTTATTACTGAGGTACATAACAACGTATTTTTTTTATTTTCATGCAGAGAATCAATGAAGTGATTGAATATGGATCCTGTTTTCCATAGAAGTCTTAGTAGAAAACTGCAAAATACATTTATTATAATCGTTACTGTTACAATCATGAAGATTGTCTAAAAAATGATAAATCTAAAAATATACTTTCGTTTTACTTGTTCAGGCTGTACGATCAAATATGGCAGCTACGAAAACTTCAACGTCCGGGACGGGAGGCATCGTAAATGGATGCCCGAGCCACCTCAACTGGCTCCTCTTGACGTGGAGGAGCAGCGGGTCTACTTCGAACATCTCCCGGATGATTGACAATGTAGAGCATGAAGCTTAATTGTGGTCTGAAGATTATTCTCGGCTCAGGATGAAAAAAGGGCAATGATCTTCTGAGCTGAATGGAAACTGTACCCAACAGGCGGTTTCTTCCTCCAGATGAAACCAGTCTGGAGGAACTGGAACACCACCATCTGACCCAGGTTTACCCTGGCAGCTGCAGCCTGAGATGGGCGGAGTCAGAGTGGACCCTCGGGTGTCCTGGCTTGGATTTTGTTCCTCGTGTTTTATGACTCTGCAGATAAAACGCTGATGACGTCAGGTTTCGAAAGCTCCTGCATCAAATGTCAAAACGAATCAGTCTAAAAGTTGGGTTGTAATTTTATTTGTGAACCAACTTCCTGCCTTCACCACCAGCATGTTGAAAACAAACACCAAACACACCCCATGAAGCGTTTACACTGTGAGCGCCTGCGGCCACGCCCTGATCGCGCGCTCTACCTGGCAGCGCGCGCTACCACTACTGCGGGGCTGGCGCGTGTTCCTCTGGGAATAGAAAGCTCAAACTTGTCGGACCGGTACGCTGAGGTGGGCGGTGTTCATGGACGGTGGCTGGAAACTGTTCGGTCATTGGCTTCCCGGTTCGTTCTGGGGTAGGAATGAAACGCACTACAGAATATGCGAAGCTAGTAAAACGGCGTCGTTCGCCGCTTTGATGCTGATACGCTAACTTGGGAGTCAATCAAACAATAAGCCCTGCTGATTGGCTGGCTGGGCTTGTGCACCGCCCATCAAGTTCTATATAAATTTAATAATCCGGTCCTCCATCTTTTTCGGTTTCCTGTGGCCCACCGAGTCCCTCGCCGGAAGAGTCTTTAGTCTCGCTGCTTCACGTCGTCTTGCTGAAATGGCCAAGCCCAGAGTTTTCTTCGATGTCACCGCCAACGGTAGCCCACTGGGCCGGGTCGTGATGGAGGTACGTGGGCCGGTAGCTCGGTTCGGATACCCGGCGGTGTGCTGCAGTCGCCTCTGCTAGCGGTAGCTGCGCTGTTATGATCAGCGGCGGCTCGTGCACGTGCTCGACGCGAATTGCCGCCCCAAGAACATTAACTCCGCAATTCCGGTAAATCCGCAGCGCCGCGTAGACCGTAGCAATCTGCAGCTGCCGTCACGCGGTCTCGCGAAGCGCGTGGCTCTTTGTTGCAGCACCACGCGGCCTTCACGCAACAACCCCGCGAAACCCTTTGAACGAGTGAACTGGTTACGATTTCAGCCCCTGTTTGAGTTGATCTGGAACTTCCGTTGACAGGTCGGTATGGCGCTGCGTAGAGTACCGCATACGGAGCTCCGTAGCTGAACCTGACGGTACCGGTGTGGCCTTTTTTTTTAAGGCCGAGACCCGTTCTGGAAAGTTCGGCAGAGCTGGTGGCGTTAGGGAGGGGGAGGGGCATCGTCTGGATTGCGGATATTGAAGGCACGCCTAACGGAGCCTCTTGCCGTCTTCGTTTACGGTGTTAATGGTTTAAGTTAGCCACCGCTAACCGCAAACGGGCCCGGCCATTTTGTGCTTCTCATGGGCGTTACCGATTCGGGTGCCTTCTCCACCCGAATCGGTAACGGGCTGGCTGGTGTTCTGCAAACATTCACGCACACCCTCCTACTGCGGTGCTGCTGTGCCCAGAGGAAATGGTGCAACGCTCCGTCAACAGAACCTTTGGGCCGGTTCCTGAGCTGACTGACCGTCAAACGGTTCGATTGAACGTGAGGTCCAAATCTGGGTCATCGGATTAGAATTCGGGTTGATTTGTTGGATGTGGTCGGGGCTTGATTAAGTGGGTCTGTGGGGAAGTTGGGGAAACTTGTTCTGGCTTCTTAAACTTTTCACCAATCGATGTTGTTCTCTTCCAGCTTCGCCCCGATGTCGTGCCAAAGACTGCTGAGAACTTCCGGGTTCTGTGCACCGGCGAAAAGGGATTCGGCTACAAGGGCTCAAGCTTCCACCGCATCATCCCTGATTTCATGTGCCAGGTGAGCAACCAGCTGGCCTGACTCATGTTGGTGGTCTCAAGGATCTTCTGCAACGCTCTGCTCAGCAGAGACGACCATGTCCGAGCCAGCTTTTACTTTTCCCGCTAATGCTGCCTTTTTCCCGCTAATGCTGCCTAGTGGCAGCTGCTGTGTTTCAGCTGTTGTGGGTGTTGGACCTAAGTTTAGCATTTCCCCTCTTCATGGGCAGGGAGGAGACTTCACCAACCACAACGGAACTGGAGGAAAGTCCATCTATGGCGAAAAGTTTGCAGATGAGAACTTCAACCTGGTACACACCGGACCTGGTACCCTGTCCATGGCCAACGCCGGCCCCAACACCAACGGGTCCCAGTTTTTCATCTGCACAGTGAAAACATCATGGTACACACAAACTGCACATTCCAGCTTTCTGCTGGTGTTGTGGCCAAGTTCTGCTTAGACCTCTGGGCTGATGTTCAGCTAGCTCCTGAATGAACGAAGGTGTATGGCTAATCCCTGCTCTCTGCCTGCAGGCTCGATGGGAAACATGTGGTGTTTGGCAAAGTGGTGGAAGGGATGGATGTGGTGAAGAAGATGGAATCGTATGGCACCTCAGGAGGAAAACCCAAGGCCAAGATTGTCATCGCCGATTGTGGGCAGCTCTGAGTGGCTGTGGGGACCCCCCCCCCCCCCCCCAGCTCATCCTGTAGATGTGCTCTCATAGGCTCCGCCCCTCCATAAATCAACATTCCTACAGATGGAGATTCAGCTTCCCTTTTTGTATTCTGTTCAATCATGTTTCTGCATTTGTGACTTTGCCTCTCAGAAGTTTCTTTTGCATAAACGTTTTTCCACAAAGTCCCAACGGTTTTTATTGAATCCAGAAAGTGGATATAAATAAATTTAAAGTTGCCTTGATTTGTTTCCAGCTGCCTGTTAGATTAAATTGGATACAAGAACTTGAATGGCTAAATGGTTGTAAATGAATTTCTGCTCAAACTCTAAACTCCAGAATAAAACATGTATAAAAGAACCGTTCCTGGTGAAACTAAAGCCGGGACCCGGATGTAAAACTTGAGCTTTCGCCTGTTGGACAACTTATTAAATGACAATGAATCTTAGAAGTTTAAAAAAAAAAAAAAATTTTAATGGAGAGCTCAGTGCAATTGTGTTACCATGGTTACAGTGACCCTGCTGTTCCTGGGACAGTTAAACTCCTGATGAGAACTTTGGGAATGAAACCAGCCAGCAGGTTCTTCAGTTCTGTCAAGCTTCAGGAGAACCCATCAGCGGGTTCTGGTGTTCCTCCACCTAGAGGAGCGTGGTGAGCTGTCATGCCCAACCTGGCCCTGCCCATTGGGTTTCCTTCAGCATAGTTTTAGGAGAGTGGCTTTGCGAAGGCCTGTGAAGAGGTTGGGTTAGGGTCCGACACCCATCACCTCCGTGTGACCCCAGAGACGCAAAACCAAAATGAGTCAATCAGCTCTGGACTTCTTCAGCAGCGCAGCTCCTCAGTCCTCTTCCTCCCAGAATGTCTCGTCTTCCTCTGGGCCTGTTTGGGCCTGGTCACGCACACCCCCTGGCGCTTGCTTTTGCCCGGTTCGGCTCGGCCCACAGCGGCGCAGGAGAGGCCGGCGGCACAGTCGCAGCGGCCCAGGTTCCTCCTGAGCTTGGTGGGCCCCCGCAGCAGGCATGCCTCGCCCTCCACGGGAATGCTCTGGCACCGTTTCCCGGTCAGGTACCGGACGCAGCAGAGCCCCGCAGCACAGTCGCCTGACCGCACACATCCAGACATCTCTGGAGCTGAAACGCACACAAAGGCGTTAGTGGGCGGGCCCTATTGCTGCAGTGCATTGTGGGAGCTGGTGTTGACTCACCTCTAGTCCGGTTGAGTCCACGATCATCTGCATATCTGTCCGAGTTCTGGTGTCGGTCCATGCTGGTCGGTCTCCTCTGAGCCCGGTTACTGCAGCCCCCCCTCTGATTGGAACGACACGTGGACAGAACATCAGACTGGCTCATCCTTTGAGTTAGGTGTATTTATCTGTCTTTGAATAATTTTTCACAAAAGTTCTGGTATCATGACTTAGGCCTGGAAAAAAAAATAGGTCCAAATAAACTCCCTAAAGAAATTTGGTCAGAACCAGAAGACCATGTGGTTCTCTACTGCCTCTACAAACACTCCAAGAAAATAACCTGGCCATCTGTTTTCTGTCAGTGTTTGGTTTCAGGAATTGTACCTAAAACAAGCCGTTTCCGAATATCCCAATGTGTGATGTCACAAATGGGGAAATTAGAATAGAACCACCTTTCACATGCTAGAGGAGCAGCAGCTCCACTCCGAGCCCCTCCCAGATATCAGAGCTTCTCAGCTTATTGCAGCCTGAGTTGGCAAGAGGTGGGTGTGGCCGGCTCCCACTTGTTTTCTTTAAGTGACAGAGCCCTGAAGCGACTCATTCTGGAAGGTATTGAAACTCTCAAGAACAAAACAGCTGATATGTGAGAAGGATTCAGTGTAAAGAACTTCATAAACATGTTTTGTTTTGACCGTAGAACTATTATAACTTAAGGAAAAAGTCGAAGTGTCTCCTTTACGATTAGTTTACGTTAATTTACAGACTGAATTGGGTAAAGTGAACTGAATCTGTGATTTTCAGACCTTTTCAAACCTACAGATGCTTAAAGAGAAAAAAATCTTTCAGCCGATCACAGATTAAACTCACTTTTATTTTCTTATTAAACAACCTTCATCAGATTAATTCATTTGATTTGCCTACGAGGGAAAACACATTGGTCTGCAGTGATAACTGAATTTCTCCCAGAGGCTGTAGGATCTGATCTGTGGACTCGTGCGTTCAGCAGGTTTCACCTAAATCTGCCTCAGACAGAAGCAGCACCTGTGCTCGATGGCCAAATGGGAGGAAGAGGAGAAAGGAGGAAGCTTCTGCCTCACCTGCAGCTCGGAGTTCTGGAGCGTCGCCTCTTTAGAGGATCTGATGGTGTTGGAGTCCAGAGCTAGACCACAAACCAGAGACACACACAGGAAGCTGCGGTACGTCCACATCATCTGCTCGGCCAATGAGATCCGCCTTTTGCCTCGTTTAGCTTTAAATGTGGACTCTGGATGTTTTGGACCGGGTTTCAGACCAAATCCTCCTCACGGCTCAGCTCCTCCTGCCTGCTGCCTTCAGGTGCGTTTGGTTTTTATGCCTCTCCCTCCCTTCTGATCCATCCCCCCACAGCCGCTTCAGTCTCAGAAGTTTTCACGCCGTGTTTGAAGCTCGACCGCATCAGTCGACAGAGTCAACCTCCTCTTCCTTCCTGGAAGCCCCGCGGCCTCAGGTGAGGTTTGATACGTGACACCTCTGAGATTAGAACACACCTGGAGACCTGAGACGGGTAAAGCTGTCAGAGGGGCTGCGTTTGAAGGTGTGTGTGGTTTTACTTCATGTGGTTAGAAAGGTCAGGATGAAGGCTCATTAGGGCTGAGGCTGCGTCTCTCAGGCGGGAGGATGTGTGACTGTTTACAGGTGATTAAATCTGATTTAACCAATGATGACACCGAAAACAATCCAGCAGGTGAAGCTCAGATCAAGACTTTTCCCGAATAACTGGAGCGTCTCGTTCCCGCCTGGAGAGCAGGAGTTTGGCAGAAACAGAAAAACAGCTCCAGAGCTGCAGAGTCAAAAACCACGACCAGGTAGCTTCTGAAGGTGAACCAGGCCTCTTCGTCAGCCACTTATCCAGAAGCGGGTCAGCCCACACCATCATCTCCCCACCCTTCTTCAGCTCAGGTGTGACCAGCGGCGGCCTGAAGGACAATGTTTATGTTTGTTTATGTTTATTTATTTAGCAGACGCTTTTATCCAAAGCGACGTACAATCTATAACCTGTAGGGCGTGTTGTGATCTGGGGGGAAACCGGAGTACCCGGAGGAAACCCACGCATGCACGGGGAGAACGCGCAACTCCACGCAGAAAGGCCGCAGCCGAGCAGAGTTTCGAACCTGCAACCTTCGTGCTGCGAGGCAACAGTGCTAACCACTGCGCCACCACGCGGCCCATGAGCCTTTCCTTCCCCGGAGTGAGCGCCAACATAGAGTCTGGGAGCCAACAAGAACCCCACCCTGGCCATCTGCCTCTCACCTGCTGCAACTCCAGAGCCAAACCCCGCGTAGAGACGTGGGTTTCAGAGATGAGTCCACCCACATTTACCTGGTACCGCTTATCCTCTTCTACAAGCATCACCCCCCCCCCCCCCCCCGCCCGATGCCAGTTTTAGGTTTCTGCCTTGGTCTGCAAACAGATCCTCAAAGCACCAAACCATTCACGATCCTCTTAAAAAAGCCGTGTAATTGGCCCAAGCTTAGCCGAGCCGGGCCCCAGGAACGTAGGTCCAGTCATCGGTCACTTGCACGGGGCCCCGGTGACGCTTCAGCAAGGAGGAGCTCATAAAGCCCTCCCCATTGGGGTGCTAGAACCCCACCAGGTATCTGATCCAGCCCTTAAGTTTATCAAACCATAACAAGGTCTAATTTAAGCCCTGAGGCCCCAGAAGCCTCCTCATGTGCCTCCTAGGGGCCTCGGGGCATCCTGATGCCCCTGGGCCACCCCCCTTTGACCTATGACCTTAAACCAGCAGCTGCCTACAGGAAGACAACGTCAGCAACAGACACTGGTGTTTAGGAGAAAGATCATCTGTGACGTAAAGACGGGAATGAATTTAACACACACACACACACACACACACACACACACACACACACACACACACACACACACACACACACACACACACACACACACACACACACACACACACACACACACACACGTGTGTATACGTGTGCACAATTGGGGCTCATATCATTTATGGAGTGTGTGTGTGTGTGTGTGTGTGTGTGTGTGTGTGTGTGTGTGTGTGTGTGTGTGTGTGTGTGTGAGAGAGAGAGACATCATGCGATGAACACACATGAACATCCTGCTGTTCAGCCCAGATGTGTGTGAGTGATAAAAGATCTGCAGGATGTTCCTGGCTTCAATAAGAGAGCAGACACACACAATTACTGGTACACACACACACACACACACACACACCCACACACACACACACACACACACACACACACACACACACACACACACACCTGAACCCTGAAACACTCAGAAACAGAAACACACCGGTCAGAGTCTGTTCTCATAATGTCTGTTTTTATCAGTCGGATTAAGAGGAGGACCCCCCCCCCCCCCCCCCCCCCCGCCTGTGTTCATATGCCATCTTCCGACAGCTGATCAGAGACAAGCCAGACCGTCTCATCGTCAGGTAGGACTCACCTGTTCTTTTATGTCTCTGTTGTGTTACAAGGAATATTTTGGATTGTTTCATTTGGATTTAAATATTTGAGCTAAATTTTCTTTTGTTCAGTTTGTTGTTTTCATTTAATTTTTTCAGTTTTCTGCATCCAGCTGTTGTTTTGTGATTCAGTTATAGTTCTGAAAGATGATAGATAGATAGATAGATAGATAGATAGATAGATAGATAGATAGATAGATGATAGATAGATAGATAGATAGATAGATAGATAGATAGATAGATGATAGATAGATAGATAGATGATAGATAGATAGATAGATAGATAGATAGATAGATAGATAGATAGATAGATGATAGATAGATAGATAGATAGATAGATAGATAGATAGATAGATAGATAGATAGATGATAGATAGATAGATAGATAGATAGATAGATAGATAGATAGATAGATGATAGATAGATAGATAGATAGATAGATAGAGAGATAATAGAAAGAAAGAAAGAAAGAAAGAAAGAAAGAAAGAAAGAAAGAAAGAAAGAACTAAACATCATTAGTTTCTGACTGACAGTCCTCAGGTTTTTCCGGTGAACAAAACATTCAGAGGATAATGACATCAAGACCAATTTGGCATCAAAATGGGGGGGGGTGAGGGGGGGGGGACACAGATGGAAGTGGGAGAGATGGAGGAGAGTCCTGGTGGGATGATTTTGTTACTGAAACAGGTTAAAGCATCTAAAACAATCGATATCCATCCAGCCGGCACTAGTCAGGCACCGGCCAGGACTAGTCAGCAGCCAGTCAGGACTAGTCAGGAACCAGCGAGGATTAAACAGCATCCAGTCAGGACTAGTCAGCATCCAGTCGGGACTAGTCAGCATCCAGTCAGGACAAGTCAGGAACCAGCGAGGATTAAACAGCATCCAGTCAGGACTAGTCAGCATCCAGTCGGGACTAGTCAGCATCCAGTCAGGACAAGTCAGGAACCAATTAAACAGTATCCAGTCAGGACTAGTCAGCAGCCAGTCAGGACTGGTCAGGACTAGTCAGCATCCAGTCGGGACTAGTCAGGCACCAGCCAGGACTAGTCAGCAGCCAGTCAGGACTGGTCAGGACTAGTCAGCATCCAGTCGGGACTAGTCAGGCACCAGCCAGGACTAGTCAGCAGCCAGTCAGGACAAGTCAGGAACCAATTAAACAGTATCCAGTCAGGACTAGTCAGGCACCAGCCAGGACTAGTCAGCATCCAGTCAGGACTAGTCAGGAACCAGTCAGGACTAGTCGGGAACCAGTCAGGACTAGTCAGGCACCAGCCAGGACTAGTCAGCATCCAGTCAGGACTAGTCAGGAACCAGTCAGGACTAGTCGGGAACCAGTCAGGACTAGTCAGGCACCAGCCAGGACTAGTCAGCATCCAGTCAGGACTAGTCAGGAACCAGCCAGGACTTGTCAGGAACCAGTCAGGACTAGTCAGCATCCAGCCAGGACTAGTCAGAAACTAGTCAGGACTAGTCAGCAACCAGCCAGGACTAGTCAGGAACTAGCCAGGACTAGTCAGGAACCAGCCAGGACTTGTCAGGAACCAGCCAGGACTAGTCAGGAACCAGCCAGGACTTGTCAGGAACCAGCCAGGACTAGTCAGGAACCAGCCAGGACTAGTCAGGCACCAGCCAGGACTAGTCAGCAGCCAGTCAGGACAAGTCAGGAACCAATTAAACAGTATCCAGTCAGGACTAGTCAGGCACCAGCCAGGACTAGTCAGCATCCAGTCAGGACTAGTCAGGAACCAGTCAGGACTAGTCGGGAACCAGTCAGGACTAGTCAGGCACCAGCCAGGACTAGTCAGCATCCAGTCAGGACTAGTCAGGAACCAGTCAGGACTAGTCGGGAACCAGTCAGGACTAGTCAGGCACCAGCCAGGACTAGTCAGCATCCAGTCAGGACTAGTCAGGAACCAGCCAGGACTTGTCAGGAACCAGTCAGGACTAGTCAGCATCCAGCCAGGACTAGTCAGAAACTAGTCAGGACTAGTCAGCAACCAGCCAGGACTAGTCAGGAACTAGCCAGGACTAGTCAGGAACCAGCCAGGACTTGTCAGGAACCAGCCAGGACTAGTCAGGAACCAGCCAGGACTTGTCAGGAACCAGCCAGGACTAGTCAGGAACCAGCCAGGACTAGTCAGCAACCAGCCAGGACTAGTCAGGAACCAGCCAGGACTAGTCAGTAACCAGCCAGGACTTGTCAGGAACCAGCCAGGACTTGTCAGGAACCAGTCAGGACTGTCAGCAACCAGTCAGGACTAGTCAGGAACCAGCCAGGACTAGTCAGCAACCAGCCAGGACTAGTCAGGAACCAGCCAGGACTAGTCAGCAACCAGCCAGGACTAGTCATGAACCAGTCAGGACTAGTCAGGAACCAGTCAGGACTAGTCAGGAACCAGTCAGGACTAGTCAGGCACCAGCCAGGACTAGTCAGCATTCAGTCAGGACTAGTCAGGAACCAGCCAGGACTTGTCAGGAACCAGTCAGGACTAGTCAGGAACCAGCAAGGACTAGTCAGCAACCAGCCAGGACTAGACATGAACCAGTCAGGACTAGTCAGGAACCAGTCAGGACTGGTCAGCTTGCGTTGGTGAATAAACCTGCTGAACGACAAAAAGGGGAATAATAATATTCAGACTAATACCTGGAGGCTGTTCTGGGCTTTTATTAAAGATCAGATGAGATACGAGGCGGTTCTGTGTTTATGATGCTGAGAACATGCTGCAGGTTCCAGATGTCCTCTGAGGCTGTTAAAGTACCAGGACAGGTTCTGGTCCAAACCCACCTTTTCAGTCAAGTGGGGGCATGACTAAGAACCAAGGTTCTGGCAAAAAGCAGCTGTTAACATGTGTTGGATAGTTTTTATGTTACTGATTTGAGACAGGTCCGGTTCTGGTTCTGCAGACATGGTGTGGTTCCATCAGGGCCGAGGTTCTCCCGGACTCGTCCTGGTGGTGGTGTGTGTCGCGCTGCTGCTCGACAACATGCTGCTGACAGTGGTTGGTGAGTGACACACACACACACACACACACACACACACACACACACACACACACACACACACACACACACACACACACACACACACACACAGTCTTCACCTTCTGGACCTGAACTTTAAATCGGACCTCTCTGCTCGGGCTTGTCTCCTCGCGTTTCCTCTCAGATGAACCGCTCGGTTCTGCATCTGGGTGCGTTTGACGTTTTGCTTTTCAGCATGAACATTAAACATCTGCAGCCCTTCAGGATCAAAGAGGACCCGAGGTTCACACAGGAACCAAAACGACTCTGAAGGGTTTGAGTTTTACGTTTTCATAGATTCAGAATCATTTTTTGGGCTGATCTGAAATCAGAGTCCAGGTCTGATTTAAAGGCAGGAGGAGGAACTTTCCTCTTGTGTTCTAGAAAGTCCTCAGCTCCTCAGAACCAGAACAGGAAGTCTAGTTGGGTCTTAACGAACACTTGCTGGTACCTGGATAATGAATCAATATTGCTTTAGTTCCTATCGTTCCGACGTTCCTCTACGCCATGGAGCATCCTGAACCGGGTCCACAAACCACCCAGCTTCCACTACTGCCTCCACCCAGTGTCAGCACACTGATGCAGGCTTCAGAACCACAGCAGAACCCACACCTACCTCCACTGGTGTCCCTGTTTGATAATACCACCTTCAGCCTGCTGGGGATCCAAAACACCCTTACTGGATCAGTGGGTCAGATCGGGCCCACCACAGAACCTCGGCAGGCCAACGACACCAGCAACAGTTCAGTAGGTGGATGATGACATCACTGATCCTTTGCTCCCTCTCCTTGTTTCCTTCACTGATGTCCTCTCCTCTGATCAGCATGTTTCCTTGTTTCCTTCACTGTTGTCCTCTCCTCTGATCAGCGTGTTTCCTTGTTTCCTTCACTGATGTCCTCTCCTCTGATCAGCGTGTTTCCTTGTTTCCTTCACTGTTGTCCTCTCCTCTGATCAGCGTGTTTCCTTGTTTCCTTCACTGATGTCCTCTCCTCTGATCAGCGTGTTTCCTTGTTTCCTTCACTGATGTCCTCTCCTCTGATCAGCGTGTTTCCTTGTTTCCTTCACTGATGTCCTCTCCTCTGATTACAGTGTTTCCTTGTTTTCTTCACTGATGTCCTCTCCTCTGATCAGCGTGTTTCCTTGTTTCCTTCACTGATGTCCTCTCCTCTGATCAGCGTGTTTCCTTGTTTCCTTCACTGTTGTCCTCTCCTCTGATCAGCGTGTTTCCTTGTTTCCTTCACTGATGTCCTCTCCTCTGATCAGCGTGTTTCCTTGTTTCCTTCACTGATGTCCTCTCCTCTGATTACAGTCTTTCCTTGTTTCCTTCACTGATGTCCTCTCCTCTGATCAGCGTGTTTCCTTGTTTCCTTCACTGATGTCCTCTCCTCTGATCAGCGTGTTTCCTTGTTTCCTTCACTGTTGTCCTCTCCTCTGATCAGCGTGTTTCCTTGTTTCCTTCACTGATGTCCTCTCCTCTGATCAGCGTGTTTCCTTGTTTCCTTCACTGATGTCCTCTCCTCTGATTACAGTCTTTCCTTGTTTCCTTCACTGATGTCCTCTCCTCTGATCAGCGTGTTTCCTTGTTTACTTCACTGATGTCCTCTCCTCTGATCAGCGTGTTTCCTTGTTTCCTTCACTGATGTCCTCTCCTCTGATCAGCGTGTTTCCTTGTTTCCTTCACTGTTGTCCTCTCCTCTGATCAGCATGTTTCCTTGTTTCCTTCACTGATGTCCTCTCCTCTGATCAGCGTGTTTCCTTGTTTACTTCACTGATGTCCTCTCCTCTGATCAGCATGTTTCCTTGTTTCCTTCACTGTTGTCCTCTCCTCTGATCGGCATGTTTCCTCGTTTCCTTCACTGATGTCCTCTCCTCTGATCAGCAGTTTTCCTTGTTTCCTTCACTGATGTCCTCTCCTCTGATCAGCGTGTTTCCTTGTTTCCTTCACTGATGTCCTCTCCTCTGATCAGCGTGTTTCCTTGTTTCCTTCACTGTTGTCCTCTCCTCTGATCAGCGTGTTTCCTTGTTTCCTTCACTGATGTCCTCTCCTCTGATCAGCGTGTTTCCTTGTTTCCTTCACTGATGTCCTCTCCTCTGATTACAGTCTTTCCTTGTTTCCTTCACTGATGTCCTCTCCTCTGATCAGCGTGTTTCCTTGTTTACTTCACTGATGTCCTCTCCTCTGATCAGCGTGTTTCCTTGTTTCCTTCACTGTTGTCCTCTCCTCTGATCAGCGTGTTTCCTTGTTTCCTTCACTGTTGTCCTCTCCTCTGATCAGCATGTTTCCTTGTTTCCTTCACTGATGTCCTCTCCTCTGATCAGCGTGTTTCCTTGTTTCCTTCACTGTTGTCCTCTCCTCTGATCAGCGTGTTTCCTTGTTTCCTTCACTGATGTCCTCTCCTCTGATCAGCGTGTTTCCTTGTTTACTTCACTGATGTCCTCTCCTCTGATCAGCGTGTTTCCTTGTTTCCTTCACTGTTGTCCTCTCCTCTGATCAGCGTGTTTCCTTGTTTCCTTCACTGATGTCCTCTCCTCTGATCAGCGTGTTTCCTTGTTTCCTTCACTGTTGTCCTCTCCTCTGATCAGCGTGTTTCCTTGTTTCCTTCACTGATGTCCTCTCCTCTGATCAGCGTGTTTCCTTGTTTCCTTCACTGATGTCCTCTCCTCTGATCAGCGTGTTTCCTTGTTTCCTTCACTGTTGTCCTCTCCTCTGATCAGCGTGTTTCCTTGTTTCCTTCACTGATGTCCTCTCCTCTGATCAGCGTGTTTCCTTGTTTATTTCACTGATGTCCTCTCCTCTGATCAGCGTGTTTCCTTGTTTCCTTCACTGTTGTCCTCTCCTCTGATCAGCATGTTTCCTTGTTTCCTTCACTGATGTCCTCTCCTCTGATCAGCGTGTTTCCTTGTTTCCTTCACTGATGTCCTCTCCTCTGATCAGCGTGTTTCCTTGTTTCCTTCACTGATGTCCTCTCCTCTGATCAGCGTGTTTCCTTGTTTACTTCACTGATGTCCTCTCCTCTGATCAGCGTGTTTCCTTGTTTCCTTCACTGTTGTCCTCTCCTCTGATCAGCATGTTTCCTTGTTTCCTTCACTGATGTCCTCTCCTCTGATCAGCGTGTTTCCTTGTTTCCTTCACTGATGTCCTCTCCTCTGATCAGCGTGTTTCCTTGTTTCCTTCACTGATGTCCTCTCCTCTGATCAGCGTGTTTCCTTGTTTACTTCACTGATGTCCTCTCCTCTGATCAGCGTGTTTCCTTGTTTCCTTCACTGATGTCCTCTCCTCTGATCAGCGTGTTTCCTTGTTTCCTTCACTGATGTCCTCTCCTCTGATCAGCGTGTTTCCTTGTTTCCTTCACTGTTGTCCTCTCCTCTGATCAGCGTGTTTCCTTGTTTCCTTCACTGATGTCCTCTCCTCTGATCAGCGTGTTTCCTTGTTTACTTCACTGATGTCCTCTCCTCTGATCAGCGTGTTTCCTTGTTTCCTCCCCTTCCCTTCAGGACTCCTGTCTGCAGGACAGTGTTTTCTTGGAGGAGGAAAATGTTCGAGTTGGTTTGTTGTTTGCCTCCAAAGCTCTGGTCCAGCTGCTCATCAACCCGTTCGTCGGCCCTCTCACTAACAGGTGAGTCTCTGGCTGATTAACTCATTAACTCATTCATTCATTAATAAAACTTCGTGCTTGTTTCTGAATAGGATCGGCTACCACATCCCCATGTTTGCAGGCTTTATCATCATGTTTGTGTCAACTATCAGTGAGTTGTTACACACACACACTTTGACAGCAGCATTTCCTGGAGATTCCCTGACAGTGTGGGTTTGTGTTAGTGTTTGCTTTCTCAGGAAGCTACGCTCTGCTGTTCTTCGCTCGCTCTCTTCAAGGAATCGGATCATCCTTCTCCTCCGTAGCAGGTCGGTGCTCCAACATGTCAAAAGCGACAGCAAACACCAACAAAACCTGTCATCAGAGGGCTTTTCAACAGTCTCCCATGAGAAACAGAAAAAAAACTGATCTCAAAATTCAATTTAATAACAAACTTATCACAGCATCAGAAGCTGTTTACCTTAAAGTTTTTGGAATGTTTAACTGGAAAAGCTGAGCTGCTGTGTTGTGGATCGTGTTAAATTAAATTATTTTTGTGTCAATTAATATAAAAGGAAAACTATGTGATGATATGAAAAGCAGTTAACTAAAATAAAAATAAAAAAACATAGGTGTGTTACAGTTATGTTACATGGATGTTACAACTAGCTTACAGAAGGGTTACAGACATGTTACAGACATGTTACAGATATGTTAGATGGATGTTACAGATATGTTACAGGTGTGTTACAGTTATGTTACATGGATGATACAGATATGTTACAGATATGTTACAGGTGTGTTACAGATGTGTTACAGACATGTTAGATGGATGTTACAGACATATTACAGATATGTTACAGGTGTGTTACAGTTATGTTACATGGATGATACAGATATGTTACAGATATGTTACAGATATGTTAGATGGATGTTACAGATATGTTACAGGTGTGTTACAGTTATGTTACATGGATGTTAGATGGATATACAGACATGTTACAGTTATGTTACATGGATGTTAGATGGATGGTACAGACATGTTACAGACATATTACAGATATGTTACAGGTGTGTTACAGTTATGTTACATGGATGATACAGATATGTTACAGATATGTTACAGGTGTGTTACAGATCTGTTACAGATATGTTAGATGGATGTTACAGATATGTTACAGGTGTGTTACAGTTATGTTACATGGATGTTAGATGGATGATACAGACATGTTACAGATATGTTACAGATATGTTACAGGTGTGTTACAGATATGTTAGATGGATGTTAGATGGATGATACAGACATGTTACAGACACATTACAGGTGTGTTAAAGATATGTTACAGGTGTCTTACAGTTATGTTACATGGATGTTACAGACATGTTACAGGTGTGTTACAGTTATGTTACATGGATGTTACAGACATATTACATATATGTTACAGGTGTGTTACAAATATGTTACAGGTGTGTTACAGATATGTTACAGGTGTGTTACAGACATATTACAGATATGTTACAGGTGTGTTACAGATATGTTACAGGTATGTTATAGATGTGTTACAGGTGTGTTACAGATGTGCTACGATGTACTGCAGATTAGGGGTTGTATGAACTAGTCGACTAGTCGACTTCACGGCTCTGTAGTGACTTTTTATGGCTGTCATCGACTAGTCGCTGTCACGTGATAATGACTGACAAATGCAGTCCTCGGAAAAGACAGCAGGTGATGAGCCCCTGCACGTCGGGAGGCGGAGGCGACGCGCTGTGCCAGAGCGTCTGTACTGACAACGGTGGTAAAACGGACATTTAACCAAACTGTGACCTTTTCCCTCTTGCAATTTTACCTTCCCCTCACCCCCATCCTAATCTTAACCAGTTTGCGCATGCAAAGCTCTGATCGTTGACATGCTCCAGACATCTGCGTCCTGAGCACTGCCACCACCTCAAAACAAATTAAACACGCGATCGTTCATGTCGGCTCATTTCCTTTCATGTTTTCTGTCTGTTATTTGTGCCTGATGCGTTTTGCTGCTGCGGAGTGAGGCGCATCACCTGTTTTGTCCTCCGGTGACGCACCCCCCCAAATTCCACTATCTCCGCTCCACTCCAGCACGAACTCCGCAGCAAAAACGGTTCCGTTGTAGTCGGCTGACGAACAGCGGCACTCCGCTGTTTTTGTGGTCGGTAGATCTTTTAGAACTGCAGTTCAAAGGTAACTCATGAGGTGAATATATATGAACCCAGGTAGCAGTTTTTCTTTAGGATTGAGAGGAGATGCAGGAAGATAATAAACAGACAGGACAGAAAAATAGTCAAATAAAAACAAGTTTTTGTGCCTGGTTGCAACAAACAGACACCATTGAAGGTAATCAGAAGTGAGGAACAGAAAATGAAATAATTATTTTAATGTTTAGAGCAGCAGGAACTCCGAGAGGCTGCAGGCAGGAGTTTGCGGCTGCTGCGCAGGGGGAGGGGAGAGAGGGCTGAAGCAGAAACTACCGTTGTTAAAAGAGATTTGTTAACTTAGAAACTGTGGGTGCAATTTTAATTGTCAAAAACTCCAGCGAACCTACCGACCCCCCCCCCCCCCCCCCCCCCGTGCCGCTTCAGGTGTATGACGTCATCAACGACTAGTCGAAGTCGACTCGATTTTCATTACTTGACTGTCGACTTTAAAAAAATTAAGTCATGCAACCCCGACTGCAGATATATTAACGCTATTTTACAGTTACAGTGTCTTTATGTGTTTAGGTCTTGGCATGTTGGCCAGTGTGTACACAGATGATGAAGAGAGAGGTGTGGCTATGGGCATTGCACTGGGAGGACTGGCAATGGGAGTTCTGAGTAAGAACAAACACACTCCTGCTTGTCCTTTTGTGTCTCACAACCAGAATCATTGGTTGTGTTTGTGTCAGAACGCAGTAGAGTGACATACAACACATTCATCCAACGTTTTTAGTTTCTGATATCTGAGTTCTGAGTCCAATCCACGGTGCAGTCATGTGGACTATGTTCAGATCCATGTGGTCCTGTATTAGTATATAAGATCATTGGAGATCTCCCTTTATATTTTGGTTCTCCTCTCACTTTGAAAGCTCTATTTATGATTTTTTGTAAGTTTTTTTTCTTCTAATTTAAATAGAAACAAATGAACCAGAGGTCCTAATGACTCGACAGGTTTGGAGTCAGATGGTACTAACTCTAACTTCACATAAACCTCACGAATCTTTACAAATGATAAATGGCACACAGGTGGTGATGAGCTACAATGTAGCCGATGCTGCCCAGGGGCACACTGGTGGAAGCCAGGCTGTAAAAGGCTGTCGCCAACCACCACCAGCAGACATGGCTGATTAAGTGTCTTGCCCAAGGACACAATGGCTGTGACAGACAGGGCTCAAACCTGCAGCCCTCTGATAATGAAGTAGACACTTAACCTCTGCACCACCGTTGCTTACAAGCTGGTTAAACATTTAAACATATTACCTTTCATGTGTAAATGACTAAATTAGGTGGATCAACTTTAGGCTGAAACAAACAAAATAAATGATTTACGTGTGTGTGTGTGTGTGTGTGTGTGTGTGTGTGTGTGTGTGTGTGTGCGTGCGTGTGTGTGTTTCAGTTGGAGCTCCGTTTGGCAGTGTCATGTATGACTTTGTGGGGAAGAGTGCCCCCTTCCTGATCCTGGCCTTCCTGGCTGTGTTTGATGGAGGTGAGAGGTGGCTTGTTGGCTCAGACCGTTAATTGTTGAAACAAGCTCCGCCCCCTGCAGATGGGTATGGAGCTGAACCAATCAATGATGTTGGTGATTCTATGTGTTTCAGCGTTGCAGTTGTGCATCCTGCAGCCTTCGAAGATCTCTCCTGGGGTGAGTCCACCTGGAGAACGGTTCCTATTCTGGATCCTTGGATCACATCAAACCCCGTGGAACCAGATCTAGTCCTGATTCTGATCCAGTCTAGAACTTATTTTCCAATCCAGCATACTGATCTAGTTTAGAGCTCCTGATCTATGCCTGTTTGAACAGCTTCTTGTCCAGTTTAACGCTGTTTTGACAACATCAGCTGTTGGATCTATTTACCCTTTCACCAGTAAACAACTGATTCATCCTGTGACTTCTGACCACTAGTGGCCTTAGATAGACATTTAAATAAAATTTGGTTTCTGCTCCATGAAATCAGTTTGTTCCATTTTAGTATTTTATTCCAGTTCTGAGTTCATTCCTGCCGTTCTGGCCCAGAGTGACCAGTATCATGTATTTATTTCAGAGTGTGGAGGGACCGCCTCTAATGACTCTATTAAAAGATCCATACATCCTCGTCAGTGCCGGTAAGCAGCTTTATCTTCTCCCACATGTGGAGGCAGGTTAAGCTACTGATCAGGGTCTCTCTTCAGGATCGCTCTGCTTCGCTAACATGGGCGTGGCCATCCTGGAGCCAACACTGCCCATCTGGATGATGCAGACCATGTGCTCCCCGAAGTGGCAACTCGGTATGACCCAGAATCATTCTGACCTAGAACAGCTGATCCAGTCTGATAACCAAACGACTAAATTCAATTCAATTCAATTTTATTTATAAAAAATCACGACAAGAGTCGTCTCAAGGCACTTCACATAATAAACATTCCAATTCAGGTCAGTTCGTTAAGCCAATCAGAAATAATGTTTCCTATATAAGGAACCCAGCAAATTGCATCAAGTCACTGACTAGTGTCAGTGACTATACAGCAATCCTCGTACTAAGCAAGCATATAGCGACAGTGGAGAGGAAAACTCCCTTTTAACAGGAAGAAACCTCCAGAGAATCCTGGCTCAGTATAAGCAGCCATCCTCCATGACTCACTGGGGATCGAGAAGACAGAACACACACACACGCACGCACGCACGCACGCACACACACACACACACACAGGTTACATTGTGATTTCTTAGTAAATATTGTATTTGGCGAGAGATAAACTCTATTGTATTTATCCTAGTGGATCTATAATTAAACGGGTAAACTAGTAGTAGCACATCCAATGTCAAGGAAAGCAAAAAGTTATTATCAGGAGAGGGAGAATGTTTAAGTGGTTAGCAGCAGTGTGCTAGACGATGGCCCCCTCCATGAGGCCACCACAGCTCAGCAGAACATCATTGTAGCTTCTTCTGGGGAGAAAAACACTTAGAGGAAAAATAAAGTTAACAGCTGAAATAGCAGGAAATAATACAGTTAAAGAGCAGATTGTAGAAGAAAGCAGTAGAGTGTGAAAAGTGGTCAGTGTGTCCTCCAGCAGCCTAAGCCTATAGCAGCATAACTACAGAGATAACTCTGGATAATCTAGCCTAGCCTACTAAACCTCTCTCTCTCTCTCTCTCTCTCTCTCTCTCTCTCTCTCTCTCTCTCTCTCTCTCTCTGTGTGTGTGTTGCAGGTATGGCCTTCCTCCCAGCTAGCGTTTCGTACCTGATTGGAACGAACCTGTTTGGAGTTTTAGCCAATAAAATGGGACGGTGAGTGGATCGATAATCTATTAGACCCGTTTCTCACCTGGATCAGACCTTCCCTCTGACAGCAAAAGTAGACAACGGTGTCTTTTCTGTCAAACAACATGAACAATCAGTTTTCTACTGAATTCTAGTCCTGCTGCCTTTGACAGAGCTGACCTCAATATCCTCATTTGCCAGCAGGAGCACTGTTGCATTGTGGGTACAGCACTAGACTGGTTTATGTCCTCACATGTGGAGTTCCTCAGGGACCTTTACTTGGATCCGTTTTATTCTCCCATCCACCGGCTTCCTGTCAGCACCATATTTAGAGAATAAAATAAATATTTTCTTTCAAAGGAGACAAAACTCAAATCTGCTCTTTTCCATTAAAAACACATTTTAAGCCATCAGATAAATGAAAGCACAGATGGATTACAGTGTTAATGAACGTTAAGCAGTAATTGTAGCTTTTAATTTTAGTCAGCACCACAGTGCTGCTCAAACAGGTTCCAGTGTTATCTGGAGTCGTATCTGAAGGCAGGTTTTGGATTCACGGAGAAGCAGATTGCTGGGAATCAGTTCAGCTGTTAAAGACATCGACGAACTCTTCTGGAAAGAGGACTCCTGTTCAGAGCTGACCATGCTGGTTTCTGCTAGCAGCAGGAGACTGAAGGATGTCTGTGTCTGCAGGTGGCTCTGCTCCATGTTGGGGATGTTCATCATTGGCATCAGTCTGCTGTGTGTGAGTGACACATCCAGCTGTTCGCCAGCTGTTCAGCGTCTTATCCATCATCTATTTCATCTATAGGATGTAGGAGATGAATTTGAGTTCAAACACGTGTGTGTGTGTGTGTGTGTGTGTGTGTGCGCGTGTGCGTGCGTGTGTGTGTGTGTGTGTATTCTAGGTCCCTCTTGCCACCAGCATCCATGGTCTGATCGGACCAAATGGAGGTCTTGGCTTCGCTATTGGTGACCTTTAACATCTGCTCTGACTCTGATTTAATTCATCTAGTTTCCTGTGAGGGACCACGATGATCTTGTTTTCTGGTCCATCAGGAATGGTGGACTCCTCCATGATGGCCATCATGGGTTACCTGGTTGACATTCGCCACGCCTCTGTCTATGGCAGTGTCTACGCCATCGCTGATGTGGCGCTGTGCATGGGCTTCGCCATAGGTAACGCACTCTGATGGAAAACGAGGACCTCATTTAAATCGTTTAATTTGAATGTTGGTTTTGTTGATGTTGGTGTCTCAGGACCATCCATAGGGGGTTCTCTGGTCCAGGCCGTGGGTTTCCCCTGCCTCATGGTGTTCATTGGAGTAATCAACATCCTGTACGCTCCGCTCTGCTTCCTTTTACGTAGCCCAGCTGTCCGAGAGGAGAAAATGGTAAATACAGATACAGATACAAGAAAAAGCAGGGGAACCCTTTGGAATACTAGATTTCTGCACAAATCGGTCATAAAATGTCATCTGATCTTCATCTAAGTCACAATCTTGGACGTAATTTTCACTTTAGAAGTGTGTGTGTGTGTGTGTGGGGGGGGTGTATCTTTACAGTATGCTCTGATGGGAAACAGGCTTCAACACAAACGGTTGTTTTCCGCGTGGTCCTAGAGCTCAACCAGTGTCTATTTAATATAGCGTAATGTTGTTTTTGGATGGTAAAAAGTGCAGGGGTCAAAACTTGACTTTGGAAAAAGTGGGGGGGACATGTCCCCCCTGTCCCCCCCAAAATTACGTCCATGGTCACAATAGACAATCACAGCCTACTTCAACTGATACCACACAAATAATTAATGTTTCCATGTATTTAGGTTCCCTGTGAAGCAGATCAGTTATCATCTACAGCATAATAATAATAATTGTTATTATTATTATGCTGAATAATAAACTAACTAGAGGGAAGGACTCCAGCCAGGTTCTGTCAGAGGGGACTGAGTAAAATAGGGTTTACTGGTCGAGAGCTGGTCTGATAAATCAGAATTGCATTCTACCTTCATGGAACAATGGCGGAAAAGAGTCTGGATTGTTTTGAGCGTGGTGACGGCACGGCTAGTTGACCATCCTTAGATAGCGGAGGAACGACAGTTGCAAAAGGATTCAAGTAGCTGGAAGGCGTTCCAGTCAGACTAACACCAGTGGACTAGATCTGACTCACGAGGCCAGGGGTGGGACCAGACGCACCGCGGTGTTCTGAACGGTCACTGCTGGCGCTGACTTTGTTGTTTTCATATGTTAAATGTGACGATGGTAAATGGCCTGTATTTGAGTAGCGCCTTCTTTGGGTTCTACGACCCCCCAAGGCGCCTTACAACACGATCAGTCATTAATGCCCTGGTGACGGTGAGCTACGATGTAGCCACAGCTGCCCGGGGGCGCACTGACGGAGGCGAGGCTGCCGAGCACAGGCGCCACCGGTCCCTCCGACCGCCACCAGCAGGCAAAGGTGGGTTAAGTGTCTTGCCCAAGGACACAACAGCAGAATTCTCTGGTCGGAGCCGGGATCGAACCTGCAACCTTCCGATTACCGGACAACCCGCTCAACCTCCTGAGCTACTGCTGTCCCATGTGACGGTGGCACAGAGTTTAAGTGCTCACCCCGTAATCATAAGGTTGCAGGTTCGAACCCTGCTCAGTCTGTTACTGCTGTTGTGTCCTTGGGCAAGACACGTAATCCCCTTTGCCTGCTGGTGGCGGTCTGAGGGACCGGTGGCGCCTGTGCTCGGCAGCCTCGCCTCCGTCAGTGCGCCCCGGGCAGTTGTGGCTACATCGTCGCTCATCACCACCAGCGCGTGAATGACTGATTGTGTTGTAAAGCGCCTTGGGGGGATATCCAGTCTTCGATCACAACCCTTCAGGTTTTTAGCTAGGTTGGATGGAGCTAGCAACTGGGATGCACTTTGGATTGAAATGATCTGCTGTTTGGTTGGTTTGGCTGGAAGGTTGAAACACGCTTCCTGCCGTCACCGCCTCCAATGGCCTGGTTCCTCTGGAGACAGGATAGTCAACCAGCTACTGCTGGAAAAAGCTGGTGTGTAAAGAGTGTGTGTGTGTGTGTGTGTGTGTGTGTGTGTGTGTGTGTGTGTGTGTGTGTGCGTGTGTGTGTGCGCTTTGCAGGCCATCATTGACCAGGAGTGTGTGATGCACAGGAAGAACTACAACACACACCAAGACAGATGTGAGTTGACTCTGAACGACTGCAGTGAAGAAGAAACTGACGAGTGACACAAAAGCTCCGCCTCCTGACATCGTCTTCATTTTACTTTTATGGTTACACTTCCTGTCCTGTCTGCACGGCTGCTACCGACTCTTTTCAAACATCCCTGATAGTTAGGTTGCAAAGCCGTGTGTGTGTGTGTGTGTGTGTGTGTGTGTGTGTGTGTGTGTGTGTGTGTTGTGTCTTCACTAAATCTCTTGTCTAACATACACTTTGGTGAGTTTCTGATTGTGAACCAAAATAAAAATGAATGAATTCAAAGAAGCTGCTGATGGGTTGGTGGTAAAATGTGATGATGTCATCATCTAATCAAGTAAAGTCTAAACCAATGAAAGTCTTCAGGTGTGTTTTATTAATCAGCTGGTTAATATTAAGCATTATTTTAGTCTTCAAATACAGTTAAACCTGTCATCTGTCAACAAAACGTTTAACATTTACAACCAATCGACATTCAGCTGACGCGCACACACACACACACACACACACACACATTTTTTCCCTTTCATGTGGACACTGCCTTTTAGTGGCCCTAACTCTGCCCATTTGGTGGCTTTTATGTAGACTTCTCCCTGGAGCGCCCTCCACAGGAAACCGCCTGTGGTGCCACAAAAAGATGGAAGTGTGTGTGTGTGTGTGTGTGTGTTAATAATTTCCTCTGACAGCAGATCACAGCAGCTTCAAACTGCAAGCGTTTCCTACTAGCTGCTTTGAAATCCGAAGAAACGCTCTGCAGGACCATCAAAGGTGTGGAGGTCCTTTGTGTCTGAGCTCTGATGTGGTTTTGTTTGTGGACCTGAGCAGGAAACGCTTCAGCCGTTGGATCTGGATTTGTGCTGCTGAGTCAATAAGAGGTTAGAAATCATTTAAACGTGTGTAGCGGCTTTAATCTGCGGCTAATATCACCACAAACACACACATCCCTCTGATGTCACTCTTGACTCAACATCTGGAGCAGCTGCTCTCCGTTTTTACTTTTAGGTTCTTAAAACTCTTTATTTTCTGAGTCTCAGATCCGCTGCTGATGGACCGAGTTGGGCGTCACGGGTCGGGTCGTCTCCACTCTGCAGAACCGGAACAAACCAGAGCTGAATCCGGAGCATTATGGAGAGAGTTTCCACACATAGTGAGATGAAACGATGCACAGAAAACACATAAATAGCCTGTCTTTGGTTCTACAACCCCCCAAGGTGCTTTACAACACGCCAGTTATTCGCTCACTGGTGGTGATGAGCTACATCGCAGCCACAGCTGCCCTGGGACTTGCTGACAGAGGAAACGTCTGAGTTCAGTTCCAGAAACGTGTTTAGAGACCAGCAGCTCCAGTCTGAAGGACTGTTCTGACCCAGTTGGACCGGCTTCGGCACCATTATTATTTTTATAAAATAGAACAGACTTTATTAATCCCACAGTGAAGCCACTTGCTACAGCAGCACGCAGAGAAAAGGAAGAAGAAAAAATAACAAGATTTCAGGTAAACACACACAGTGGTGTAGCTAGATCTTTTAAAATGGGGTGGCCCAAGTAGTGCACTTCTTTGTGCATGGGTGGCACCATTCTTTTTTACCCCAAGCTTTTTGTGGACAAGTCTATTTAAAGGAAATTCGGTGGGGTGGCCAATCTGATTCCAAAGGTGGCACGTGCTACCCCGGGCCACCCCCTGGACATGCCCCTGAACACACAAAGGCAATGTTGGAGCTATTTAGCTTAGTTACAGTTGTTGGATCATTTGGACATTGGACTTCTTTTGCCCGCGTACAAGACATCACTTCAGTGCAGCGGCGGCTTAAGGATGTAAGACACTAAGGAAATTGGTTGGAAAACCAAGGAATCACCACTACAGGCAATAAGCTATTATAGTTACCTTCAACCACTAAAAACAGTGAAGTAAAAAAAAACTTGTTTTTTATCAGAAGCTTAATAATCATCATAATCATCATCATCATCATCATCATCATCAGGGTCTCCGGAAGCTCAGGTGGGAGGCGGGGCTACACCTGGGCAGGTGTCCGGTCCATCACAGGAACACACAAGTCCCACCTAGGAATATTTTAAGCTCTCCAGTTAACCTGACATGGATGCATTTGGTCTGTGGGAGGAAACCGGAGCACCGGGAGGAAAACCCACAGGGAGAAAATGCCAGGATTTGAGCCTGCAACCGTCTAGCAGCAAGGCAACAGTGCCGCTACCTGCTCCACCAAGCAGATCCAAAATTTTTATTTTAAAAGTAAAATCAAGACTAAATCGGAATCTTTTCATCAGTTTGCCATCAACAGAAACCAGAGGAGCAACAGACTTGACCCAGGATCTCTTCCAGGTCTGGCCCTGCTGGTAGATTCTGGTTTTAGGAGCTTCTGAGCGTAAACCAGGAAGAACGTCGGATCTTCTGTTGGTTCCAGTTAGGATCCTCTCTGCATACACGAGTGACTTTCTGGTTAAACACGATGGCACGATGAAACATCCCGAGTTGTTTCTTTCTTCAATTCTTCCAAAGTGCGCTAGTTCCCTGGAACGGCAGGTGGCGCTGGTGAGCTTGAGCCCACCCGGAAGCTTTAGACGGAAGCACGCCGTTCTCTGGTTTGTGGCTCTGCGTCCACATGTCTCTACGTTTCTATCAAATCTGGACGAAGTTTTGCTGAGGATGAAAGAAGACCGTCCGGAGAGCCTGCAGGCCGATCTCAGGTAAGTTACGATTCACGAGTCCGGAAATAGAAACAGCGAAAAAAGCTGCTCGCGGCAGGCGAGGCAGGCGGCCGCCATCTTGGTGCGTATTACGAGGGTTTACAGAGCTGCTGCTTGTCGTCACCTTTAAACATAGAATTCAGCTTATTTTACAGAAATAAACATATCGTTACTTTTGTAGCGTCAGAGGGCAACAATAAGCTCTAACAATAATCTCATTTAGATTTGTTTTAGTGGTGAAATAATAATAATGGTGGATTAAACCAGTTCCCAGTGCAGATTTTAACTTTCCTACATGGCTAATGTTGTTTACACTGTTGAATGCAAGTCATCGGAGCTAAAAACGCTCTTTTCTAATTCGCTTTGCCTAACTTCCTGCATCACCAAGGGCGGAAATCCCATTTCAATTTTTGGGGGGGGGGGGGGGGGGGGCAATAAACAGTAAAACTTCAGAGTAATTTTTTGGGGGGACATGAAAAAAATGCTCTCTACATACAACATTGTAAGTCCTTATAAGAGACTGACTTGAGACTCTGTGCCTGTGTCTGACAGGCTCTGGCTGCCTGTGCTCATGTGACTGGACTTTGCCTAATGAAACCATTTAGAAACAATTTCATTTCTTTCTTATAGATGTCTTTATCAAAATGCAAGTTTCTACTTACTTGACGTTCTGGAGCATTAAAAAACGACCTGATGCAGTCTGTTGCATTTCTGTCTGAGGAGTTGTTTTGCAGAGCAAAGCTGCCCTCCTGGTGGAGAGTAGCTCTGAAGTGCCTTTTTTTTTTCCCTCCACCAGAACCAATCCTCATGTAACCCTCTTATCTCTATTAAGGTAGAGTGACTCAGGGTTGCGAATGACCACAGTCACCAATTCTTGTCATGTGTCTTGCCCATGTATGTCTGATCTCTGAATTGTGTGTACTGAAACTAATTTCCCTCTGGGATTAATAAAGGATTGATTGATCTTTGAATGTTTAATCAGAAGATTCTAGGGTTCTTTGCTTCTTTAGGGATCCTAAACACACTTCGTATTAATCCAGACAGAGTCAGTATATGGTTTATAAAATGAATTTAATTTTTCCTAAACTAATAAATTATACATGAAAAGATATGAATAAGGAGATGTGGTGTGGTGGATTTGTCAGGACTAGTCAGCATCCAGCCAGGACTAGGACTAGTCAGCATCCAGTCAGGATTAGTCAGCAACCAGCCAGGACTAGTCAGCATTAGGGATGGGTACCGAATTCGGTACTTAAGGTACCGACCCAATTCCATAGTACCGACTGAGCACCGATTCACGTCATTTGAAACGGTGCCTCGTTTCGGTACCCGTCCTTCATAACGAGAACTTGCCTAGACAGCTGCGCATGCGCAAGAGCGTTATGTCGTCGGTCGCTGCGAGCCAGTTGTAAACAGAGCAGCATGGTAGAAAGAACGCACGCTAACGCTTGGGTCCACTTCACTAAATGTGATGGGTAACTGGGTGATGATGAAACCAGCGACAACGATCTAAGTGAGACATCCTCATCTTAATCTGCTTCGGTAGGTAAATAAAATGTTTATGATAACGTTAGCTTGATATGTTAGCTTCCGTTTCGCTAATGGTGCGTTCGCTTTCTCCTCGGAACTCCGAATTTCCGACTAGAAGAACATGAACGCGCTCTAAAGTTTGCCTTCACTTTACTAAATGCGACGGGTGATTGGGTGAAGATGAAACCAGCGACAACGATCTAAGTGTGAGGCATCATCGTTTTAATCTGCTCCAGCAGCTAAATAAACTGTTTAAGATAACGTCAGCTTGATAAATTAGCTTGCATTGCCACCATTGTTATCAGCTAATGGTGCGTTCGCTTTCTCCTCGGAAATTCTAACTTCCCAGTAGGAAAAATCAAATGAAAAAGGACGGCAAAAGGAATGAAGATACACAGTAAATTTAGTTCACAGTAAAGATGTTTGCTTCAGTTTAATTATCAGCTTATAAAACTACAAGGACGATGTTAAAATACAAACAGTTGTTTGTCATTTATCATGATATTTATCAAATATGGTTACATATTGAGAAAAATATGTATTTAATTATAAAAGAGAATTAAAATAATAAACACTCAAAAGTATCTAAAATTGGTACCGTTAAGTACCGGTATTGATTCGTAGGTACCGGTAATTAGTACCGAATCGATTCAAATGTCAAAGGTACCCATCCCTAATGAGATGCAACCCAGGGTCTGCAGGTTAGGTGTCTCAGGTGTAGGGCTGCAACAACGAATCGATAAATTCGATGAAAATCGATTACTAAAAGCATTGGCAACGAATTGCGTCATCGATTCGTTGTGTCGCACAACTCTTCCAAAAGCGCCCCCCCTTCCCGCCCGCCGTTGCGCGCAGACCAGAGCAAGTCAGATCAGCGCGAGGGAGAGCCGGCAGATCAGCGCGAGGGAGAGCCGCAGATCAGCGCTGCTGCGAACCGGTTCCGCATTGTTGCACAGCGATCCAGGCAGCTGCTTCCAGCGCACGGTCCATTCTCAAAGTGGCGCAACCAAAAAACTATAATTAGCACACGATCGTTCATGTCCGCACATGTTCTCTATTTTCTGTCTTATTTGTGCCTGAAGCTCGCTACTGCGGAGCTCATCACCTGTGCTGTGGTGATGTCACCTCACGCAGCATCGAAAACGCGCTCTGCGCTTTTCGGTCAGGAGATCTTTGATCTGCTCAAAAGTAACTGATGAGGTGAAAAGGTAAGAATCCAGGCAACAGATTTTCTGGAGAATTAAGAGGAGACGCAGGAAGATGAGAGACAGACAGGACAGGAAAATAGTTAAATAAAAACAAGAAAACAAAACTAAGTGTTGAAAAGTCAAATGTAGGTAGATTTATCTCCACTACACGTTTTTACCAGTAAAAAACAATAAGTTATACACATGTCATATTTATACATCTGATACAATTCAGATCACCTTCAAAACTCAGCCACACACCCAGGGCCGTTTCAAGACATTTTGGGGGCCAAGGCAAAATGCCCCCCCCCCCCCCATAACTGGGCTCCCCAGAAGCCTCTGTGTAATTCATGCCCTCTCCAGTAGTGTTAGTTATATGGTGTTTATAAAAGCCCCTCAGACATTACTGACATGTTCTAATATTATCAGATGAAAAACTAAATTATCAGACATGCTGTCTCATCTGCTTCTTTTATAAACTTGCAAAAAGTAACAAAACCATTTGAAAGCCACTATTTGTGGATTCTCTGAAAGTTTCCATGGAGTTTGTGACAACTTATTTTTTCATTGATCCTATCGTCTAATCTCACAGCTGAAACAAGCATCCTTAATCATCTGTGCACAGGAAGCTTACCGATGCTGTAGTAAAACAAAAGGTATAATAATTTATTATTAATAAAACCTTGTTGCAGCACTAAAGCAGAAAAATTAGATTTTGCATTAAATATGCAAAATATTTACATATGAATTGTTTTAGAGCCCTTTAATTGGCAGAATCTGATATTAATTTAGTTCTTACAAAAAATGGGTCCCAACATGGTTTGTGTGGCGTTGCCATAGTGTGACGTCATAGGCACAGATCCCCTGTCCTCTTGTTTGGAAATGGAAATATGGTCACCCTATATTAAACAAACTGTCCACCCGGGCTTTTGCGCTGCACAGAGACGCTTCGCTGCCTATGACTGAACGTCAGTTGAGAGTCAGTCTCATGCAGACTGACCAATGAAGAGAGGGCCTCAAGTTAAGACCCTCTCCTCATTGGTCAGTCCACACGAGGTGGGTCAAAGGTTACTCTGGGCGGGTTACGTGTTGTCAGGCATTCAAGTATTGAGTATATTTACTGCATATTACAGTAAAATATTCTGTATGTGACCACATTATGGTGATCCTTGGGTCGTGATGATGGAGCCCTTGAATATTGTTGCCCAGGGTACAACAAAGTGTTAATCTGGCCCTGGTTCCGCCGTCACATTCCCGCAGAAACTGGTTGATCACACCGGGGCCAGACTACTAGCATGTGGTTTTACAACCACAATGTCCTCAGAAGCAAAAACGCTTTTAAAAGGGAGGGAGGAGTCCTAACTGTTGCTGCAGGCGTGCTGTGTGAGAGTGCAGTTATATACTGGTTAATATATTTTTGGGTTCAGTTGCTTTCATGTGGCCTAATGTGAGTCTATTTGGGATCATTGGAATGATCAGCAGCATTTCTTGATGTGACTTTATGGCAGTTGCCCAGGGCATCATCGCAAGGAGGATGGCATTCATTTACTTTTGTTTTATTTGGTATTTTTTCAGTCAGTTTTGGAAATAGTGATCAATTTTGATTAATTCACAGCCTATGTTTAATTACATTTAAAATAAATGTCAACAGATGAGATCAAACAAAACAGATGAGAATTGCCCTTAAGCTGTTTAACTTGGACCAAGCATTTTAGGTCACAGATAGATGTAGCTTAGGGTCTTTGTCTATCCACCTTATAAGACAATTTAGGTGATGGCATGTTGTTTTTCTGCTATTGAACTGTTTTCTAATAATGTTGTGTTAAATAAAGTGAAGGAAGGAGAGAAATAACGTTTCCCTAGCAGTTTTTAAAAATTTCCCCATGTAATCCGATTAATCGATTAATCGTGTCGAGACCCCATCCGATTAATCGATTATCCAAATAATCGTTTGTTGCAGCCCTACTCAGGTGTGACATAGCTCTGAAAAGAGCTGTTGTGTCTGTAATCACTTGCAGCGTCGCAGAAAGGTTTTTGACCGGAGGTCAAAGGAGATGGTTTCAAAAAGAGGCTTCTTTCCCGATTTGGCCGAATCGGGAGTCAGCTGGAAAACGAATTAATCGAGAAGTAATTTCTGTTTTATTAACCCTTTGATGCATAATGGTCACTACAGTGGACAGGTACTTAAAATTGTTATTTATTTATTTTTGCTATTGAGCACAGCTGTTGAAGACTTTATTGCATTTGAACCCCTCCATTTGTACTTCAGTAAGTCAAGTCAACATATTTCATGTTCAGATTGCACGCTGTCCACTGAGGTGGACATGTAATAAATTATTTGTAAATTAAATTTTACAAAAAATATGTCGTCGTCTTCCTCCGCTTATCCGGGTCCGGGTCGCGGGGACAGCATCCCAACTAGGGAGCTCCAGACCGTCCTCTCCCCGGCCTTGTCCACCAGCTCCTCCGGCAGGACCCCAAGGCGTTCCCGGACCAGATTGGAGATGTAACCTCTCCAACGTGTCCTGGGTCGACCCGGGGGCCTTCTGCCGGCAGGACATGCCTGAAACACCTCCCCGGGGAGGCGTCCAGGAGGCATCCTGACCAGATGCCCAAACCACCTCAACTGGCTCCTTTCGATCCGGAGGAGCAGCGGTTCTACTCCGAGTCCCTCCCGAATGTCCGAGCTCCTCACCCTATCTCTAAGGCTGAGCCCGGCCACCCTACGGAGGAAACTCATTTCGGCCGCTTGTATCCACGATCTCGTTCTTTCGGTCATTACCCAAAGCTCATGACCATAGGTGAGGATTGGGACGTAGATTGACCGGTAAATCGAGAGCCTGGCTTTCTGGCTCAGCTCCCTCTTCCCCACGACAGATCGGCTCAGCGTCCGCATCACTGCAGACGCCGAACCAATCCGCCTGTCGATCTCCCGATCCCTCCCACCCTCACTCGTGAACAAGACCCCGAGATACTTAAACTCCTCCACTTGAGGTAGGACCTCTCCCCCGACCCGGAGGTGGCAAGCCACCCTTTTCCGGTCGAGAACCATGGTCTCAGATTTGGAGGTGCTGATCCTCATCCCAGCCGCTTCACATTCGGCCGCGAACCTACCCAGCAAGAGCTGAAGGTCAGAGCTGGATGAAGCTAGGAGGACCACATCATCCGCAAAAAGCAGAGACGAGATTCTCCTGCCACCAAACTCGACACACTCCACACCACGGCTGCGTCTAGAAATTCTGTCCATAAAAGTGATGAACAGAACCGGTGACAAAGGGCAGCCCTGGCGGAGTCCAACCCTCACTGGGAACAGGTCCGACTTACTACCGGCTATGCGGACCAAACTCACGCTCCTCTGGTAAAGGGACTGAATGGCCCTTAACAGAAAGCCACCCACCCCATACTCCTGGAGCGTCCCCCACAGGGTGCCCCTGTGGACACGGTCATAAGCCTTCTCCAAATCCACAAAGCACATGTGGATTGGTTGGGCAAACTCCCATGCCCCCTCCATCACCCTTGCAAGGGTATAGAGCTGGTCCACAGTTCCACGGCCAGGACGAAAACCACATTGCTCCTCCTCTATCTGAGATTCAACTATCGATCGGACCCTCCTCTCCAGTACCTTGGCGTAGACCTTTCCAGGGAGGCTGAGGAGTGTGATCCCCCTATAGTTGGAACACACCCTCAGGTCACCCTTCTTAAAGATGGGGACCACCACCCCGGTCTGCCACTCCCTAGGAACTGCCCCCGATGACCACGCAATGTTGTAGAGACGTGTCAACCATGACAGCCCTACAACATCCATAGCCTTGAGATACCCAGGACGAACCTCATCCGCCCCAGGGGCTCCGCCGCTGTGTAGTTGTTTGACTACCTCAGCAACTTCTGCCCCCGAGATCGGACAGTCCATCCCCAGGCCTCCCAGCTCTGGTTCCTCCTCGGAATGCGCATTGGTGGGATTGAGGAGCTCCTCAAAGTATTCCTTCCACCGTCCGACTATAGCCTCAGTTGACGTCAGCAGCTCCCCATCCCCACTGTAAACAGTGTGAGCGAGTTGCTGCCTTCCTCTCCTGAGGCGCCGGACAGTTTGCCAGAACCTCTTTGGAGCCGATCGATAGTCTTTCTCCATGGCCTCACCAAACTCCTCCCACGCCCGAGATTTTGCCTCGGCAACTGCCACTGCTGCACCCCGCTTGGCTGTCCGGTACCTGTCTGCTGCCTCCGGAGACCCACTGACCAGCCACGCCCTGTAGGCCTCCTTCTTCAGCTTGACGGCTCCCCGAACCTCTGGTGTCCACCAGCGGGTATGGGGGTTGCCACCACGACTGGCACCGGCCACCTTACGACCACAGCTAGAAACAGCCGCCTCGACAATCGCAGAGTGGAACAAGGCCCACTCGGACTCAATGTCCCCCACTGCTCTCGGGACGTGGTCAAAGCTCTGCCGGAGGTGGGAGTTGAAGACCGTCTTGACAGGTTCTTCTGCCAGGCGTTCCCAGCAGACCCTCACTATGCGTTTGGGTCTGCCAGGTCTACGCGGCATGTTCCCTTGCCATCTGATCCAACTCACCACCAGGTGGTGATCAGTTGACAGCTCCGCCCCTCTCTTCACTCGGGTGTCCAAAACATACGGCCGCAGGTCAGATGATACGACTACAAAGTCTATCATCGACCTGTGACCTAGGCTGCCCTGGTACCAAGTGTACCGGTGGGCATCCTTATGTTCGAACATGGTGTTCGTTATGGCCAAACTGCGGCTTGCACAGAAGTCCAATAACAAAACACCGCTCGAGTTCAGATTAGGTGGGCCGTTCCTCCCAATCACACCCCTCCAGGTCAAGCTGTCATTGCCCACGTGAGCATTGAAGTCCCCCAGCAGGACAATGGAGTCCCCTGATGGAGCACTATCTAGCACTCGTCCCAGGGACTCCAAAAAGGGTGGGTACTCTGAACTGATATTTGGCCCATAAGCACAAACAACAGTCAGGACCCGTTCCCCGACCCGAAGGCGCAAGGAAGCTACCCTCTTGTCCCCCGGGGTAAACCCCAACACACAGGCAGAGAGTCTCGGGGCTAACAAAAAGCCAACCCCAGCCCTCCGCCTCTCACCCGGAGCAACTCCAGCAAAGTAGATTGTCCAACCCCTCTCCAGGTCTCGGGTTCCAGAGCCAATGCAATGTGTCGAGGTGAGTCTGACTATATCTAGCCGGTACCGCTCAACCTCTGCCACAAGCTCCGGCTCCTTCCCCGCCAGCGAGGTGACGTTCCATGTCCCAAAAACTAGTTTTCTTGTCCGGGGATTGGACCGGCAAGGCTCCCGCCTTGGTCTGCCACCCGATTCGCATTGCACCGGACCCTTCATGTTCCTCCTGCAGGTGGTGGGTCCACAGTTGGACGAGCCCATGTATCCGGTTCGGGCTGGGCCCGGCCGGGCCCCATGGGCGAAAGCCCGGCCACCAGGCGCTCGCTCACGGGCCCCAACCCCAGGCCTGGCTCCAGGGTGGGACCCCGGTAACCCTCCGGGCCGGGTACTCCGACTCTTCGTTTTAACCGCCATGAAAGATCCTTCGAACCGTTCTTTGTCTCACCCTTCACCTAAGACCAATTTGTCATGGGAGACCCTACCAGGGGCACTAAGTGCCCCAGACAACATAGCTCCTAGGATCATTAGGGCACTCAAACTCCTCCACCACGATAAGGTGACGGTTCAAAATATGTAAATATAAAATTTGTTTCATTCACACCTAAAGATGAATAAAAAAAAAGTAAAAAAAATCATGGTTGAAGATTTCATAATTCATGCATCAAAGGGTTAAACCACAATGTTATGAGTTTTTGCGAAGTTTGGCAAACCAGAATTTGACACGTTTCTGAGTATTAACATCCCCCAGAAAGCCACGCCCTCTTCAGATACAAGAGGTTTTAACACTTTGTGAATGATGACCTTTAAACTCTTATGTGAGATGAATATTAACCCTAATGAGTATCTTATTGTAATCTGGTGAGTGGAAATATTGATTAACGCGTTAAATCAACACATACTGATCATAAGATCTGAAATGGATCATTGTAAGAACAACCTTATTATTACTAAAACGTTGCTTTAAGCACAGATTATTCAAACATTTGACTTAAACATCTTGTTCATTCATCACATCTGATTGTTTAATGTATAACTGAAGTCCTGTAGGAGCTTCAAGTAGGTTTGATCTTTATTGAAGGTGAGGAATCTGGCTTCTGCACAGAGAGTGCAGGCCCTTGGGAGAGATTGTTTATGTCTGCGTTGAGGAACAATGATGTTCCGGAACATTTCCGTTTTTCATGGCCTGTCTGAAGGGGGCTTAGGTGAGCAAAGGGTTGTTTTGGGGGTCCAGATGGTGTTGCCATGAAAAGCTATGTTTTGTCAACTGGATGGTGAAAAAAGACCCTTTTGTACGTTACATCATACTTTTATTCATTTTTTTCTCCTTAGGATGAAACTTTCCTCTCTCCTTCACGATCTTCATCTCTCCTCCTCCTCCTCAGAGACGCCCCTCCCCTCTCATCGACTTCCCCCAATCACAGAGCTCCTCTCTCTGCTGCAAGAGAAGCTGATTTATGCTGCTCTCCATTCCACCGACAGCAGCTCCTTGATTGGACAAGTGGAGCAGCTCTTCCGGGCTGCAGATCCTGATTGGCTGTTTTCGCAATCGTCAGATCGTCAGGGGTGTGGATTGGTGGAGCTTCAGACGGCGTACAGCTCTGTAATCAGCGCTCTGATTGGCTGTGCAGCTCTGCCAATCTGTGAGGATGACTGCAGCTCATTGAGCGCTGCAGCCTATCAGAGCATTCCGAGTCGGGCTACAGCAGTAAGCGCTGTCCTCACGGCGCTGCTGGAGAAATGGAGTGATGGGGGCGGGGCCAGAGAAGATTTGAGTGATTTGCTGCTTGCTGTGGCTCCGCCCATCTGTGTGTTTTCTGTCACACACTTTCAGGTGAGTGAGCACCTGCCTGCATGATGTCGTGAGCTGGAGAAGTTTAAAGCCTTTCAGGATGTCTGAATGGTTGTGTGTGTGCGTGCATGCTGAAGGATCAGGCGTGGACCAGAGCCACCTCCAGAATGGCTGCACGGCGCCTTCATGAGGCGCTGCTCAGGGCTGGTGGCTGGAGAGACTCCGCCCACCTCCTGATGGGGGACAAGGACGGAGAGGACAGAGGGATTCTGGGAAGAGTCCTGGATGTCCTGCAGCCTCAGCTGAACAAGTGAGACATTATTACTAAAACATGGGGGGATGTGGCTAATGTTAATGAACCACACACTTCCTTAGCCAGGCACAGAGGAACCCATCATCGAGCTAATGTCGGTATACCAGAAGGGTTCAAACACATGATTGTACATAAAACATTTACAGGTTTTCGTTTGTATATTTGTTGTGTGGGCAACTTCATAATCCATCACTTTGTTCTTTTTTTACACAGATTAGTAAAAAACTTGTTTTTTTACCTGACTTGTTTCCACTAATGACCCTAGCCGACATCAGAGTTAAAGGGGCATTATGGAAGTCTGACAGCCAAAACATGTATAGAAATAATAAATGTCTTCTTCATACATTCTCCTGCAATGCCCTGGTCCTGTAGAATGAGCCCTGGCATTTTTACTGTGATTGCCTGTTTTTCTGTAAAATCACAGAAAAAGAGAGATGCTCGGGTCGAGCAGGCTGCTTCATGCGCGTTCACGCTCAGGCATCGCCCGTAGCATTTGCTATCCGTAGCTTTAGCAGCAGAGAGAGAGGCAGTGCCACTTTGTCGCTGTTCCTAACGCCTAGTGACAAAGCTAGCTACATTTCTGAGGACCCTTAGCTACTTTCTGTAGAACTTTCTTCTAGATATTTCCTGCTAATTAGCAACAAAATAGCCGTTTTCAATCCGAACCGTTCTTTGAACGTTGTTTCAGCTGTCATCAAGGGAGTTTTCCTCTCCACTGTCGCTGCATGCTTGCTTAGTATGAGGATTGCTGTAAAGTCACTGACACTAGTCAGTGACTTGTTGCAATTTGCTGGGTTCCTTATATAGGAAACATTATTTCTGATTGGCTTAATGAACTGACCTGAATTGGAATTTTTATTATGTGAAGTGCCTTGAGACGACTCTTGTCGTGATTTGGCGCTTTATAAATAAACTTGAATTGAATTGAATTGAATCAAGGATACCGTAAATCCTCTAATACAGGCCGGCATTCAATTAAAGGCCGGGTCTCCAATTTTGGCCGGTATCGGAGTCGGCGGAGGTGAATAATGGCCGGTCTCTTATTGTGGCCGGGTGGAATGTGGTAGCAAGCAAGTACGGGGGCGATCGTTCATGTCTGTTCATTTCCTTTGATGTTTTCTGTCTTTTATTTGCGCCTGATGCGTTTCGCTGCTGTGGAGCGGGGCGCATCACCTTGTCCTCCGACGCTCCGATCACTGATGCGGCCGCCAAGCACGGAGCACTCCGCTGTTTTTGCAGTCGGTAGATCTTTTAGAAATGCAGTTCAAAGGTAACTCATAAGGTGAATATAAATGAACCCAGGTAGCAGTTTCTCTTTAGGATTGAGAGGAGATGCAGGAAGATAATAAACAGGCAGGACAGAAATATAGTCAAACAAAAACAAGATAGTTTTTGTACCTGGTGGTTGCAACAAACAGACACCATTGAAGGTAATCAGAAGTGAGGAACAGAAAATGAAATAATTATTTTAATGTTTAGAGCAGCAGGAACTCCGAGAGGCTGCAGGCGCATCAGTGAGTTTGCGGCCGCTGCGCAGGGGGGGGGGGGGGGGGGGCTGAAGCAGGGTGAGGGGGGAGATGGCTGAAGCAGAAACTACCGCTGTTAAAAGAAATGTGTTTAACTTTGAAAATGTGGGCGCAATATTAATTGTCAAAAACTCCAGCGAACCATTAGTTCATTTTGCTCAAATAGAAACAGAGGCCTGCCTCTAATACTGACCCTCCTTCCAATAAAGGCCTGGAGCTTGATGAGTTTGAGTCAAATACAGGCCCGGGCCTGTATTAGAGGATTTACGGTATAAATGTTACAGATCCATTAAATGTAACTGGTGCTTTAGCTCACCTTGTAAGATGGCTGACTCATGCAGAAGACCTGGGTTTGATTCTGGATGTGAACATAGTTTATTTAGTTTCTTTTTTACATTAATGGTATATTTTTTTACAGTAAGATGCCCAAATTTTTGTTTGAGACTCGCCGAACGGCATTGAATTCACAGATAAAAAAGATGTGGGTTCAACTTTCATTTTGGAACAATTTTTCAAGCAAGGGAAGGGAATGATCTGAGCATGCAGGAGGACTGACCCATCATAAACCTTTGTCAGCTGTGCTGAAGAGAAAGGTACAGAACCAAATTATTTAATTAATTAGCTGCACGTTCTTCTGTCCACTGTCCTCCACACACACACACCTCATTTTTCCTCAGTAATGCAACATTCCTGCATAAACACCAGTGAAACCATATCATAGTTTATTTACATGCACGTTTAAAACGCAGCATGGGAGCTGCCCAGAGTACTGCACAGGCTAAACCAAAACCCGACCAATCTAAAGCAACTAAAACAGAAGATAAAACATGAGGAATACTAAGAACACAATAAAACCAAAAACAAGTCACTGACTCAAAGCTACATCATCGAATTGGGTCTTTAAACGAGATTTAAAATCCGCCAATGATGGAGCCTGCCCAACTCCAATGGGCAACGAGTTCCACAGCTTTGGGGCAGCATGCATGAACGCTCTCTCACCCCGCAACTTCCATCTCATCCGGGGCGTGCACAGCAGCAGGAGGTCAGCTGACCTCAACGTGCACGTGGGTACATATGGAGTGAGCAGGTCAGAGAGACAGGGAGGTGCCAGGTCATTGAGAGCTTTAAGTCAGTAACTTAAACTGTACTCTGAAAATGACAGGGAGCCAGTGAAGACGTTCCAGGACAGGGGTAATACGGTTACGTCGGTGCGTGTTTGTCAAGAGCCTGGCAGCAGCGTTCTGGATGACCTGCAGCCGATTCATGGCAGAGACCGGAGCACCGACTTGGAGGGTGTTAGCATAGTCCAGGCGAGAGGTAATGAAGGCATGGATGACTGACTCCAAATGCCTCCACATCAAGATTTGTCTGAGGCGAGTCAGGCGGCGAAGCTGATAAAAGCAAGACCTCACTACGGAGTTCATCTGTGGGGCCATTGAGTTCAGCACCCAGCTTTACCCCGAGACTTGTCACACACTGTTTGGGGTTTAGGGTTAAAAGGTCACAAACCAGTGAATCCAGCTTCCCAGTGGCTGGTCTTCGTCACAGCGACACGCTTGGTGAATAAACTTCTAACGCAGGGGTTCATGTTTACGTTCTTAACAGAGACTCGTGGCAGCGCTGTGAGGCCCTGAAGTTTGTGTTTGCATGGGCTCTTCTGCAGGTCAGTTTGACCTTTGACCTTCACTCGCATGTGTAATATTTATTACTCTCACTAGAGCATCATCATACGGTTGTTTTTTGGGGAAGTGGCTCTGAGCAGCTTCTGCACACATCGTTTACAGGTGTGTGTTGTTTTTCCTAGGTGAGCCGCCCTGGACTGTCTCCCCACCTCCCTCGACTCCTCCCCCTTTCCTTACTTCTCAACGATCACTACAAGCCAGAGAACTGCATGCTGGGAGTTCGTTGTCTGCACCACATCGTGCAGAACACGGTCAGAACCTTTTTGTTGGGTTCAATGTCACCTTGTTGTCGTCTCCCAGATGATGATGATGATGATGGTCTGTGTTTAGCCTGCTGCAGATCTTCGTCAGTTCAACAGAGCTGAAGTTCTGTACCAGGCTGTCTTCAAACACCTGCACACCAGTGAGGCTGCTGTTATCCAGGTAACACACACACACACACGTGCGCGCACGCACATACACACACCTGCTCAGGCTTCATCTTCCTCCCTCCAGCTCGCCCTGGCCTGTTTGCTCGACCTGCTGCTGGTTTTTGAGAAGCCCCCCTCCTTACTCGGCCCCTCCCAATCACGCAGGAAACCTTGTCGCCATGACGACGTGCTGCGCGTGGTCCTGACCAACATGGAGGCGGAGCACAAGGTGGAACTGCGACGCATCTATGCATCGGCTCTGCTGCTCTACATAGAGAGGTGTGTTGGATTTCCTCACCTTTCTGTCACAGCCAAGAGGACCCGGCTGGCACAAAAACAACTCCTGATTCCTAAAGTAAACAGGCCGATACACTGGCTTGTAGTTTATGACCCAAAGACGTTAGGCTGAACTCATTTTAGCGTGTCAGTACAGACAGCATGAATTATACAGCGCATTTATAATATAAAACAAATGAAAACATATAAACATTAAAGGGGCATTATGGAAGTTTGACAGCCAAAACATGTATAGAAATAATAAATGTCTTCTTCATACATTCTCCTGCAACGCCCTGGTCCTGTAGAATGAGCCCTGGCATTTTTACTGTGATTGCCTGTTTTTCTGTAAAATCACAGAAAAAGAGAGATGCTCGGGTCGAGCAGGCTGCTTCATGCGCGTTCACGCTCAGGCATCGCCCGTAGCGTTTGCTATCCGTAGCTTTAGCAGCAGAGAGAGAGGCAGTGCCACTTTGTCGCTGTTCCTAACGCCTAGTGACAAAGCTAGCTACATTTCTGAGGACCCTTAGCTACTTTCTGTAGAACTTTCTTCTAGATATTTCCTGCTAATTAGCAACAAAATAGCCATTTTCACTCCGAACCGTTCTTTGAACGTTGTTTCAGCTGTCATCAAGGATATAAATGTTACAGATACAAAAGACGTCACTGGTGCTTTAACTCACCTAGTAAGACGTCGGACTCTCGTGCAGAAGACCTGGGTTTGATTCTGGATGTGAACATAGTTTATTTAGTTTCTTTTTTACATTAATGGTATATTTTTTTTACAGTAAGATGCCCAAATTTTTATTTGAGACTCGCCGAACGGCATTGAATTCACAGATAAAAAAGATTATTATTTAAAGGGACTTTACGGAGTTTTTAATTTTTATGCTCGTGATTGCCCCCTCAGGCCAAAAGTGTAACGGCAGCTTCAATGGTAGGCCCGTGCACGAGGCGCGCATGCTGTACGTGCACACTCCTTAACGAAAATAACAGCTGAGACAGTGTGTGTGTGTGTGTGTGTGGTCCGGAGGACAGAGGACAGGAGAATGCGCAGCTAATTAATTAAATAATGTGGTTCTGTACCTTTCTCTTCAGCACAGCCGACAAAGGTTTATGATGGGTCAGTCCTCCTGCATGCTCAGGTCATTCCCTTCCCTTGCTTGAAAAATTGTTCCAAAATGAAAGTTGAACCCACATCTTTTTATCTGTGAATTCAATGCCGTTCGGAGAGTCTCAAGTAAAAATTTGGGCATCTTACTGTAAAAAAAATATACCATTAATGTAAAAAAGAAACTCTAAATAAACTATGTTCACATCCAGAATCAAACCTGGGTCTCCTGCATGGAAGCCTGAAATCTTACAAGGCGAGCTAAACCGCCAGTGGCACCTTCTGTATCTGTAACATTTATATCCTTGATCACAGCTGGAACAACGTTCAAAGAACGGTTCGGAGGGCGATGCCTGAGCGTGAACGCGCATGAAGCAGCCTGCTCGACCCGAGCATCTCTCTTTTTCTGTGATTTTACAGAAAAACAGGCAATCACAGTAAAAATGCCAGGGCTCATAATTTATTTAGTAAACCTTAGTTTTGTTTGTCATTTTTGTTGTGTTTTCCTTTGCTGTTGCACAACGTGGTCATTATCAGGGATGTGTATTTTTTTAATTCTGGCTATACGATACATATCACGATACAGGGGAGATGATACGATATATCGCGATACATTCAGTCAGACATTACAAGCAATTTTTTTTTAAACTGAATTTATTGTAAGAAAGTTCAATAAACAGTCCAAACTGATACGTAACACGTTTAACATGAGGTATCTGAACCATGATGGAGGGATTTACATTTCAATGGTGGAAACAAAACCCGTTGCACACTGCTGCCAACTAGTGGGTGGCGATTGAATTGCACAAAACGAAAAGAAAATTCACAAATATTTGCATATAACTTCTTTCAAGAATTAGATACACGGCTTTTGAATATCGATGTAATAATCGCAGGAAAAATATCACGATATATTGCCATATCGATATTTTCTTACATCCCTAGTCATTGTGATATATTCTGTCATAATCTAAGACATAATATTAAAAAATAAATGCGTTTGTGAGGAGAGCGATTCAACCGAAACAGCATTTGGGATTTTATTTAGAAATATGACGACCGGAAGTATGTTAGCGTTTATGTTGAAACCTACCCCGGCCATTCGTTAATTCGTTTTGAAAAATTACAACCGTAACTATGTTAAATGACAACTACATATGAACTATGGAGAAATAACTGATAAGATTTTACGTAATATTTTGTATTGAAACCTATCAATTACAAGCGTAAGTACGTTTGGCGTTTTATTTTGTAATGTATCCCGGGCATTTCCCATCCTGACAGTGGAGCCTCCACCGGAGGCAGCCTGGCGGTGGAGGTCTGCAGCCAGGAGCCTCTCGTTTCTTTAGCGACCAACACATTCTCGTTCCTCATGTCCTGATGACAGTCCGGTGCGCAGGCAGAGTGTTGTGCTAGCCTGCAGGAAATGTCGACGACTTATCCAGAAAGTAGCCAAGGGTCACCAGAAATGTTTCTTGGTTGTTCCCTAGGTACTTCTAGCCTAGGATCTGAAAAGCTGTTAGAAATAGCAACAAAGTCGCTAAATTGGCAACACTGTAGGAGGAGCGCTTGATTTGCTACTTGGAGCACCACAAGAGGGAGGAGCAAATTGGCTTGTTTTGTTTTTATAGTCATTCAGAACTCTGGTTGTAATTAAGAATAAAATTTGATTAGTTGAGCAGTCCTGCATCAGGTGGGCGGAGCCCACGCCAGCTTCTCAGAGTATGTTGGTTTTGTGTGTAGGATGGGGGTAGCTGTGTGCCGACACCTGCAGCGGTTGGAGCGGGTGGTGCTCGGATATCTGGAGGTCAAAGATCCACCTGAGGAGATAAGTCGGCTGAAGATGCTGGAAGTGCTGCAGAAAATGACCAGAGAGGCATGGCCAAGGTACACACACACACACACACACACACACACACACGACAGATTCTAATGTTGGGTCCTAACAGAACATCTGGTCCTGATCCAAAGGATTCCGGTAAGGAATGCAGGCCAGATCAGGACTTTAGATGGAGGTTCATGCGAACGGTCTGACAAACATCGAGTTCTTGCTCAGAATTCTTCTCTGGTGGAAACATGTCTCCTGTCCTGTCCCAGAGCTCTGGTGGGCGTGACTGACTTTTGACCTCTGACCCTCCTCAGGATGGAGCGGCGTGTCGACGTGTTGCTGCGTTGTTTGTTGCGGCTCATGGTCGACGTTTCTTCAGACTCGAGGCTCAGCGACTCGGTTCGACAGCAGCTGATGGATCAGAGCTCCGCCTCCATCCACCTGCTGGACACCTGTTCATATGGACGTGTCCAGGTGAGTTGTGTACTTGTAGCTGAGGCTCAGGCATTCAGAAACCAAACACACAAATGGCGTTGAGTTCAACAAGAATTTTATTTTAAAAATGATACATTTAAATAATTGATTTAGAGCAAGTCACCCCCTTCCAGAGTGTTACTCCACTCCCACTTCCTGTTTAAGAAATGCTGTTGCCTAGCAGACAGAGAGGGCGGAGCCGCTAACAAATACACACACAGGCTGACATTGTGACATCATATGGTACCAGCTAACGTTCTAGGGTACCTCTTAGCCCATAGCGATGGCAGATTTAAATTCAAATGCAGTGCAGAGTTTTAACCTGACAACGGTACAACACTGACAGTTTTAGGCAGAATATTTAAATTTTAACTAAAATGCACTAAAGTGCAAAACTATTGACACGTGTCTGCAGCACGATTAGACACTCATTTATATAGTTTATCAGCTGGGGGTGACTTGCTCTTTAAGATCAGACCCAAACTGAAGTTTTAGTAAAACAATGTTTGTTTTTTCTCAGCATCTCCTGCTGCAGGTGGATAGCAGCTGCTGCAGCTCCCAGCTGCTCCGTTACCTGGCAACAGCAACGACAGGAAGGTGACACCTGGAGGCAGGGCCCTGCAGGAGAAGATGAAAAACTCATCAGAACTGGAACCTGGAGCAGTACTTGGTTCCTGTACATGTCTCAAATCAAACAGAACCGGAGGCACCCCGTCGTGGAAACGTTAAGTACTGCTGGGTCCTGGTCCACGACAGAACCGGTTCAGGTGAATAGAGCCTGCCCTCCACCAATAAGATCTCCAGATGGGTCTGGGCTTGGTTCTGGGACCTGAAGGTCGACTGTACTCTCTCCATCAGCTGAATGATTTCTTAGGTGTAGGTTCCCCGTCATCCAGGTTCTGGTAATCCCAGGAGGTGTGAAGGAATTCACCTGGACCTTTCACAGCAGAGTCATCTCTAACTGGAATCTGATGCTCGGATGGACTGTGAAAGGTCCAGGTGAATCCCTTCAGACCTCCTGGGATTACCTGGATGATGGAGAATCAGGAAAACTAGTTTTTGTTGACGGGGTGCTCTCACACACACACACCTCTGATGAAGGTGTCTGTTCTGGTTGATCACAGCGCCCCCTACTGATTATTGGATCCTTTTTACTATAATACATTTCTCTGATTTCACCTCTGGCTGCTGATTGGCTCCCGTCTCCACGATCACCTCCTATTTGATGAAGTGGGTGTGGCTTCGCTCCGCCTCCAGCACAGACAGACGCCTGTAAGCAGTTGTGGTCAGGTTTTGACTCTCAGCTTGGACCAGAACCGGGTCACGGGTCTTACCTATCAGCATGCCTCCGTCTGGTCTCCAGTTGTCTACACTGCTCCTGCTGGCTGCTCCTCTTCCTCCTCCTCCTATTCAGCTTCTCCTGCACCTGGTTCATAAAAAACACATCAGCTCCATGAACAAAAACATGACGGATTTGATTTAAACTGGACTTTTCCGGACCTGCAGCTCATCTTGCAGCTGTTTCACATCCTTCTGGCCCAACTGCTGCGGTGCAGAGAGCTCCTTCCTCTTCATGGCCACCTGCTCCTGCATCCTGCTCCACTCCTCCCTCAGGACCCGTTTCAGTTCTGATCACAAACACACGAGTTGATCAGAAGTTTTACTTGCAGGACAGGGGTCGGTCCGGTCTGTCCGGTACCTGCTCTGTGGGACCTGTGCTCAGCCTTCACGGAGACAAGTTTCTGCTCCTCCGATCTGACATCAGAAACTGTGGAGCTCTTCTTGCTCCACAGCGCCTCCTGCTGCTCCAACAGATCCTGAACAGTCAAACAGAAGATCAAATCAAAACCAGGACTACATTACCTCCGAGCCGCCTCCTCCTCCTCCTCACCCACCTCAATGATGCTCTGCAGTTTCTGCTCCTCTCTGAGCTCCGCCAATTGGCCCAGAGCTGCTCGATGCTCCTCCTTCATTCGAGCCAACCTCTGCTCTTTGTGCTTCTCCTTAGAGGGGAGAAAAGCAGTTTCCCGTTTACAGCAGAGCTCAACCAGCGCCTCCTCACAAGGAGGTGGTCTACCTCACAAGAGACGGCCACATTACCTGACAGGTGAGAGACTCCAGATGCCTCCGAGCCTCCTGACAGTCTGATAATACACCAGCAAGTCTACACACACACACACACACACACACACACACACACACACACACACACACACACACACACACACACACACACACACACACACACACACAATAAAAGCCTTTAAAGGTCCCATGTGTGTGAACCATTGAAATCATGATAAAAAAAGTGACTCTTTAGCGCCGTGCAGGTCAGAGAAGGTACTGCAGCTACGGTGGCCCACTCATGAGTTGGACTGTATAATGGATTTTGAACCTGTGTAGCCTAACCCACACAAAGCTTAACACAAGCTACTCGACCTCTTTAAAAAAGCTTTTATAATTACGACTGTTCATCACCCTACCAGTTCTGAAGGAAGCAAGCTAGTTCTGTTAGATCTGGGAGCTGTAACAACTCACACACGGAGGAGGGGTGACGTCAGCCGGGAGGTCAGGTGTTGTGAGAAATTGTGTTCCCCTGAAATATTCTGTCCCCCCTGTGTCGGGAGATCGCACTTTAGGCTACTTTCACAGCATTTGTGATCAACTTTTACGGTAAAACGATATAATGTAATAATGTTATGCTTGTGATTTTTTTATCTGCATTTCCTCCTAAAAACAATAAAAAAAGATGCAGTAAAAACGATCTTGTTCACTTTTTTTCAGCGAGCTTGTGCCGGCTTGTTCACAAACACGAGGCACGAGCGTTCCTTTCACTGATGTTTAATGCGGTCTTGCATCGTCTTCATCTTTACGCCACATGAACACCGTAGAACTAATGAAAAAGCATAAATCATGTACAAATTAACAAGTTAGTTGTCTTACGTTTGCTAACATCAAGTTTATAAATTAAGAACAAACCACTTTGGCCTGCTAGTAGACAAACCGGTAGACTTGAAAACACAACCTTTTTCTCAAATGTTCTTAATTGGCACAAATTTGTCCGTTCGCATCAATAAAATCTCTGACGCTACAAGAGACAGGAAGTGATGTCACAGCGCTCTTAAACACACCTTATCAAATAAACCAATTCAAAATTACTCAAATATAAAAAAAATATTAATTCTGTGCACCTGTAAATGCTACAAAATGTATTGAAAACATGAAAAAATTTAAATTTATTTAAAAATACATGTTAAATAAACGTTCTAGGGCAGTGGTTCCCAAACTTATTTAGCCGAGCATCTCTCTCTCTCTCTCTCTCTCTCTCTCTCTCTCTCTCTCTCTCTCTCTCTCTCTCTCTCTCTCTCTCTCTCTCTCTCTCTCTCTCTCTCTCTCTCTCTCTCTCTCTCTCTCTCTCTCTCTCTCTCTCTCTCTCTCTCTCTCTCTCTCTCTCTCTCTCTCTCTCTCTCTCTCTCTCTCTCTCTCTCTCTCTCTCTCTCTCTCTCTCTCTCTCTCTCTCTCTCTCTCTCTCTCTCTCTCTCTCTCTCTCTCTCTCTCTCTCTCTCTCTCTCTCTCTCTCTCTCTCTCTCTCTCTCTCTCTCTCTCTCTCTCTCTCTCTCTCTCTCTCTCTCTCTCTCTCTCTCTCTCTCTCTCTCTCTCTCTCTCTCTCTCTCTCTCTCTCTCTCTCTGACAGGGTTAAAATCACTTTCATTTTTTAAATAGTAATCAATAAACATTCGATACCATTACAATTTCCTTTGATTTCATTTTAAATAAATATTTAGAGTGCCCAGGTAGCACATAACGCAATTTAACGGTTTTCTTAAAGTAGGAACGTTTAACCTGTGCGGCCAGAGCGCTCTCCTTCCTTCTGCTCTGCGTAAACCTGAGCTGATCACCTACTTGTGCGTAATCAAATGTCAATAGGGGAAAAGATATCGCCATGATGTTTACCTCAGACCGACTTATTGCTGTTTTATGGTGTGGCTGAATCTGCGATCTGCTGCCACGCGGACTGGAACAACAAATGCTGCAGTAACATGAGATGTGGACAGGTTCATGGCTGGAGCGGACCCGACTCATCCCAGAAGCTAATATCTTAATTTGACCTTGAATGAAAAATAACCTCTTAAAAGTTTTTATCACGGTGGAGGCAGCGTTAATTTCTGCCTTCAGTCTGACGGCGCGCCGGAGTTAAAGCAGCGTGTGCGCTTATTGAATCTGTGTGTGTGTGTGTGCACGCGCGCGGCACAGCCGCTCAAGTCACCGAGTCTCGTTATCGGCGCTATTTAAACCAATGTTGTAAAATGACTTCTGCCCAGCCCAGATGTGCTCACTTGTGCACCCGTGAGCCGTGGTTCCGGTGGAACGCGTCTGACCTCTGACAGACGCGCTCTGAACTTCAGATCTTCAGCGTGCTGTCAATAGCCTGAATGGGAATTATTTCTTGATTTATTTAGTTACATCCACAATGTTCTGTGTGTGAGGTTTACAATGTCAGAACACCTGCATGAGACAGGTGTTAATTACAATCTGCCAGAATGACTCGCCACCTTCAGATTTCTCCAACACCGTTAAAAATGATCAAATACGGAACATATCGGCGTGCGCAGGCCAGAGTGCTGAAGCTCGGCGCATTGTTATTATGAAGCTAGGGCACATGTGGAGGACACACGCGCAAAAATATACTTGTTTTCAATTACATTTATTGTGCCCACTTACTTTTTCTTTGGCCCACCCACAAATGAGTTTCTACGCTAATGGTGACACATGACAGACTTCTCTGAGCTCCGCAGCCATTACACTTTTCACCTCGCGCACCCCCTAGCGGCAGCTCGCGCGCACCACACTTTGGGAATCCCTAGGGCATTCACAAAATCACAGTGCCATCTTGTGGTGAAACCTTGAACAAAAAAGTTGCTTAAACTACCTTTACAAAGCTTATTTATCATTTATGAAAGTTATGTAAAAGGATGTAACCTCACTCAGTTTCACATCTTTATTTGAGCTAGTTTAGTCCTCATAAAGGACAAGAAGTTCTGTGGATTTGGAAATATTTGCTCTTGACTGCCTAAGGGAAACAGAATATTTCAGGGGAACATAATTTCCCACAGCACCAGTGTCACGTGGATCGTGGTGCGCTCGATGTAAACAAACTGGCTGCCTACAATCTGGAGCGATCACTGGCTGCTCGTTAGCCACAGCTGGTGAATGAGGGTTGGTGAGCCGGGGACACGCCGCAGATCAAGTAAACAATGCTGACTCATCCACCAGCTAACCGTGGCTCACAGCTGGCATGGTGGAGATGGACGTCACAAGCTACTAGTTAGCCATGGCTAGAGCCGGGGAGACGCTGTGTATGCTGCGTGTAAACTCCCACGGATTACCAGCAAAAGGAGACCCAAACCTAAAGGTAACGTTTGAGAAGAAGCCCTCTGAGTCGGAGCGTCTGTGTAACGCGTGGAGAACTACATCGCTGTTAGTAGAGTTGTGGAGATACAGTAAACAAACACTGATTTAGCCACTGGCTAGCAGACGAGCGCTGGAGCGTGTTGGGCGAGACGGCAGGCTGCGGGAAGAGAGGAGACTTGAGTAGAAGGACTTTGGAACGGACACAATGGGACCGGATCGGGAGTTCTGGTACTAACTAGGGTTGTCACGGTAACCGGTGTAGCGGTAAACCCCCGGTAAAAAAGTTGACAATAATAATAACCGTCTTGTTTTTAAAACATATATTATCTCAGTGGGTTACCGTGGCTGCGGTGTAGGCGCAGTGACCCTTACCAGCCACCGTATCATCTGCTGAAGTTGCCGGCGGCACATGCGCACTTTGTTGTTTACAACCAAAACGTTCTTGAAGCTAAAGCTGAAATAATGGCCAAAGGAGGAGACGGCAGCGCTCAGGAGGACATTTATTATCCCTCAAAGAAGACAAAGTGGGAAGTACGGGCATCTTTTGGATATCTGAAGAACGCCGAGGGACAGCTGATAGAAGACGGCTATCCTGTTTGCAGCACGTGCAGAAAAAGTGTCTGTGAAAGGCAGCAACGCTTCAAATCTCATGACACATCTGCGTGACCATCACCCACAACTCTACAGTCAACGCAAGGCAAGCTAACGTTAGCGTTTTAGCTAAAATGCGTTTTCCGAGGATTTGGGTTGAGGGAGAATGCAACGAGTCGCTATATAAAGCAGCCGCAGCGCCGCTACCTGCATATAAACCGTGTCGCGGACACCGCCATGTTGAAATGACGCTATGCATTACGGGGCTCCCAGGGGCAGATAAGAGTTGGTCTCTCTCCGAGAATAATTATGAATTTAACAACGATTACTGCCTGATGACATTTTCCCACATCTGCAAAGCTCACTGGAAGGACACAAACCGAGGACAATACTTTCCTGATATAGGGTTTATTACTCAAGTAAGGGTAAAAAAGTATCTGATTAGAAGGCTACTTGAGTACTGAGTATCATCTGGTCTAATATTTTTTAAATGATGACATCAAACAGACAAAAAATAAGAAGTTATGGGCAAATATTGGTATTTTAAAGACTAAAGGGGAAACATGTAAACAAATAAACAACATAATTACAAAATAACACATTTTAGGGAAAATTTAGACACAAACTGAGGACAATATTTCCTGATATACAGGATTTATGTAGTTGTCTGAAAATGTAACACGTTTTAAAAAATACCGCGATAATACCGAAAACCGTGATAATTTTAGTCATAATAACCGTGAGGTTAAATTTTCACACCGTCACAACCCTAGTACTGACACGCTGGGACCGGGTCGGGAGTTCTGGTACTAAGAAAAGATGAATGAACAACTTGAGGTGAGTTTGGGAGTCAGAGACACTAGAAGGCTGGAGAAGGCTGGCATTCAGCTAATAGCGGGCGGGGGTCTGAACATATGTGGCGTCCTTGTGTTGGACATGATGACGAACTGACAAAATTTATGCGTTTTTATTTAATTGTTTATTATACAAACTAACAAGTACAGCAACGGTGTCGCTATTCTTTTCTATTTCTCAGTTGAATTAGCAGACTTGCTTCCAGGGCGCACTGCTGCCCTCTGCTGGTTCTTTCAGGTTACAGTCATAGTCCAAACGGGGAACGTGGAGCTCGTGTGTCCCTAAACAGCTACTGTATTTTAAGATGGTGGACGACCATGGAGCATCGGCCACAGTTTATGTATATAAAAATGTAGAGTTTCAAGTCGGTGAGAAATATTAGTGAAAAAGGACACGTTTGTGAACTGGAAGCAGGATTTATAGTAAAAAGGTAAAAATATTACACACTGGGCCTTTAATGTGAGAAGGCTGCAGGTGTTTGTCTCACCTGTTTGCTGCTGCTTTCATTTTTGTGTCGAGTTGTTTGAACTCCTGATGTCGACTCCTTATCGCCGCCTCCACCTCCCAGAGAGTCAGCTGCTCCTCCTCCCTCCTCCTCCTCAACTCCCTTTGAATCAAACATGAAGAGGCATCAGACGAAGATCACAAGAAGGAACGAAAACAGAGTAAAGATGAAAAACAAACGTAAAAAAAATGAAAACTGAGAAATGCAGACCGGAGGTGCTGCGCCGCCTCCAGCAGAGAGGAGGTGCTGGTCAGACGTCTGAGCAGCAGAACGTCAACCTGAAGGAGAAAAGCAAGGATTGTGGGTAAAACACTTCACCCGAGTCTGCATGGATGTGAACTTGGGTGAAGTGAGAATCAGGACACCCTACACACCCACACCCTTGGTCGGGATCGCATAATTGAAGTGCACAAGGGTGGAAGTGAGAGTTTGAGAGTGGGCCTTAAGAGTGTGTGTACCTGCCCCCCTGTCAAGTCTCTGAGCCTCTCAGCCTCCAGCAGCAGCCTGTCTGACTCTCGTAGTTCTGCTCGTCTTTTCAGCAGAGTTTCCTCCAAACATGCCAACTCATCACACACCTGCAACACACACCTGTACATGACAACATGGTTAAAAAGTACACACCATCCGTGCGTCTACTACTCTGCGGACAGGGTATCTGCAGGTGTAAGAGAGCCAAATTTAAGACTTTTTAAGACTTTTTTTAAGGCCACTTTGACCAAATTTAAGCAACTTTTAAAAATTTAAGCTATAATTTCCAGCTACTGCCTGGAACCGGTGCTAACCACGTCGCGATCGTGGGATTAGCCATCCAGTTACCATTAAACTTGCACTTCCCCATGGCGCAAGCTCCCACTAGCTTAACCAGCTAATGTGCTTGTTGAGAAGCAACATGTCTTCTTTAAACCAAAGAGTGTTCATTCAGGGATGTAATCTCTTATGTAACATGAATTTGTTTGTTACCCTCAGGAGGTGTCCTCTGTGGCAGCCATTTTGAAGCAGCTAAAGAGGAAGCCCGCCTCTAATGCTGCCTTTATATAGGAAATGCCTGAGAGGACTGATGTGATTGGCCGACCTGAATTGGAGGGGGGGTCGGAGAGTATATAGGTGGACTGCTGGGTGTGGCAAAGGGTCGTTTTTTCTCTCTGAAAGTGACAGAGACTGCTAAGAGAGTTGGATGGGTGGCCATTTTGAATAGTGCTGGGATTTTCTGATTTTTTTTTTTTCGGACCAGAGGAAATAAAATTGGTTTTCCTTGTCTATCGACCAAGTCATCATGTTTCTTTTGTCCTCACTACACTTCGCTGTGTAACAGTGCTCATCTAAAAATAGCCCCCTTTCACAACCAACTGCATGTGTACGGTTCCGCTTACGCCAACATCGTACACAAAAAACGATGAACACCAACTAGAAATTCACAAAATATTTATAGAAACAAAAGAATCTTGTTTATTGGGTCTTTGGTAATTTAAGACCTTTGGAAACTGGATTTAAGGATTATTTGTCATTTTTAAGGATTTTTAAGGCCTTAAATTTGGAAAAGCTAATTTAAGACTTGTTAAGGACCCACGGACACCGTGTGTGGAGTGGAAGCCCGGACTGAACTGTTGAGCTAATTTACATGAGGTTTTTTTTTTTAAACGAGCCTGAAATTTTTAGCTCATTTTTTGGAAAAGCCCTCACATCCTCCTTCTTCCTTCGCGTCTCTTCTTCCTCCGCAAACTAAGAAGAGCAAGAGCACCAGCCCCCATCCTGTACACTTTCTACAGAGGCACCATCGAGAGCATCCTGTCGTGCGGCATCACTGTGTGGTTCGGAGCCTGCAACGTTTCCTGCATTAAAACCCTCCAACGTATCGTGAGAGCAGCAGAGAAGATCATCGGGGTCTCTCTCCCCTCCCTACCAGACATTTACAGCACCCGCCTCACAAAAAAGGCCCTTCGCATTGTGGCTGATCCCACTCACCCGATGCAAAGCCTCTTCGAGCTGCTGCCGTCAGGGAGGAGACTGCGGAGTCTCAAGGACCAACAGACTGAAGGACGACTTTATCCATCAGGCAGTTAGGAAGCTAAACTCCCCCCCGACTCTCCCAACTCTCCTCTCTTTCCCCCCACAGTCTCTCTGAACTTGGTTACTGTTTTTATACTAAATGTTTATTTTCTATCTAGCGAGAGTTTGAGAGTAACATAATTTCTCTGTATGTCCTGTACATGTGGCAGAAGTGACAATTAAACTGACTTTGATTAACCTTTATCGCCAGAGTATTGTTACCCCCCCGTGCGTGTGTGTGTCACCTGTGCTGCCGTAGTTTATGTCGCAGCCATTTGGTTTCCATTTGTAGCTCCTTTTTTTCTTTCAGACGTTCTGCATCTTCCTAACACACACACACACACACACACACACACACACACACACACACACACACACACACACACACACACACACACACACACACACACACACACACACACACACACACACACACACACACGTTTGAACTCAGTCATCTCGTACATACATCAGCTGATCTCGGGTTTCTGTGCTGACGTTCAGCATCTCCTGAGAAACATCTGGAAGCTCTCTGCCGTTTGATTGGACAAGTTGGTGGTTCTGTGTTCCTCAACCTTCAGGTCTGATCTAGTTCCCAGAGAGGAGTCTAAACTGGTTTTAGCGGCAGCTGCCTCCGTCACACATGCTGATAACGGACCAGCGACCAGTGGACTGAACGGGACCGGTTCTGTGAGTCCCATCTGCTTTGGACCTGGAGGTGATGTTGGAACGGAAACTTGTGGTCTGATGAGATGTGAAGAGAAGCGGCAGATTTCAGGTCAGCGATGATTCGAGGCAACGGGGCAGGTGAAGGAGCACGACGTCAGAGGTCATGACCTCTGCAGGAAGTAACCTCGGGTTTTAATCGTCTTTATGGATAAAGGTTCTGAGATGTTGCCTTCCTGATTCCGCCTCTGGAATCGTGGAAACTTTTCGGTTCCTTTCCAGAACCTGTAAAGTTTCAAACAGCTGATAATTCCAGATGTTTGCTCAGCAGCTGCAGACCCTCACCGTGTGCTTCTGCTTTGGAGGCCTGCAGCGTAGAGAAGCAGACTTTGAGGAGGGACTGGCAGAGCCCCTCAGGGAAGTCCGGGCATCGGTGACACCAGCAGAAGCTGCTGCCGCTGTGACAGGAGCAGAAGCAGGAGGTGGAGGAGGAGGAGAGCCTCCTCTCGAGCTGCGGTCACTCAACCCATCATTGTTCTGATCATCCGAACACACACACTCCCTCTCCTGGCGTACCATAGGGACGAAGACCCAGTACCCCCCCCCTGCAGAAGGTCCACCCTGCTGTTGCCCCCTGTCGGGAGAACTGGGGAACTGCAGCTCCAGACCAGAGTCCTGAGTGCCCTGAGATCCCAAACTGGGAGCCTGAAACCGAAAAATAACAACAAAATCATTTAATTACAAAAGAACGTTTCATAATTTCTGATTCAATCTCAGGAAACTTTTCCTGCTGAATAAATAAATAAATAAATATTCGACACACCCAAACTTTGACTTGTTGGTTTCAAGAATCAGAAAACTTTGTGTCAAATAACTCAGGATGTTTCATGTAGAAATTAATCTCTGGGAACAAAAAGCTCCAGCGCGGAGAAGTCAGCTGGAGGAGAAAGTAGCTTCAGACGGCCGGATTATGAGTCGTATTTCCTGATATGTGGGCATCTCTCCTCTGATTGGCTAACAGCAACACGACTCTACCACTGCTCTTCAATGTTGATGTTTTATCTCCTCGAATAGCAAGAGTCTGGAGGAGATCTGTGTGGTGGAGTTGCTAATGCTAACAGTTAGCTTCTACTAGCTGAGACCTTCTCTGCTGTGTCGCCTTCCACGTCGTGAGCCAAGATGGGCGAATCCATGAACATTAAGCCTTTAGGCGCCAGACTAATTCAAAAGGTTGTAGCTTGGAAGTGAAAACAACGTGGGCTACGTTGATAATTGGAAAACTTTTTGGGGAAAACCTGGTCTGATGCGGAGAGACGGCATTCATCCCTCTTTGGATGGAGCAGCTCTTCTTTCTAGGAACATGGCCAGTTTTACTAGTCCTCCATGACTACCCAGGGTCCAGATCAGGAAGCAGAGTCGTAGTTTAACCCACCCCTCTGCAGCTTGTGTACTGTTACTAGGGTTGTCACGGTAACCGGTATAGCGGTAAACCCCGGTAAAAAAGTTGACAATAAAAATAACCGTCCAGTTTTTAAAAAACTAAATTATCTCGGTGGGTTTACCGTGGTCGCGGTTTCAGCGCGGTGACCCTTACCAGCCACCGTCGCTTCAGCTGAAGCCGCGGCGCGCACACGCACTTTTTAGTTTGCAACGGCACCAAAACTTTGAAGCTGAAATAATGGCCGAAGGAGGCGACGGCAGCGCCCAGGACATCCATCAGCCCTCAAAGAAGACTAAATCGGAAGTATGGGCATATTTTGGATTTCTGAAAAACGCTGAGGGACAGTTAATAGAAGACGGCTATCCCGTTTGCAGAACGTGCAGGAAACAAGTGTCTGCAAAAGGCAGCAACACTTCCAATCTAATGGCACATCTGCGTGACCATCACCCGCGTCTCTACAGCCAGTGCAAGGTAAGTTAACATTAGCATTTTAGCTGAAATGCATGACGTGAGGACTTTTGGTTGAGGGAGAATGCAACGAGTCACTATATACTGCAGCCGCAGCGTCCTCTGCCAGCATTTAAACCGTGTCACGGACACCCTGTTGCTGGATGAAGCATCTTATTTGTTGATGATGAAGAGAAATATACAATTAGTTCCTTGTCATTGATTTGTTTACTTATTCAATGCCATTTATACTTGAACATTTGGATTTGATTACATAGTGTAGTAGTTATTTTAGTAATTTGTTTAAAGTGGATATTTATTTTAAATACATCTTTTTTAAGGTTGACTTGTACAGTGCTCAAGTCAAGTGTGGACTGGAGTTTTAGATTTTCATTTTGATAATGAAGAAAACAAGTATATGAGAAAACAAGTGGTGTTTCTTTGATTTGTTTACATATTGTTTATGTTTTGAATGTTTGGATTTGTATAATTTAAACCTGCACTGACTACTGTAACATGTTCCAGAAAAAGAAGCTATTTGTTCCTTTACTTGTGAAAAGTTGCACTTTTGCTAAGGCTTTGTGTTATTTTAGGTTTAATAAACACTGTTAAACCTTTTCAAAACTATTTCAGTTTGTGTAGAACAGGACTATCAATGCTTTCTGAACATATGCAACACCGTTTAAAAAATACCGCGATAATACCGAAAACCGTCATAATTTTGGTCACAATAACCGTGAGGTTAAATTTTCATACCGTGACAGCCCTAACTGTTACCCACCCACTACCCCATAGAGACAGTGTCCTGACCACGGCCAAAATCACACAGATTAAATATCAGGCTTAATAAAGCAAATCATGGAAATCTCATAAATATTAGAACAAATTCAACTGAGCAGAAAACTAGAAAAATTAAATGTGGGTTGTTGAACATTAGATCCATTTTTTCTAAGACTTTGTTAGTTAATGACTTGATTTGCGATAATCAGATGTCTTTGCTCTCTCTCACAGAATCCTGGCTGCAGCAAGAGGACTATGTTAGCTTAAATGAGTTGACTCCTTCCAATTATTTGAATCATCATTTTGCTCGAAGTGCAGGGCGAGGAGGAGGAGTAGCAACCATTTTTCATTCGGACTTATTAATCAGTCCCTTACAGATTAATAGTTCGTTTGAACATCTTATTCTTAGTTTTCCTAATCCAGATTGCAAAACTGTGAAACCACTCTTGTTTGTAGTTGTATATCGTCCACCAGGCCCTTACTCTGAGTTTTGGAACAGATCTCAGATTTTTTATCAGATTTGGTGCTAAATACTGATAAGGTCATTGTAGTGGGGGATTTTAATATTCATGTGGACATTAAAAATGATTGCCTCAACGTAGCCTTTAGTAATACCTTAGACTCAATTGGTTTTACTCAAAGAATACATAGCTCCACCCACTCCTGCCATCATACATTAGACCTTGTGCTGACTTAGGCATTGAGTGTGAGGAAATAACAATCTTTCCACATAATCCAGTCCTCTCGGACCACTTTCTGATAACCTTTGAGTTTTTTATAACCGAGTTCTCGAGACATGAAAGTAAATTTCACTATAGTCGGTCCCTAACTGACAATGCAGTTGCATCTTTTAAATCAACTGTTCCATCTTTACTGTCCTCAGCATCTCAGAGGCATGTAGCAGAGGGCAATATTTTCAGTTCTAACCCCTCACAAATTGATGCCTTAGTTCATCATGTGAATTCCTCTTTACGTGTGGCATTAGATGATGTTGCCCCTTTAAAAAAGAAGGTAATTAGGGACAGGAAGTTGGCTCCTTGGTTTAATTCTCATTTACGAGCCTTAAAACAAAACTCTAGGAAATTGGAGAGAACATGGCGCTCTACGCACCATGAGGAGGCCTACCTATCCTGGAAAAATAGTCTTGTGCTTTATAAAAATAAGCTTCGACAAACTAGAACTGCTTATTTCTCAGCATTAATTGAGGAGAATAAGCATAATCCTAAATTTCTTTTCAGTACAGTTGCTAAACTTACACAGAAACATAGCTCTGAGCCATCTATTCCCTTAGCCCTCAGCAGCAATGACTTCATGGGATTTTTTACAAGTAAAATGAATTCTATTAGAAACAAAATCATTAGCATCCTCCCTAATGCGATTTCTTCTTCCTCAGTAAGTGAGGCAGCATCGGAGGTAACTGTAGAACCTCATCTGTGTTTGAACCATTTTGATCCAGTTTGATCTAAACCTTCGACTTGCATTTTAGATCCAATCCCAACCAAATTATGTAAAGATGCATTTCCTTTGGTTACTGCCCCCATCCTAGATACAATCAATCTATCCTTAGTAAATGGGTATGTACCACAGGATTTTAAGGTTACTGTAATCAAACCTTGAACTGAATTAGAGATAAAGGTAAACTGTAAATGAGAACGATCTTCAGTAGGACCTAAAGTTTGTGTTGGGAGCATATTCATATATATATTTGCATATCATGACATCATCAGGCTGCCATATTAGAATGCATAATTTTTACAGATGTTCCCTCTCATTTTGTCATGTTATTTAGTTATTCTAATCATATTTAGACATTTTTAATGTATAAATACATATATAAAGAAAGCTCTTTTGAAAATTTTATTTCATTTTTTATCTTCTTCATTGTATTTCTTTATATTCATATTGGCCTCACTCCATCCATCCATTTTCTGAACCCGCTTTGTCCACATAGGGTCATGGGGGGCTGGTGCCTATCTCCAGCGGTCTGCGGGCAATCAGCCGGGGTACACCCTGGACAGAGAGCCAGTTCATCGCAGGGCAACACAGAGACACAGGACAAACAATCGTGCACACACACACACACCTAAGGACAATTTGGACAGACCAATCAACCCAACAGTCATGTTTTTGGACTGTGGGAGGAAGCCGGAGTACCCGGAGAGAACCCACGCGTGCACAGGGAGAACATGCAAACTCCATGCAGAAAGATCCCAGGCCGGGAAGCGAACCCAGGACCTTCTTGCTGCAAGGCAACAGCTCTAACCACTGTGCCACTGCGCAGCCCTTGGCCTCCCTCGTGTAGTGGAAGTCCACATATCATATTCTCAGATTAACTCTGGTTGGATTTGCACAAAGCTTTTCTTTCTCTCACACTTCGAGATCTCTTTTCAGCACATCTGGTAACTCCTAAGATTCTCTCCCAGGGATGTAAATTGCACCAGTTTGACTGGGTTTTCCTTCTGTACCAATCGGAGAAGCAGGACGACATCAGAAACTGGTCTGTTTTACATCAACCTGTCGAGACTGACCCTTACCCAAGACCCAAGATAGGGGAGATCGCAAAACTTCTGAGGTTTTATTCTGGAAGCTCCAGAATTGAGTCCTTAAAAAACCTTGTATTTCTGTTCATCTACAATCAAAGAAGGTGTTTTAGGTTGTTTACCATTACAAAAAATTGAGGTGTTCAAAGTAAATGTTTAAACTCTATTCAGTAACAAACCTAAATGCTTGTTTGTGTTCCTCTTTCATGTTAAACATCTGCTATTTTTATTTCTTCAGTTAAAATTCATGCTAACGGTAAAACTGTCCAGATTTAAGACATGAATTTAGTTCTTTCCTGTTTAAAATAATACTTTTGATGAAACTTTTTATCCCATCTGGATAACTTTGGTAAATTGTGATCCGAACGTTTTACTGTTTGGAAAGGTTGAGTTTTGTGAAAGAGCCATAGTGCCCACCAGTGGTTAATGAGTGAAATACATGTGGGCGTGACCAAGAAAGGTTATTAGAAGCCAGAGTTCAAACCTCGTGGCTGCAGAGAAAACAAAAAAAGACACCTTAAGCACAAATCCCTGCGGGGCTTTTTCATCTCGCCTAGCAACGCTGTCGCTCTCAAAGTCTTCAGGTCATTAAAGCTCTAAAAAGTTACAGTAGAACTTAGAAGCGTACGAACATCTACATAAAACCGGAAATCGGCTTGGGCCGGTCGAGTTTTCACATTAAGAGTTAAAACTCATTTGGAGCAGTTTTCAATCTGGCATCGTTTTGAATCTGGACCTGCGCTCTGAATTCTACGTTTTGGTGCAGCTGTAGGAACCTAAAGTCAAGCCACGGAAGAGGAACGCATCATCCTCCACTCCACAGACGCCATTGACCAACCCGGGAGCCAGAATCACTCAGTCCCAGAAGCGGTTCGGCTTCTGGTCAGCCAGATCGCTGATCAGAACCGGATTTGACCCATCAGTCTGACAAAAATCCATCAGTCTGACAAACTGATATGTTCTGGCTGATACTGACCGGGTTCTGCTCACAAACAAGGCGGTCTCTGCTCTGAGACCTCGGCTGCTCAGTGTTCTTATCCACAGAGCTGTTCCCCTGGTCCTGGATCAGCCGGGCCTGCAGCTGCCCTCCACTCATCCCGGTGTGCTGTGCGGTTCTGAAGAACAATGATTGTTTGGAACCGGTGGTACTGCAGGGACAGAAGAAACTTGGAAGTTGGGTTTATTTTCACAGGATCATAAATTGCTAGCTAATCTTTGGGGTTTTAATCCCATCCTGATCATTTCACAGGTACCTGTTCTTCCTCTCCTCTGGGTCCGTCTGAAGTTCTGGTAAAGTGGATGTAAACTGGTCCAGCTGGGTCCCAATGTAGTTAAAATGAACTCTGTTCTGGTCCAGCTGGGCTTGAAGTCTCAGACTGACTTCCTGCGGAGACCTGTCGCCCTCCTGCAGACAAACCGGGTTTTAATCCGTGTAGACTTTGATCCAGGATTTAATCTGTTGTTGCAGACGGTGTTCAATAAGTCCATTTTTAAGGTTTCTCAGACCAGACAGGTGAGTAAACAATCACCTGTTTCAGTGTCACCTGCTGAGTTAGCTCCTCTCTCAGCTGCAGAAGCCCCGCCTCCAGCTGAGTCTGCCTGTCCCTTATAGACTGAGCTTCCATCCACAGAGCAGACAGCTCCACCTGCTGGACACACAGTGAACATCAGCTTCCTGTTTTCGTCAGAGGCATGCAGAAGGTTATTAAACTCGGTTAAAGCCTCGTCTTTGTTTCGCTGTGGGGTCCACCATTGTGGCATTTTATTTAGTAAAGTGAAAGTATCGCTGCTGCGTTTGGGCGCACTCTGAGGAGGCAGCACGATGCATTTACCCCCGTCACTTTCCTTTTTAAATGACTGAACAATCATTCGTTAAATTTCCATTCATTTAAATGAATATTTAGTCCGAACAAGCTGACGAGAGTTCTGATCTGAATCTGAGCAGTGTTTTGTTATTATACTCATGTGCTCGTCATGGATTTTCCATAATGAACACCATGCTCCAGCAGAAAGGTGTTCATGTGTGCTCTTGGCACCAGGATACCTTAGGCTACAGTTTGACAATCTACTTTGTTGTTGCGTCATCCGATCTGCGGCCGCGTGTCTTGAACACTCAGGTGAAGAGAGGGGCGGAGCTGTCAGCTGACCTCTACCTGGTGGTGAGTTGGCTTCAATGGTGGAGGATGCTGGTCAGACCTGACAGGCCTAAAGTTATTGTGAGGGTCTGAGAACGTCTGGTAGAGCCTCCTGTCAGAAGGAGCTTCAGTTCCCACCTCCAACAGAATTTCAAACACATCAGCGTGGGGGGGGGGGGGGCATTGAGTGGGTGGGCCAAGTTCCATGCTTCCATGTCCATGTGGTCAACAGCTGCGGCCGCGGGCTCGTCGGTGCCTGTCGTGGTGGCGGCCTCCAAACCCAATGGTGGACACCGGCGGCTAGGTATGCTGAACCTGAAGAAATAGTCCTATCGGGGTTTTTTGACCTGTGAGACTCCAAAGGCAGCTGATAAATCCTGACAGTCCAAGGGGAATGCAGCTCAATGGTTGCAGATGCAGAAACCTGAGTGTGGGAAGAGTTTGGCGAGACCATGGAACGAGGGCTTCGAGCTGATTATGGTCCACGATTCAGCGCCTCAGGAGGGGTAAATAGCACGCTACCAACACTTTATAGTGGGAACGGTGTGCACATGACTTCAACTCAGGCCATAGTGGATCAGTGAGCGGAGTACGGTGAAGACCTCAACCCCACCGGCATGTCTATAGGACTATAGACTATAGGACTATAAGCCGCTACTTTTTCTCGCACTTCGAACCATGCGGCTTATAATGAGGTGCGGCTTTAGTCAACCAGAAAGGATGGATGCTGGGAAGTCCAATGAAGGAATGGTTAAAGGAGTGCTACGAAAAGCGCCCAGGAGGATTTTTTTCACAGTAAAACGGCGCTGCTTGTTTTCCCAGCTTCACGCCGGGATGATGACAGCAACACGGAGAACGACACCGACATCGCCACAGAAAAGGTGTGTGGCGAAGCTCTTCAACTCCGACACTGAAGAAGATGATGACTTCAGTGGTTTCAGTGCGCAGGAGGACGATGAATAAACTAATCAATAACTTTTCTGTTTTGTTTGATACTGATCAGTTCAGTTACGTTCAGTTAAACTACGTTTTCTATTCAGTAGATATCTGCGACTTTTAGCCTGGTGCGGCTTAACTTGAGGTGCGCTCTATAGTCCGGAAATTACGGTAATTGGAGTCTGGACTTTGGGTTGGGCTCTACAGTCTGATGCTGAGATCTCTGAGGTGGTCAAAAAGCTGCTCTTGGCAAGGACCCTCGGGTGAAAAAGATACATCCTGAAGTTCAGTAAGGTTCTGGACATTGTGGGGCTGTGTTGGTTGACATGGCTCTCTCTCGCATTGTGCGGGACAGTCTCGCATTTTTATCACTTTTCTCTCGTCCCGCAAATATTGAGGGTTGGAAGGTTGCAGTGACCCTGGAACGTTTCAGCGGCCTTCCCGCAGTCCCGCCCAGGCTGGGAAAGGAGACAGAGTTGAGTTGCCATAGTGACGGCACATTCCACATATCTTCTGAGGGGGGAGTTTTCGTTGGAGCCTTGCAGGCTCAAGGGCGCCAGATTCCGATTAGAAATTGTTTTGGGGCCAGACAGAGATAATTTCCTCTCTTAGTTTGTTGGTCCTCAACCTCTCAAAATCCCAATAATGGACATTAATCTATCCCAATCCGTGCTGATTCGTCCACTCTCTCCCTGATGGCATCCATCTTTTGTGCCAAAGAATGAATCTCCACCAAAGTCCCAAGCTTACGATTCATCTCGACAATTATGTGTCTGTGAATTCACAGCACGGCGCAAACCATCTCTGAGCTCAGGGATCCGGCCAATAGTCCTCGACAGCTCGTTAATTTTCCGGTAAACCAGGTAGCCTCCAAGGACAATGAGCAGGAAACCTGACACCAACACCACGAATATCCACACGTCTTCAGAGTCCTCCACAGACAGCTGAGATAAACAAATCAAGTTCCACTGTTTCCAGGAGTCCATGATGTGTCCAACTGGGTCTGTACCGGCGGGGCATCCGGGAACCCCTTCTCCCGTTCTCATCGTTGAAAAAATTATATCAATCGCGTTGAGACCAACTGACGAGATCCAAAATGGTGCTAAAATAAACTCCAGGGCTAAAAGTGTTCAGGGAGACTCTGACAGAGTGAGGAGTCTGATGTGATACGAAGCAGAAAATCAGAGTCACATAAAACATGTTGGTCAGAAGCAGGTTTCCCAGTAATTAGACCGGTCCATTCTAACACAGACAAGGTGCTGCGCTTGTTGTTTCAGATGCAAACAAGCAAAACTCTTTTAGAGCGCATGATAGAAACTCAGAGAATTAAATGGAAGCCTTCATTAATTATTCTCAGAATGTTGAGGACAAGAGGAACTATTACTAGATTAGATGGGTTTTTTTTTTCAGAGATTCAAGTCAGTGAAGTTTTTTTTCTCCCCTAAATATCTACTATAATAGATTTGTTGTCATTTTTGAATAAACACAATTTAGTTTCTACATTAAGAATGAAAAATAGCAACAAAACGTATGGATATTTTTTCAATGGGATGCTTAGTGACCAGTGTGTGTTTGTGTTCTTACTACGCTGACTTTAGTGTGTGTTTGCGACCTGTCCTCCTCCTGCTGCCTGCAGAGTCCCCGAGCCTCCTGCGGAAAGCGCTGTAGTCTCTGGTTTTCATCCTGTAACCTGTCAGCCTGCAGCTGAGAACAAGTCTGGAACACAAAACAGCATCTTCAGATAGGACCTTTGGGTCTGACTAAAACCTGGGTGTTCATAGATGAACCTGGTGGGTCTGACTAACACCTGGGTGTACGTAGATGAACCTGGTGGGTCTGACTAACACCTGGGTGTACGTAGATGAAGCTGGTGGGTCTGACTAACACCTGGGTGTTCACAGATTAACCTGGTGGGTCTGACTAACACCTGGGTGTTCACAGATTAACCTGGTGGGTCTGACTAACACCTGGGTGTTCACAGATTAACCTGGTGGGTCTGACTAACACCTGGGTGTTTATAGATGAACCTGGTGGGTCTGACTAACACCTGGGTGTTGACAGATTAACCTGGTGGGTCTGACTAACACCTGGGTGTACGTAGATGAACCTGGTGGGTCTGACTAACACCTGGGTGTACGTAGATGAAGCTGGTGGGTCTGACTAACACCTGGGTGTTGACAGATTAACCTGGTGGGTCTGACTAACACCTGGGTGTACGTAGATGAACCTGGTGGGTCTGACTAACACCTGGGTGTACGTAGATGAAGCTGGTGGGTCTGACTAACACCTGGGTGTTCACAGATTAACCTGGTGGGTCTGACTAACACCTGGGTGTTCACAGATTAACCTGGTGGGTCTGACTAACACCTGGGTGTTCACAGATTAACCTGGTGGGTCTGACTAACACCTGGGTGTTTATAGATGAACCTGGTGGGTCTGACTAACACCTGGGTGTTGACAGATTAACCTGGTGGGTCTGACTAACACCTGGGTGTACGTAGATGAACCTGGTGGGTCTGACTAACACCTGGGTGTACGTAGATGAAGCTGGTGGGTCTGACTAACACCTGGGTGTTGACAGATTAACCTGGTGGGTCTGACTAACACCTGGGTGTACGTAGATGAACCTGGTGGGTCTGACTAACACCTGGGTGTACGTAGATGAAGCTGGTGGGTCTGACTAACACCTGGGTGTTCACAGATTAACCTGGTGGGTCTGACTAACACCTGGGTGTTCACAGATTAACCTGGTGGGTCTGACTAACACCTGGGTGTTCACAGATTAACCTGGTGGGTCTGACTAACACCTGGGTGTTTATAGATGAACCTGGTGGGTCTGACTAACACCTGGGTGTTGACAGATTAACCTGGTGGGTCTGACTAACACCTGGGTGTACGTAGATGAACCTGGTGGGTCTGACTAACACCTGGGTGTACGTAGATGAAGCTGGTGGGTCTGACTAACACCTGGGTGTTCACAGATTAACCTGGTGGGTCTGACTAACACCTGGGTGTTCACAGATTAACCTGGTGGGTCTGACTAACACCTGGGTGTTTATAGATGAACCTGGTGGGTCTGACTAACACCTGGGTGTTGACAGATTAACCTGGTGGGTCTGACTAACACCTGGGTGTACGTAGATGAACCTGGTGGGTCTGACTAACACCTGGGTGTACGTAGATGAACCTGGTGGGTCTGACTAACACCTGGGTGTACGTAGATGAAGCTGGTGGGTCTGACTAACACCTGGGTGTTCACAGATTAACCTGGTGGGTCTGACTAACACCTGGGTGTACGTAGATGAATCTGGTGGGTCTGACTAACACCTGGGTGTTCACAGATTAACCTGGTGGGTCTGACTAACACCTGGGTGTTCACAGATTAACCTGGTGGGTCTGACTAACACCTGGGTGTACGTAGATTAACCTGGTGGGTCTGACTAACACCTGGGTGTACGTAGATGAATCTGGTGGGTCTGACTAACACCTGGGTGTTCACAGATTAACCTGGTGGGTCTGACTAACACCTGGGTGTTCACAGATTAACCTGGTGGGTCTGACTAACACCTGGGTGTACGTAGATTAACCTGGTGGGTCTGACTAACACCTGGGTGTACGTAGATCAACCTGGTGGATGTGACTATTACCTGGGTGTTCATAGAAAAACCCGTAAAGTAGGACAAGCTGGTTTTTAGCGGTTCTTACCTGCTGTCCAAGTCCTCTCAGGTACTCCTGAAGTCCACAGATCACCTCCTTCAAGTCCCTCTGAAGAGCCTTGTTAGCCAGAATCTGACCTACAGGAGGAAGACACAAGTAACTTCACCTGATGAGTTTCAGCCAGTCTCCGCTCAATGTTTGGTCAGTTTTCTCCACACCGTCAGTCAGCTGCTGCTCCAGCTCTTTGATCTCATCTGTCTCCATGGCGATACGTGACAGTAGGTCATCAAGGCGAGCCTCCATCTCTCTCTGCTCCTTCTGCTCAACAGCTGGAGAGCGTATGGGTCACATGGGCCTGAGAGGAGAATTCAGCCAATCAGAACAGCTTTATTATTTTACTTCACTTTTATTCTAACTGTTTGAGTTTTTAAATCTCTAATATCAACTCAGCAAAGGTCCTCAGCTGAGGTCCATCTGACCGGTTTTGTTATAAGCAGAACCAGACCGAACGAGAGTTAAAAGGGCCAATATCACGGTATTTTACACCTTCCAGAGCAAAGATCGGCACAGTGCATGAATACATATTACTGTTGCCACTACTGAGGTGTCATTTTAATTAAATATGAGTTATTTTAAGGGCCATTCCTTCAACCCGGAAATACAGCTGCTTACACATCTGGGCCAGCGCGGATCGGTTCGGGTAGGGAATGTGTTTTAACATCTGGCTGGGTCATATGTGCTTCTCCTGTTCTGAGGTGACTCTTTCTGTCGAACCTGTTCCCCGGAGGCCGGCCGGGACTGAGGCGACGCTGCTACGCCTACTGCCTCCGAATGCTGAGCAGAATCAGCCAGCGGGGGCTTCCCGTAAGCGTGATTCTTTTTCATTCTGGGTGCCATCCAGTAAACATCTGTCTGTAGCAAAGAGCTTCTGCTCCAGCGTGGAAGAGACAGTGGAAGAGGAGAGCAGTGTGTGGGTGTGTGTGGACTTCACTCTGTCCTCCGCTGCAGAGCGGCTATGAGGACACACACAGCAAATGAATAAATGATGTGGTTCAGAGTCTCCGAAAGAAACGCAGCTCATGCCTGCCTTTGTTTATCTTATCAAGAAGGACAATTCAAGGAGCTAAATCTGCTCCTGCAGTGATGGTCAGGAGGGATCTCCTCCGTGTCTTCTGGGGGTCTTGGGGCCTGTGGTCCATCACACTCACTACTGGACTCTGTAGAGGAAACCTTGCATTCACAGGTGCGTCTACTAGGGGTTGTATGAACTAGTCGACTTCACTGCTCTGTAATGACTTTTTATGCCTTTCATCGACTAGTCGCTGTCACGTGATAATGAGCGACAAGATGCAGTCCTCGGAAAAGACAGCAGGCGACGAGCTCCTGCGCGTCGGGAGGCGGAGGCGACGCGCTGTGCTAGAGCGTCGGTTTCTGACGCCCGCGGTAAAACGGACATTTAACCAAATTGTGACCTTTAACCTCTTGCAATTTAACCTTCCCCTCACCCCCATCCTAACCTTAACCAGCGTGCGCATGCAAAGCTCTGATCGCTGACGCGCTCCAGACATCTGCGTCCTCAGCACGGCCACAGTAACATTATCAAATCAGGTGTCGCCACCTCAAAAACAAATTTAACACGCGATCGTTCATGTCGGCTCATTTGCTTTTATGTTTTCTGTCTTTTATTTGTGCCTGATGCTTTTCGCTGCTGTGGAGCGGGGCGCGTCACCTGTTTTGTCCTCCGGTGACTTCACCACCGGTGCGGCCGGCGCGCACTCCGCTGTTTTTGCGGTAGGTGGATCTTTTAGAGCTGCAGCTTAAAGGTAACTCATAAGGTGAATATATATGAACCCAGGTAGCAGTTTTTCTTTAGGATTGAGAGGAGATGCAGGAAGATAATAAACAGGCAGGACAGAAAAATAGTCAAATAAAAACAAGTTAGTTTTTGTACCTGGTGGTTGCAACAAACAGACACCATTGAAGGTAATCAGAAGTGAGGAACAGAAAATGAAATAATTATTTTAATGTTTAGAGCAGCAGGAAATTAGCCTGGCAAGCCAGACCAAATAAATGTATTATTTAGTCTGGCAACGCTCCATTGACGGCTCTCGGTTGTGGGGCGGGTTCTACCGTTGTCTTTCAAATGATCTCCGCATTCCACTGAACAATGAATGTGACATACTCTTGTTTCACTCTGTTGCATCATCCCACCCACCAGGCATATAGAGTGCCCTGATTGGCCCACAAAGCGGATAAAGCTCTGTGATTTGTTCACTAAGCAGATAGAGCACTATGATTGGCCCACCATTATGGACCAATCACAGCTCTTTGTGTGTTTGAAACCCCTCTAGAGAGCTGTGCTTGGCCAGCCAGAATGCTGTTGGGGCTGCAGAGGTTCCAGTGGAGCATTCCTAGACAAAACTTTGCAAAGCAAGAATTTGGTCTAGTTCACTAGGCTAGCAGGAACTCTGAGAGGCTGCAGGCGTACTGCGCAGGGGGAGGGGGGAGAGAGCTGAAGCGGAGCAGTATAAATGCAGAAACTACCGCTGTTAAAAGAGATGTTTAACTTGGAAAATATGGGCGTAATTTTAATTGTCAAAAACTCCAGCGAACCAACCGACCGACCCCCCCCCCCCCCTCCACGTGTATGACGTGATCAACGACTAGTCAAAGTTGACTCGATTTTCATTACTTGACTGTTGTCTTTAAAAAAAAATTAAGTCATGCAGCCCCTAGCGTCTACACACACAAGTGTTCGCATAAGTAAGAACTCAGTTTTCTTACACATAACCTAGGGCTGTGGCTGGCACTAAATGTATATATATATGTGCGTTCAGCAAATATCATGCTGTTTGATGCAGAGATATTTCTGTTCCTTTATATTTTGTGTCCCTTTTTTCTCTTTCTGCAGATCTAGACGCGGGTTCTTGTAGATCCTGCACGGTTTGTTTTTGTGGAACCCTCTCTTCCCCTTCCTCTAGGGATGGGCCGATGCCGATGCTAGCATCAGAAATACTTGCCGATTCTGGCAAAAATGGCAAAAAAAATCGGCGAGTACTTATTTCTAAACATGAACCAAGTAAACGGGATCTTCCTCTGCCCAACTCCACAACACACAGACAAAGGAAGTGACGCAATCTTGCTAGGCAGAGCGGGACACGCTGTACGCGAGTCATTGTTTTGCTAGCGCTTAGCATTAGCAGTATGTCAGCAATTTGGCGTTTCTTTAGAAAAGCCTACTAGCAGGACGGCTACAAGCAGAATATGCAGGGCAGAAGTTTCCAGGGGAGAAGAAGAATCATTTCTATAGCGCCTCTCAAGAAAAAAATCACGAGGCGCTTCACAAAAACAAAAAATGTAAAAATATAAAAAAGAATTTAGAAAATGTTTAAAAATATATTTAAAATGAGCAAAATTAGACAATTGTGATTAAAAAATGTTAAGAAAGAAAGAGAGAGTGAACAGGAAAGAGGTAAATCAGTGGATCCTGAGGAAGGTGGAATAGGTGGGGAGAGCAGAATAAAGAGAGAGTGGTGAAGAACAGGGGCGGATTTAGGACTGAGGAAGATCCGGGGCTTAACACACGCGCGCACACGTGCACGCTCATGCATGCATGCATGCACGCACGCACACACACACACCCGTGACACTAGTCAACATCATATATATTTGTCTTTTACCACATAATTTTTAATCTGAAGCTACATACTAATCATATTCAGGGCAGAGTATTGTTCCTGTTAGTGTTTAGTGTGAGATGATAGTAAATATTCCCTTTCTTTCTCCAACAACGTTACCTGATAGTAAGCTAACTTTAGGCAAACCAGCAGCACAACAAATATTTTCAAATAAGACTCACAAACCTGAGTCAACACCAGTCTCATCAAAGCTGGGGTTCTGTCGCCGTACTTTTGGTCTAAAAAACGTCCTCATGTCCATCTTCACTCATGCGTTTCAGGCAGAGAGTGTAGAAGAAGCCGGCTGCTGAAGGGCTTCTTCTTCAGTGGTGGAGGCTCAGGCAGGCTGTATACAAACTACTGCCAGCTGCTCCCTCTCTGTTGGACTTCGGTACTGCATGTTACTTCCATGTTTTAGATCCAGGGCTTTTCATGAAACATTCGGGGCTTGAGCCCAAGTAGCCGGGCCTAACGCCGCCCCTGGTGAAGAAGGTCATACAAAAGCCAGCTTGAACAAGTGAGTCTTCAGCTGCTTTTTAAAGGAGACCACTGAGTCCACTGATCTCAGGCTCAGGGGGAGAGAGTTCCAGAGTCTGGGGGCCACAGCAGCAGATGATCTGTCACCTTTGACCTTTAGCCTGGTGCTGCACAACCAGTAGGCTTTGATCACTGGACCTCAGGGACCTGCTGGGGGTGTAGGGACTAAGAAGATCACCAATGTAAGATGGTGCTTGTCCATGTAAGGCCCTATAGACCAGAACCAGGATCTTGAAATGAACCCTGAAGTTGACTGGCAGCCAGTGAAGCTGGAGGAGAAGCGGGGTGATGTGGGTGTGTTTGGAGGACTTGGTCAGAAGCCGAGCACAGGCACACGCAAGAGCACGGAGAATGTATCGCCTTAACGCCTTAAAGGAGAAGCGAAGCAAACCATAGCAATAGCAAACACAGTTAAATGCCTTTAAGAGCCACAAGAAATATACCCAAGACAGCAAGAAGGCCTCTGCAATAACGGACAAAATTTTAGAATTTGTTGTCCTGGATGACCAGCCGCTGACTGTTGTAGAAAACGTTGGCTTTCGCCGCCTCGTTGAACATTTGGAGCCACGTTACTCTTTGCCAGAACAGAAGCTCATCGCTGAGACGCCGCTCCCCAAACTATATGAAACCGTGAGTCAGCATATTTCAAATTTCTAAATTTTATAAATAATTATTTGATTTCAGGTTCATCTATTCATAATTAAAATATTTTGTGACTATCCTTTTTTCATGTGTTATTTTATATGTTTATATGTTTATATAACGAATGACAGGCCATTCAATGATAGTAATAAAAATATACACCCAGATCTATAATAAAAGCAAAACCTTTAAATTATAAATTCAATACACCTCTTTGTAAAACAACACTGGTGTTGGATTAGTACTTGGTATCGGCAAATATGTATACCCCAGGTATCGAAATAGGTACCGACAGAAAAAAACCCGGTATCGGAACATCTCTACTCTCCTCTCCCCCCTTTCTCCTTCCACATCCGTTGGGATAAATAACCAAAAATCTGTTGTAATCATAGGCGTCATTTTAACCGGGGACATGTCCCCGGCAAAATTTGTGATTGGCAGCTGTGTCCCCCCCACTTTCAAAAACGCCTGCTGATGAGGATTTTTGTTTTACCTGCTCAGATCTTATCCAGGGGTCGGCACCCTGTTCCCATCAAAGAACCATTATTACCCGTTTCCCACGGTAATTTTGGACGGACCTTAATAAGCAGTGACTTAAGTGAAGCAGGCAGGTCGCGCTAGAAAATTTTGTTTAAAAAGACGTCATAAACGTGTTCCCCCGTCATTTTTATTACTAAAATATGAAGTAAAAACTCACAATTTAATTTTCATTCATTTGTCATTAATATGTAGTCTACACCCGTGCGTTAAGTGGACCATCTTCCAGTAAACGCAAAGCATCCAGTCCACCTCTCCAAATGCGTAAAATGTGCATCAGCCGCTAGTTAGGCGCGCGCGCACCATCAGCTGATCAGCCCAGACAAGAGCAGAGCAACTAGAGACAGAATAGAGGATAATTGTGTCTGGATGTGGATGGAGATTACATTTTACATCAGCCTGATCATCATTTAAATACGTAAACCATGTGTGTGTGTGTGTGTGTGTGTGTGTGTTTTCCACTTCAAACACTGGTCTAACCAACCAGACCAGCGTGTCCAGTAACACATTAATGTTACAATTAAACAGTTTCACTTCATGTAGGCTAGGAACGTTTCACCTGCCGTGGCCCGACCGCTTCTGCTCCACATAAACTTTGTGCGTGATCAAATGTCTCTACGCTTCATGCGGAACTAGACGGGAACAAGCGCTGTTCAGCCAAAGTTTCATAATTTCATAAAAAGAACATTTTCCAAGTGACACATCCCTCAGAGAGACCGGGTTTCCAGAACGCTTCAGTGGGAGGAAATCTTATCGCATGCGCCGTGGTTCTGCACTGCGCTGCACTGCGAACCCCAGATCTTCAGCTCACTGTCCACCGGGGGCGCTCCGAGCCGCGCTGAACACAGTGTCCAGTATAAAGAGCTCTGATGTTCTGATGGGAATATTTTACCTCCGCGTGTGCGTTAACGATTAAAATGTCAGCTCATCCATGGGCATCAGTGTGCGTCGGGGTAATTTTTTCAAACCAAGCAACATCCTTGAGTTTATCTGTCAAAATAAACAGTCAAATGGAAATATATGTAACCTGCCGTTTAACTGTTTTGCCTTCCTGTGAAGATTGTTGCAAAGAGAAACAATTAAACTTGATTAACCCCAGAGCCACGCAGAGAACCATGCAGTGCGCATGCGGGAAGATTCCTCCCACTGAAGCGAGTGTTTTCCAAACCCCGTCTCTCTGAGAGACTTGTCACTTAGAAAATGTTCCCTGATGATGAAACTTTGGCTGAATAGTGCTTGTTCCTGGCTCCAATGTGGCGACACATCCAGGAGCCGTCTGAGGAGAAGCCCAGAATCTCACATCCTCTTCAGCTCAATGGCGGTTTTAAACGGGGGCCCACAGGGGCCTGGGCCCCTGTAGAACCGGCCCTGGCCCCTGTTATGGCCCCTGTGCTGAAGAGATCGGATTTTTTTTTTTCGCGCGCTGCCTCGGAGACGGGAACTAATGCGCTGCAGCGTTTCACACGGAGCCTTTAGAGCGCAGCACACTCTGTGGACAGAACTGTTTACCCGATGTATTTTTGAATAAAAGATTAAAAATAGTTTAAATGGGACCCGAAGAAGTTCTTGAGGACGCCAAACGGAAAAGACGCTGAGAGACGAAGGTAAGCAATACAGTTTATTTTCCTGACATCAGTGTTTTGATCGTAGTCGCGCGTTTCGGTCGTTTACTTTTAAGTTCCTAACTGAGTCTATCCACAGTTAACACTGATTTGTTTTTCCTTTGTAACATTAACTGTAAAATAAACAAGAAGTTGCTGCATTTCAAGCCTTAGACACGTTGAGATTAGATCACAGTATTCATTTATCTATGACTTTCTCGCAGCACTGGCTGGAAGCATCAGCGGGACGTTTAGTCCTTTTTTTTTACCGCTGTTAGTAAAGAACAGCGTAGACAGAGAGAGGATGAAAGTCACGAGGGAGCTGAGAAGCAGGATGAAAGAGAGAAGGAGGAGTTGGTTAGAGAGGTCAGAGGCTGTCCACCCTGAGAGTGAGGAGGAGGAAGATGTAGGCTGTGAGGGAGAGAGTGAGGAGCAAAAAGAGGGACATCTTCTGTCATGTGCACCGTGTACACTACCGTCAGGTTTGTGGGTGTTGAACAACCCCTCTATGATTGCAGCTCATATTGTGTGTAAAATGCATTTGAGGCATGCTGACTCTGGACCAAAATTTCTGTTGTTTATATTTAATAAATAGATAAAATAAGACTCTGAATTAACTAATTATGACTTTTATCCTCATGCTAACATTTATTTTTTTCAGATATCAGCAAGTGTAAGGATGACCCACCTACTCAGCATCATTTGACGACATTTCCAGTGACATTAATAGGAGACAGAAGCTTTCAGCCAAGCTGGTATGAAAGTCATCCTTGGGTTGAATATTCTGTTACTATGGACTCTACTTATTGTCATGCATGCAGACATTTTAGCCCACCAAGTAGCGCAGGAAGTGTGTTTGACTCACCGTGTGGATTTAGGAACTGGAAAAAAGCAACTGAGAGAGGAGGGGTTTTCACTACATGCAAAGTCTGAAAGGCATAAGGATTCAATGATAGCGTGGAGGGACTACCAGAGGGCTGTGAAAGCTAATACAACATTGGCTAATATACTCGACAAGGAACACAGTAAAAAGGTTAAAGAAAATCGTGAGTATATCAAAACAATTGGTGAAGTGATTATGCTTACGTGTGTGTGTGTGTGTGTGTGTTGACTACAAAAAAAAATTGTATTGTGCAGATATTTTATTTGTTTGAATGTTTATTTTTCATATGTACAGTTCATATAATCTTCAAATAAAGTCACAAACTATAATAATCAACTAGAATGATTTTTTTACTCAAGTCTCATGTTGCGGTGAAGCATTCAGAATTGTTTTCTGAGTACCATAAAAACATGCCAATTTTACTTTCACAAGTAAACCATTACTGCATTTGCTGTAATAGTTTACTTGTTCATTGTCTTTAATTATGATTTTTTTTCTTGCGCCCCCATGAAAAAATACTGGCCCCACTATGGCCCCCCTGGAAAATTTGGTCTAGAACCGCCCCTGCTTCAGCTCATAAAGTGCCTATATGATTACGCACAAGCGTGACCGGTCAACCACCGCAGACCGGGTTGGACCTGTTCAGGTTTACGCAGACAATCTACATTTAGAATTGGCATACAGGTGTAAAATTAATGCAGTAAAATATAAAGCATTTTATTTAAATATCCATTTATTATTTTACAAGCACAGAGAGTTGCATCAGATGGATGGAAGAGCCGCATGCGGCTCCAGAGCCGCGGATTGCCGACCCCTGTGCTAGCCTACTTTATTGTCCCCAGCAATTTTTAAACCCCACTCAAGTGTATGGTTATAGTCCCCAGCAATTCTGAAAACAAACTGACGCCCTTGGTTGTAATTATGCATTTCTTGGTACTTTTTAAACAGAGGAAAGAAAATCTGTTGTTTACCTTGTTAGATTACAGAACCAGTACACGCAAGCTGAAGAGACACACAGAATGAACTTCCAGGAGACGGCTGTACTGATTAGGGATCAGGCGGGGCACGCCCCAGCTGCGAGGGTGACCTTCTGACCCCAGCGATGGTTCCGGAGTCAGGACCAGAATCGGAACATCTGATAGTTTTCTCAATTTAAAGTCTTTAAAATGGATGACAATGTTCCGTTAACTAGGACCTTCAGCTGGACCGAACCAGAACCGTTTCAGTTGTTTACTGAAGCTCAGTAAAACAAGACAGCCTCGCCTCACGGTTCGGTTCTGCTTTCCAGGTGATTTCTGACTGTGTTGCTGTACTCACGGGTCGGCTCGGTTCTCCTTTCTCCCGGAACCAGGGAGCTGGTGTGGTTTCGTCTCGGCTTCGTTACAAACTTCTTCGTTCTCTGTGAAGCGACACAAAACTCGGTCTCAGCGAATCAGAGAGCCGACTGCTGAGTGACAGGGCCCACTGCCCAATCAGAGCAAAGCCAAACCGATTCCCTCAGGAGTGGGCGGGGTTTTTAAAGAGACAGTGACCCATTTCTGCTGCTGCTGAATAAAACAACCGTGACAAAACTTGTTGCATGAGGATTTATTTGGTGCAGCGACTGGATCCTGACGTGCAAGCCCATAAATGAATGAATGAATGAATGAATGAATGAATGAATGAATGAATGAATGAATAAATAAATAAATAAATAACAGCAAAACTGTGACCACTTCTATTTTAATATTTACAAGCAAACACTACTGTTAATTTGCCTCTTATGCTTTAGCTGTCATATCGTGATCAGTTCATCTCATCTTGTCACAATGTTTTTCTGCTTGTGAACATGTGCCTGATTGTTTTCAGCCTGTTTTGAATGCTTGTATATTTTGTATATGAGAAGAATCCTTCAGTCTGATTATGATCTTGTTTGTTTTTATCTCATCTGTTTTTTCTTTGGTGCAATGCTCACTGTGTCTGTTGCTGTCGTCAATCTACTCAGCTGGTCAAATAAATAAATAATGAAGAATATTTGTCTTGACGTGACTTGATTACCCCTCAGTGAGACATTCAGACCATAAGACGTGGAGACGTCTTGCAACAGAAGTGGTCACTGGTCTCCAAACTTTTTACTACACAGGCAAAGTTTGTCAGTTTGGATGTGTGTGTGTGTGTGTGTGTGTGTGTGCGCGCGCGCTCGGTCTTCTCGATCCCCAGTGAGTCGTGGAGGATGGCTGCTTATACTGAGCCAGGATCCTCTGGAGGTTTCTTCCTGTTAAAAGGGAGTTTTCCTCTCCACAGTCGCCACATGCTTGCTTAGCATGAGGATTGCTGTAAAGACTCTGACACTAGTCAGTGACTCGATGCAACCTGCTGGGTTTCTTTATGTTGGGAACTTTTAACTAACTGGCTAAATGAACTGAACTCAGTGCACAGATGAGTAGATTCAATGGGAATGTTGACCTTGTGACAGCCTTGAGATGACTCTTTTGAACTGGCGCTATATAAATGAACTGAAAATAAATTGTTCCGTTGAAATGATACAGGAGCAGGTCCTTTACCTAATGCCCCCCATCGGTTTAGGCTGCATCTTCTGATCTGAGAAAAGTCCAAACTGCAAACCTTGCTGGTGTTAAACTGAACTTGTCATGGAGAATACTCACAAACCACCCTCTTCCTAATTCAGGATCGCTAGCCTGGGAAAACTGCGGAACGTGACAAGTCAGTGTTGGTGATCATTTTTATCTTTCCAGACAGTCATCGTTCCTCAAAGCAGAAGCGAGTTGCATTTTGCCCATGCAGATGTGACGTCAGCCTCGTGCAGAGAGCCTTTTGTCCAAAGTGAAAACCTGGAAGTCCACCTTTAGTCTGAAAGGCGCATGACGTGATCACCGGTTTATCGAACAACAAGATCAAACATGGCTGCTTTATGCAGGGACTGCGACTGAAAGTACTGAAAAACGTTTTTATTTCAGTATCAAATTAAAAATGACTTGATCGTTTTTACTTATTTTGACTTGTCTTTTAAAAATAGCCTCCTGGTTGCAGCTGTTTTCACATCCTTGTTGGTTAAAATGCTATTTTAGGTTAGCGGAGGCTCATCTGGACAGAAAAGACATCTGAATCCTTTATCACGATGAAATCATTTATTCTATTTATGCATTTTTATTAATACCAAAACATTTCATCCTCAGCTTAACTGTAAATCAGACGGTTATGTCGGGTTCTAGCTGCTGCAGCCAACAAGCTGCATCTGCAGAGCTAATTCCGCCATCTGGGAAATGTGGTCCTCACACTCTGGAGAGCTACACGTAGGCCAGAGCTCCACCAGGGCATCAGAGTCCAGAGGAAACCGGTACCTGAGATAGACCAGAACCCGTCAGCTCCACGGGAAACGAGGACATCTACAGACCATGGAGGCACTGACCTGAAGCCGTTGTTGTGGGTGACCTCTGACCCGCTGGACCCCATCACCAGGTACTGCCTGTTGTCATGGAGGTCCACGCTGCTGCAGGTGGCCTTCTTTACCAGGTCCACCTCAGTACCTGAACTCACCGCTTCAAACTCTGCAGTAAAACATGCAAACAAGCTTTTAAACTAAAAAATAAAATACTTATAACCCGGAACCCCCCCCCCCCCCCCAACATGAGGGAAAAATAAATACGAATTCAAATGATAAAAATTTTTAACAGAGCTTTATTATTATTATTATTATTGACTAAATAATTTTTAAGTATTTGTGTCAAGATTAGAAAAGTTTTCTCTAATTTACTTGAAAACCAGATCATAAAGAAACAAAATCATAATCGAATCAAATGAGACATAATTTCTTCCTGACGTCTGACTTTTTTGTTTGCGTCCACTTTCCTTCTTTTGTCTCACGATGACTTTATTCAACCTCTCTGTTGAAATTTTAACTTCCTGCTGCAGCTGCTTCAGGTGCTTTTAGCTTGAAGAAGCCCTTTCGGGTGAAGCTTTTGTTTCCATGGCACCACCAGGCAACAACCGAGCATCTTACCGTTACTGGGCCTCAGGACTTGATCCACGGTGGCTGTGTAGGTCATAAAGTCTCCCTCTGCTGCTGAGGACGTCACCGTCAGCTTGTAGGCTGCAGAAGGAAACACCAGGTTCATCTCATCAGAATTCTGAAGACCTGATCTGCGTTTCGTATCTTCCATCATTCTCTGAGCAGACTCATTTTTCCAGCTCTGCTCGTAAAGGTTGTACCCGTATCATGATGCTGCCGCTGCCGTACTTTTACTGGTAAAACGTTCAGACCGGCTCTGACCAAAAGACTTCCTTTGACATTTCCGTTACCTGGAGCTGGATGTGTGTTTTAGTGGTGTCATGCAGAGGAACAGGAGTTCTGCATGTTTTATTTATCATTACTGAGAAAGCTTGGTGCTGATTCGGTCTTTTCGCAGCTGCTGCATCATGAGATTTATGCAAGCCCCCATAATGCGGCTCAAAAATGGACTCCAACCCGGAAGTACCAAAAATTGCAGTTCCACTCTCAAAACATCGGTCTCCCGAGAGCTCCACAAGCCGATAGTGGGAACCCAGCTCCACCAACATGTTATATTTCAACCCATTTTCTAAAGTGCAGCATTATGTTAAATGCACTGGGTTTTACCCTATTACATTTAAATTTCATGGTTAAACAGTACATGTTAACATCTAAGCTCAGCTCGGCAGTGACCTAAAATACATAAATATAATTTTACTTACAGATAAAAATGAAGTGGACACTCCTTGGACGCTCTATTAGTGCAATTAATGCCACAGCAAGTCATTTTGTCCAACAATTGCACAAATAATATCCAAAAAAGAATACACACACACAGAGACTCAAAATCCCGGAGCAGTTTCCAGACCAGACCGAGGCTCTACTGAGGCCTTTCCACGGAGCTAGCTCTGTGGTCACGTGGGTCTGATGCTCATTAATTATACAGAATTTTAGGTTTTTAATACACTTAAACAGAAGAGTGAGAAAAACATTCACCCCCCTCAGAGTTGTCATGAGTGTAAACTAGATCATTTAAACCAAAAACATGTTTTGGTACCAGGCTGTAAACATGTTTATTTCTGCTGTGAAATTGGTATTTTTAACATGGGAGTCAATGAGGATTTGCTCGCTTCTGACACCAGCCCCTAGTGGATGAGGGTGGAACTGCAACTTTTGGTACTTCCGGGTTGGGCCCAATTTTAGAGCCGCATTGTGGGGGCTTGGTTCCACCCGGTTTTACCCAGCGGTCAGCCCGGCGTATCTCTGACTCAGAAGCTCTGGTGTGCACAGTTAACTCCGGTTGTAGCTAAGTTGCTACCTCTGTTAGCTTAGCTCCCACCTCCGCGTTAGCTTTGGGTGAGCTTCAGGTTAGCTTGTAGCTAGTTCGACTGGGTGTCGTCAGTTGATCCCAGCCTTACAGCCCACCCTCAGCTCCACCTCTCTTCCCTTTTGTGGAATGGTCTGGGCTTGACAGAACCTGTGACACGGTCAAAATGGCGGTGGTGGCCACCTCCCATTTCCCCTCAAAAACGTGATATTGGAGACTAATGGAAACCCATTGTCCAATATTTATATGTCGATGGATTTATGAGATTTACTGTGATTATGTGGTCCTGATATAAGAATTTGCACCAAATCTTGTTTTGGAGCTTCACATATAGAGAAGAGATTACATCCACAGGCCTGTAAGTAGTTCTCCATCACTAGTCTGCATTACTTTCAGTAGTCCATTCCTAAAAATATGCAGATCGTTTTCTTTAAATCACTGGCTGTGATGCAGCAGGACACCAGGAGAGTTCTGTAGAACCATCTCCAGACCCAGTCAGAACTTCTGCAGCGGGTCACATTCATCTGTAGATTTATCAAAGCCAGTAAACAGAATAAAGACCTGACTGTCAGGTTTCCAGAGTTTAATCTCCTCTCTGCTGGCTGAGTGTGGGAACATCTTACCAAACTTGATTTGCTCTTTGCAGATTTCCTCGATCCGCTTTTCTAAAGTCAGCGTGTTGGTGGTGGTTCCTCTGTAGGACGCACATGCAGCTGCAGAAATAACACACAGGAAGTTACAATCTGCAGGCATGGGCTCGGGTTGTGTGGGCTAATGCAGCAGCTCTTACCGGTCATGCACTGACACTGGTGGTCCACACAGAGGCGCTGCAGCTTCTGCTGCTCAGAAGAGAACTGTTTGGAGCACAAACTGCCTGAAAGACAAACAAACTGCAGAATTCACCTGGCTGGCATCACTTCCTGTTTACCTGTCACATTTAACCACATGAAAAAATGATCCAAAAATGAGTTTGCAGCCTTACACTTTAGAGGAAAAGTTCAACGTTGCATAACTCGTAAATGATTTTATTATTGTTGATCAAACATCAGTTTGTGTGTGTGTGTGTGTGGCCCTATGTTATTTTACTGTTTTATGTAAGCGTGAAATGGAGACGTTGAACTCTGTTGAAAAACAAATCTCTGTAACCGTTTTGTGTCAAATAAAACTTTCCATTCTGTTCTAAACAAGATGACAAAGAACCATCTTTGATCTGACCGATGCTCCACTCAGCCTGGACTTTCAATTCAGGTCTGGTTTCTGGAAGGTTCTTCCTCCTGCAGAACATCTGATATTTAACTACACCATTAATGCCTCCATCTAAAAGGCTAGGTTATCCAGAGTTATCTCTGTAGTTATGCTGCTATAGGCTTAGACTGCTGGAGGATACACTGACCACTTTCCACACTCGACTACTTTCTTCTACAATCTGCTCTTTAACTGTATTATTTCCTGCTATTTCAGCTGTTAACTTTATTTTCTCTCTAAGTGTTTTTCTCCCCAGAAGAAGCTACAATGATGTTCTGCTGAGCTGTGGTGGCCCCATGGAGGGGGCCATCGTCTAGCACACTGCTGCTAACCACTTAAACGTTCTCCCTCTTCTACTAGTTTACCCGTTTAATTATAGATCCACTAGGATAAATACAATAAAGTTTATCTCTCACCAAATAGAAAATTTACTAAGAAATCACAATGTAACCTGTGTGTGTGTGTGTGTGTGTGTGTGTGTGTGTGTGTGTGTGTGTGTGTGTGTGTGTGTGTGTGTGTGTGTGTGTGTGTGTGTGTGTGTGTGTCTGCTCTGTCTTCTCCATCCCCAGTGAGTCGTGGAGGATGGCTGCTTATAGTGAGCCAGGATTCTCTGGAGGTTTCTTCCTGTTAAAAGGAAGTTTTCCTCTCCACTGTCGCTGCATGCTTGCTTAGTATGAGGATTGCTGGGTTCCTTATATAGGAAACATTTTTTCTGATTGGCTTAATGAACTGTGGATTGGAATGTTTATTATGTGAAGGGCCTTGAGACGACTCTTGTCGTGATTTGGCGCTTTATAAATGAAATTGAATTGAATTGAAATGAATTAATGGGCCTGACTAACACCTGGGCGTCTAAGATTAAAATAAAACCTGAAGGTAAAAAAAAATTCAGTTAGTGGTTCAAAGCAGACTAAACAGAAATCAGACTACAACTCCCAGCATGCACTGTGGCCGCCGCTTCTCACCTTTTTCCTGCGGCTCAGTAACACTTATCCAGGACTCAGTGGCTCCAACCACCTTGAACCCGGTTCTGACCCGAAAACCGACACACACAAAAACTTGAGATGGAACCTGGAGGCCAACAGGAAGTCAGAGGCTCTGTCAATCAATCTGCGGGGGTCAACGGTCACTTCTGAACTGAATAGCATTTCATCAAACGGAGAGAAGGATGGTCATTTGAAGCCTTCATGAACATGAGTTAAAACACGTTGGGCCTGGAGAACTTACCCAGTCCATCTGGATGATCACGGTGCTTCCCTGAAGCTCGTAGTGGGAGACGAGAGACTCCTCGTCGTCTCTGAACTGGAAAACAGCATCAGCAGATCTGTTACTATTTCATCTCCAGACTGGGAGGTCGGAGAAACCAGCAGGATGGTTCAGCTGATCTCAGATCTGAGATGCTTCAGAGTCATCTTAAAGATGCTTCTGGGTACCACTCACGAACTATAAAACCATGGACGTAATTTTCACTTTAGAAGTGGGGGGGACACGGGGGGTGGGGGGGGGTATCTATACAGTATGCTCTAATGGGAAACAGGCTTCAACACAAACGGTTGTTTTCCGCTTGGTCCTAGAGCTCAACCAGTGTCAATTTAATATAGTAATATTGTTTTTGGGTGGTAAATAGTGCAGGGGTCAAAACTTGACTTTGGAAAAAGTGGGGGGGGGGACATGTCCCCCCTGTCCCCCCCAAAAAAATTACGTCCATGTATAAAACACAAGTTTTACACCTCAGTCTGAGAACCATGAAGTGGTTCTGATCTAAGCAGAACCTGTACCCGGGCCGTCTACCTGGAACAAGTTTAAAGCTTCAGACTTGTCCTAAAGAGCTGAACCAGACGAACATTTTGGTTCGTATGGGTTCTGGATGGTTAGGGTCTGGTGGGTCTGGAAGGTCTGGGAGGTTTTGCGGGTCAGTGAGTGAAGGTAATCCAGCTGAAGGTACATGAACATACCAACAGGTCCTCTCACCTGTCTCAGGTCCTCCAGGTAGGGCTCCACACCAGTTGGAAGCTGGATCTTCATGACTGCCAGAGAGGACTCGGTGGCTACCTCATTGGGAGGAGGTCTGTACCTGAAACAGAGTTCAAAGAGTCCACCTGAGACCTCCTGCAGGATCTGCGTTCATTCGTGGTTCTGGAGCTACATCAGGTTTCTTACTTGACACAGGCAACCAGGTGAGGAGCCTTCATGCTGGGATCTGAGGGGGACAAGAAGAGCTCTGTTGTGAGATGATACCAAACCAGGACCGTTGTACCTGACCCAGTAAGGAGGCGTACTGTCAGAGACGCTGGGCCCGACCACCTCGATGGTGAGATCAAAGTTACACCTGGGCTGCGTGGACGCCGTGGTCTGATAGAAAACCGTCTTCAGCTGGAGAAACACTGGATCATTACTGGGAATTCTGGGAGATACAGACAGGATTTACTCGCACCTACCTTCACACTGGACACCCCCCTCCCATAACCTGTGGTCACTGTGATGTCATCATTTTTTGTGACCTTTGAGGGGAAAGAAAAACGGGTAGAAGAGAAAACCAGTGCAGAAAAGGTCCTGTCGGACCGGGCTGTCCCTGTCTCACCTGGATGGGCGTGGCCACAGGTCGCGTCTGGCTCAGGCTGACCCTTCCCAGGGGTCCTTTCACTTTGTAGCGGATGTTTATTTCCTGGTTGAGGACGGATCGTGTCATGACACTTTTGTACAGTGTCAACGCCTCCAGAGTCAGAACGGCGTCCTGAGATGTCAAACGAGAGCCCAGAGGAAACCCAAGGTGGACATCAGTGTCCAACTCCGGGGACAAAAGTTCTAGTTTTTCACGTGAGACAAAACTTCAGTCTGTGTACCTTTATAGAGAAGAACCCTCCTCCGTAGTGCTGATCCTGAGTCAGCCAGGCCAGGATGGGGTTGGCGTACGAGATCCGCGCCTTAGACACCAAAACACAAACAGGTTCATTTAAGCCCCGCCTCCTACAGGTAGAGACAGGAAGTCCCATCCCATATAGGTTTGGGTTAGGTTTCGGGGGGGTGGGGTGCTGGTGCCCATCTCCAGCGGTCAGCGGGCAATCAGGCGGGGTACACTCTGGACAGAGAGCCAGTCCATCGCAGGGCAACACAGGGACACACGGGACAAACACACACACACACACACACACACACACACACACACACACACACACCTAAGGACAATGTAGACAGACCAATCAACCTAACAGTCATGTTTTTGGACGGTGGGAGGAAGCCGGAGTACCCGGAGAGAACTCACGCATGCTCAGGGAGAACATGCTGACTCCATGCAGAAAGATCCCGGGCCGGGAATCGAACCCGGGACCTTCTTGCTGCAAGGCAACAGCTCTAACCACTGCGCCACCGCGCAGCGTAAAATAATATAGTTTTTTATTTTTATTTTTAGTGTTCCTCACTCTGACTCACACTCCTACACAGTAGGTGGTGGAAATGCACCTTACGTTGGATGCCACCCGCCATTTAAACTAAAGAAGAAGCAGAAGAAATGTGGAGAGGGTTGGAGCTAACCCAGAAGATGAAGAAGCCTGGAAACCTCCTACCTGAACTCGTGTAGTTCTGGTGTCCAACCGTAGATCTCCAGGGATTCAATCCTGCATGTTCTAGATGTGCCTCTGCTCCAGCACACCTGGGCTTAACCAGCAGGTTATGAACGGGTTTCTGCTGACCAGGCGAGTCAATCGCTGAACCAGGTGTGTTGGAGCAGGAATCAACACGGACAGGGGCTCATGGAGCACCAGGAGGGAGAGCGATGAGCAAACGCTAGAGGAGCTGCTCGTCTCAGTCGGGATTAGGTCTGTGGAGCATTTACACCTGGCTGCAGGTGTTTTCACTATATTTGTGTGTATTTCACCCTGCTGTTGTGTTTTGGTGGTCCAGGTGTGAAACCGTGTCGCCGCCAAAATGCTTTTAACAAATCCTTAAATTAAGTTTTGTGAAACAACATCAGGACCCATCGGCACCTTCAGCAGCATGGTCAACAGGACGTACGCCGTGGTCTCCACCGTCTGACCACTGGATTTGTCTGGCTTCAGCCAATCAGTCGTCACACTCGACTCCTGCCAGTACCTGAGTGTGACTGGGTTACCTGGACACAGAGACATGAGACGTAAGCCCAGAGGACGTTGTGTTGTTCCGATTGAAAGGCGAGACTGGACCCACCTTTCTGCCGGGCGAGTCCCTCCAGGCTGGTGATCAGCTGTGAGACCTCCTCGCTGTTGGAATCCTGAAGAGTTAGAGCGTAGGTCGCCAGTGCACGCACATACACACTCCTCACGCTCAGGGCATGCTGGGAAATGTAGTTAGCTGCCGACCGCTTGCTGGCCTCATGAGACTGAGAGAAGAAACATAATGAGACCCACCAGAGGTTCAGAAAGCAGGTCAAGGAAGATCTGTGTTCAACACAACAATGGAGGACGAGGGAGGGATGTGGAACATTCTGACTCCAAAAACGGAGAACTGGCCGCACATTCTGGAGCAACCAGTGACTCCGCCCCCAAGCCAATCAGTGGCCAACAGTCTCTGACGTCATGTTTTCGGCCCGGCTCGAGATGACTGGAACCACAGACTAGTGGTCAACCAGGTCAGGTCAACTGCTAATCTGGAAGACAGCTGAGACTTCCACCGGGGCCTTCTTCCTCTTTTAGATGACCTCACTTCCTGCTGACCAGGACCACTTGGTCTGAAGTTTAGCGTGAGCAGAAACAGGAAGCGATTCTCACTCTGAGCCGCAGAATCTGGTCTCTGATGCTCGTAGCTCGGTGTAAGGCAATAAGAGCCACAGATGTCACAAACACCGATTGCTCCACCTCCTCCTCTCCTCCACCCTACAGACACCAGACGGGATCAGACCTCAGATCAGCAGGGTCAGCACCAACAACACCACGGCTAAAGAGTTTCTGACCAGGATTTGAATGAGTCTGCTGGAGGACTTCTCTGCGAAAGAGCCGTCCTCCTTCTGCGTCCTGCGGATCAACCAGCCGACAGAATCTGAGAGGGACTGATGGTCCACAGAAAGGAAGGCGTCTGCCATGGAGAGGGCTCGGATCATTTCTGCAGTCACTCTAGCATGGAAGGAGGGGGACAGGGTCACCAGGGTGAAGGGAGGACAGCAAATCACACACACACACACACACACACACACACACACACACACACACACACACACACACCCATTCTTATCTCTGTGTAAATAAACTCTGTGGCCAGATGTTCGGGGCATTTGCCCTGTGCACGTGCCACAAATCATGATTTGGTTGGATGTCTGCTCATTGTCTCTATTCTGCCCCCTCTGTTGTCGCTTGGTTGAGTTTCTTTGGCTGGGGCATTTCTCAGTTTTCCCACCAGTGGGCAGTATTATCCCTTGAGGTTTGTTGCTTTTTCTTTGGTTGTTCGGTGTGCGCTACACTGCCCCCTTTGGAGATGTGTTGTAAGCAGCAGGAAAAGTTCACTCAGGCAGTGTGAGAGAATGTGTGGAGCAGAAAAACCCGCACAACTTTAAGACCAGTTTACGTCGTTGGGGAGTTTGTTGAACCATAATCTGTAAGTAATCCACGTGTAGCTTTGTTTTCTGTAAGATTCGTTACTTTCATGTTACCTAAAAGCTTATTTGAATGTATAAGGATGGTGAATGAAAGCATAAGGAAAGCTATGTTGCTAACCTGTTTTTGGTTACAAAATATGTAAATACTGATGCTTACATGTTATTTTACTGTATGTTCGCAGTCTTACAAATTAAAAGAGGAAAAAACGGTCTTCAGAAAGAGACAAAAAGACAAAGCGATGTGTCCTGTCGTTCCTGGAACCATGTCCTCTTATGTTAAGCTCGCTGCATAGGGTGAATAGCCATACATTCATCCGAGGGCAGTAGAGTCTCCTTTTCTCTCTCTAGCTGCGGGAAATGGGTTTATTGATAAAATCCCTAACACTGCTCCAAGCCGAGAACGAGTGATTCATCCACATGGAGGGGTAAATGCAGAGGGGGGAGGGGCTGCCAGGGACAGAGAACTGGATTTAACCAGATCAAACTGGACAGTCGACTTTGACTAATCATTGATGATGTCATACACCTGAAGCGGCTAAAACGGACGATGGGTGACAAGGACGTAATTTTCACTTAAGAAGTGGGGGGGACACGGGGGTGGGGGGGTGGGGTATGGGTATCTTTGCAGTATGTTCTAATCGGAAACAGGCTTCAACACAAACTGTTGTTTTCCGCTTGGTCCTAGAGCTCAACCAGTGTCAATTTAATATAGCGTAATATTGCTTTTGGATGGTAAAAAGTGCAGGGGTCAAAACTTGACTTTGGAAAAAGTGGGGGGGACATTTCCCCCCTGTCCCCCCCCAAAATTACGTCCATGATGGGTGACCAAGCCTTTTGTCCGACGCACGTCGGGAGGGGACGCACTGGCACAGCGCGTCGCTTTTTGACGCCCACGGCAGAACGGAGATTTCACCGAATTGTGACCTTTACACTCTTGCTATTTAACCTTCCTCTCAGCCCCACCCTAACCTTTACCCAGTATGTCAGTCTAAATTTTCCGTTAAGCGTGTTTGAGAGGAACGATGACACGCGAAACAAAGCTTCGCATGCGCAAGCTGGTTAGGGTTAGGACGGGGGTGAGGGGAAGGTTAAATAGCAAGAGGGTAAAGGTCACAATTCGGTCAAACGTCCGTTTTACCGCGAGCGCCAGATACCGACGCTCTGGCACAGCGCATCGCCTCCCGACGTGCAGGGGCTCGTCACTTGCTGTTTTCCGAGGACTGCATCTTGTCGGTCATTATCACGTGACAGCGACTAGTCGATGAAAGGCATAAAAATCATTACAGAGCAGTGAAGTCGACTAGTCGATACAACCCGTATTATCCGCCCTGAGAATGGGAGATCGAAGTTGAAATCCATGATTGGGTCATACCAAAGTGACCCAATGCCTCCCTGTTTCACACTCAGCATAACTCATTCACTGCCATTGATGACTAAAGTCGTCATTTACATGTTTTTACTGTGTGGGCGTCGGACGAGCCCCCACACCGTGAGAACAAACATCTCAGCTCTAAAACCAATCTTCATCCGCGTACGTCACACGTCACGTGATCAGGAAGCAGAACATTCACGTGTTAGGAGATCGTTTTGGGCCGCTGCTGTAAAAAAAGTGAGGCTCGAACCGGAAAAGCTTCTGCCGATCACAATTCAACAACGGATTATGAAAGAACGGATAAGGCTCGAAACGCGCGGATTCTTCCTGACGTAAGAGGTGAGTCTCCGCTTTGTTTTGGTCGTTTTGGCGTCGACATCATGCTAGCGTGCAACGTTCTGTCACTCTATAAAAAAACAGTAAAAACGGTGAGAAACGCTGGCAGCGAAGGGCTTTACCGATCAGGAAACGGCTGGCAGCGAATGAGTTAGGGAGTTGGATTGGGGGGGTTAAACCACCAAATGGTTCCCAAGCGCAGCCACAGCTGCAGCTGCCCATGGGGATGGGTCAAATGTGGAGATTTCACCAGTGTGTGATGATGACTAATGGGACTTTAACCTAACCGGACCTGAACGTCTTCCCTAAAGAGAAAACAAACCCTGGTTCTTTTAACTCTTTTAACCAGCCGTTTCCTGATCACTTACGCTCTTCGCTGCCAGCGTTTCTCACCGTTTTTACTGGGGTTTTTTAAGAGTCACAGAACGTTGCGCGCTAGCATGATGTTGATGCCAAAACAACCAAAACAAAGAGGAGACTCACCTCTTACATCAGGAAGAGTCTGCGTGTTTCGATCGTTATCCGTTCTTTCATAATCCGTTGTTGAATTGTGATCGGCAGACGCTTTTCCGGTTTGCGCCTCATTTTTTTTACAGGAACGGCCCAAAACGATCTCCTAACACATGGATGTTCTGCTTCCTGATCATGTGACGTGTGACATATGCGGATGAAGATCGGCTTTAGGGCTGAGATGTTTGTTCTCTAAGCGCGGGGGCTCGTTCTGATGCTCAAACAGTAAAAAAATGCAAATGAAGACTTTAGTGAACGGTTGGATCTAAAATGACGACTTTAGTCGTCAATGGCAGTGAATGAGTTAAAGTGGCTTCAACAGTTCTGGACCCAGGAGATCCTGCAGGAGGACCAGCCTGCAGACGCAGCAGTCTGCTTCCTATTTGCTGATGTTTTGTTGAACTAAAGCAGAAAAAACAGATCAGGCTTCTGGAGTTCACACACATTGTGCTGGGTTCACTCTTTATCCACATGCTGTAGCTGGAGTCTCCATTCCTGAAGGAGCTGATGGCAACCAGACCTGAACACACACACGCACACACACGCACGATTAACAGATGATTACAAGACTCTTCATCAGATCTCCTCTGCTGCTCCTCACCCTCTTTGATCTTCTGTCTCAAATCGCCTGACATCTTCCCAACATCTCCTCCCAGAACGTCCCAGCTACCCGTGGTCTCAAGGTACTGGTATACCTGGATGAGGGGGAGGAGCCCCTGAAGCTCTGCTTCTGCCGACCCAGGTGGAAGGCTGATGAGTTGTTTGAGGTCCTCAGGATTCAGAAGCACAGTCGCAACGTCGCCCGGAAGCTCCCCTAGAGCCAAAAAGCAGAGACGGTTTCTGCTGGATGACGAGCATAAGCAGGTGCTTCCTGTCCCTCTGCTGATCCGCCCGTTTCACGTTACCGTTGATGGTCAGCAGCCTCTCCACATCTGACTTGGGTACGATGTTCTCTGGCAGCCGGTTCTTCAGCACAACTGTCCTCTTCTCTGAACCTGACCATCAGACACAGACGGACAGTCAGAGCTGCTGCCCAGACGGAGACGAGGTCTGACGTCACGTTTGGCTTTGCTCTTTCTCAGAAGCTTCCTCACATGAAGGAATAACAACGATCACAATAAAAACAGAATGTTTGTACCGCCGATAATCACACTAACCTCACACTGAGGATCAGATGAAAGGAAAATAACATTATTGAAGTAAGTCAGTTGAGAGAGGAAAAGAAGAAGAAGATATCATTTCTATAGCGCCTCTCAAGATAAAAATCAGGAGGCGCTTCACAAAAACAAAAAAATGTAAAAATATAATAAAGAATTAAGAAAACGGTTAAAAATATATTTAAAATGAGCAAAAAATAGACAATTGTGATTAAAAAATGTTAAGAAAGAGAGAGCGTGACTAGACTGTTTAGCTTTCTGGATATTTCTAGAGAATGAAGCTCTGGGAATGTCAGCATTCCTGGGTTCTCCTGCACATCAATTAAAGATCCCTGTTCAAACAGTCGGCCCATCACAGGGACTCCAATGCCTTAGACGCGATCTCCTCACCATGCTTTTATTTTGGCGGGCTGTTTTACGGCATGTAACTTTATGAATCCTGGCAGCAGATTTCCTGACCTACGGAAGCCCAGTAGGGCCAGGGCATGGATGGCTACAGTACTGAGACATTTCTCAGATTGTAAAAAGCAAAGTTGTGCACAGACCTAACTTGAGAGTCTGAACAAACAAGAACACGAGTCGGAGAACGCCAGATGTTTCACCACCACCAAGTCCAACTCCAGGAATCAGGTGTAGCGTGTTTAACTACATACCAGAATTAACGCTGTTTGCCATCAGCTTTGTTAGATTCTGAGAAAAACTCAAACGAGTTAACAATGAAGCATCTATCATATATAAATATCTAGGATATTATATATTTGATAGAAGTTCATATGCCAACGAGCTTGGCCTATATTTAATCCAAAGATTAATGTTTAATTTTTAGATAATTAAATTTAATAGCAAAAGTTTATTTATTTAATCAGAAGTTTAAAGGAATCTTTGCTTTTTCAATAACCAAAAATATACACCATTCTGTGTTTAATTTCAAAGAAGAGTCAAGTTTTTAAATTAAGAATTTATTACTAACGCTTTTAGAAATGACAATTTTTAACCGACAATTATATGTTAATAATTAATATTAAAACTTGTTTTAAAGAGCAAGTCACCCCCAAATAAACTTTTTTTGCTGATAAACTAAATAAACGAGTGTCTAATCGTGCTGCAGACACGTGTCGTCAATAATTTGGCACTTCAGTGCATCTTAGTTAAAATTTAAATATTCTGCCTAAAACTGGCAGAGTTGTGCCGTTGTCAGGTAAAAACTCTGCACTGTATTTTAATTTAAATCTGCCACCGCTATTGGCTAAGAAGTATGCTATGATGTAAACTGGTATATTATGATGTCACAATGCTGTCGTGAGCCTGTGTGTGTGTATTTGTTAGCAGCTCTGCCCTCTCGGTCTGCCAGGCAACAGCATTTGTTGCATTTTTCAAACAGGAAGTGGGAGTGGAGTTAGACTCTGGTAGGGGTTGACTTGCTCTTTAAAAAGCAAACCTGTGACTGAATGGAAGCTAAAATGAAAATGCGAGTTTTTGGATGCGTGAATGAATCTCAGAAGGTTTCTTTCAGCGAGAGAAGCATTTCTGGGTGAAAAGTTGGTTTTGCAGCTAACCGAGTCGTTTCTGAGAGAGAACGGCATCGGACACCATCTGTGTGCTACCTCACCCAGAAGGACGACCCTCTGTGTGGATCCGGAGGTCAAGGAGGATGCTGTCAGCCTCAGGGGTACTCGGCCCGGCTGAGAAGCCCCGAGTAGAACCGATCCTCTGGTCCAGAGATGTCGCAGGGTACACGGTGTCGAGCGTCTGGCTTAACTCTGAAGGAGTTTTTGCGTCAGCTGGTTACAGTTGCGTTTATTCAGAGCAAGTCTATCGGCGTGACAGAATGCTTAGTAGAGATTTGGGCGGCCGACCCTCTTCCTCTGGTGGGTTCAAGAACTGAACTTTTTGCTGCGGGATTTGGTTTTAACAAAACCCTCAGAACACGCCCTCTCAGCGTCAGAAAGCCTGGTCATGAGGTAAGGACGTGATGGTTTACCCTTTACCATGGATATCCCCTGAATGAGGTGGCTAACGTGCAAGACGACCTTCTGGTTTACTGAACACACATTACAGATCATCAACAATAATTATTATTATACCCAAAGCATAATAAGTCTTTTCAGTAATTAAAATACGTTTATACTGAATCAAGAGATTATTTATGATGGTTGCAATAACAGTAATAAAGCCAAGCGTTTATTAAAATTATTATTTAAAATTATTATTGTGAAACTTGAAGTGTCCTTCATCTTGGGACGGAACAGCAGCAGATAAAGATGGTGGTCAGCAGACATCACGGCTCCTGGCGGGTTAATCTGGGGCAAAGTTACAGTTCGACCCAGCTTGACCCAGCTGGGAAAATGTGACCTTTGTCACAAATTAGAGGCCATTCATGACGCTACACCGGACCAGGATTGAAGGGAGTCCACTTACCATAGAGTCCCTGTGGGTCAAGGATCCCCCCAAAATTCACCTCCTGTCTGACTCCTTCAGGCTGAAAGCAGATCCAAAACTGTGGTGAGAAATGGTACCAGCCATGGTCCACTCACAAGATTGTGATCAGGTTCTTGACGGCTTGGACACTGACTCCATTCCACATATAGCTATAGTGACTCTTTTCAAACATTAACTCTTTCCGATTTGTGTCTACAAAGGTTCTGTTCTTCAGAACCGGTTCTATAGCATTTGGGCCAGAGCCTTGGTGGTTTCAGTTCTGACCTGAATTTTGGACCTCAGGACCAATTAGAGCCACCGGTTAGCAGTAAACTTCAAACCCCAGTTGGTGTTCTGGCCCAGGCCCAGGTACGTACCACCACACGCAGCAACTTCTCCACCACGTCTGCAACTCCTGCCCGTGTCTTCAGGGTGAAGGTAAGAGTGTGTTCTCCAGGCTCCAGGCCCAGCACAGTGAAGTTCACCACACCCACCCCGCCTGCAAGGAGGTGGCGAAAAGTGCAGGTGGTAGAGTGTAGCCCCGCGTCATTAACTGGGTGGGATTGCAGCAGGCAGAGTGCCGGACCCGCCGTCAGTGTCACACAGTACTGATGGAGGAAAAGCAGCAGTCAGATGGGATACCCCAAGTCTCAGTACCCGAGTCCACATCTGTTCGGACTCTGGGGAACTCTCACACATTTGTTATCATTTTTTAATTATTCATGTAACCATGGTAACAGATGTTTTAGTTGATCAGTAGGAACTGAAACAATACTCAATACTCATCCCCGAGACTGTGGGATATGTAGTAGAACCTCTGGTTGTGTTACCGTGATGCTGTCCTCCTTCTGGTTATACACAGAGCCTCGCAGTTCCACTTGTTCTCCTCGTACCACCTGGTAGGGCAGCGGGACATCAACGCTGAGTGGGAGATTGACCGACACCTCCACAGGATCTGCGACACACATGCCTGAAGAACACACAACCAGATTTATACAGTATCACGTTGGTCCTCCTGTAGAGGCTCCTCCAACTCACAACCTCTGAGGGACAGGAAGTGATCCGGATAAGGCTCTACAGATTCTAAAGTATCCCTAACTGCATTGATTCAAACCCTCGGGAAGGTGGAATAAAGGAGGAAGGAGACGCTGGAGATCAGGAACCCACCATTCTGGAACATTCCAACAGCTTTAATCTGCCAGGTGGTCAAAGAGTCTGGAAGGGACTTTCTGATGGGCAGCTGGCCTGAGCTGAGGACAGAAACACGAAAACGTCTTTTACCAGCCATTACCTTGTATTGACCCTTTGCACGTGACGTCACGCCACTCATGTGGCCGCCCCCTTCGCCATGATGGACGGCAAAAAGACCGCTTACACCCGTAGAAACTCCAGTGAAGCTAGTCAAAACAAGCCAGATTTGACAGTAAAATGGTTATAGCTTGCTGCGTGGTCGGCTGCACTAAGAGACGAGGACGTAAACTCAACTCCTTTTGTTTTTTTAATAACTTTGATGGAGACTGAGGACGGAGATGAACTGCAGCGATCAATCAAGCGGACTAGCAGCCCTCAGATTAGCAGCGAACATGTTTTTACCGGGTAAGATTAACGTTCAATTATTTCACGAGGAAGACAGGGACAGAGATAAATGTGATGTGTTTATACTAGTTATTGACAATCCTGATGGATGGGTATTTCACCACGGAGGCTGCGCTCCGTCCACTGTAGTGTAAAGCGAGACAATTATTAACAATATTAAAGCTCCGATGTATCATTACGTGTGTTAAAATGATGTTATTTATTTATGAGCGTCGGCGTTCAGACATCTTCTCATTCCGGTGTGAGAGCAGCAGCTGAACCCGGTAACACCACCAGCAACAGAAGCTGGTAGGGATCCAGACTTTTTAACAATCAGCTTTGGTGTGAAGTGAAACGCTGTTTATAACATAAAGTTATAAATCCAGCGGGGTGAATTTAGGCTAAGTCAGTGACATGTTTACATCGGTGAACAGCTGCAGAGAGAACGTAAGCTAATGTTGGTAAGCTAGTTAGCGTACCGCTCTCTATGAGCCCCGCTAGATGCGCTACTTCTTCTATTAACTGAACTGGGCATGAACTAGTGGAAGGAATGCTGGAGGAGTTTTGTTTTTGTTTTGATTGCAAAAATAATTTCAGGCTCTACTTTTCCCTTTGTTTAGTAATCGTGTCGCTCACTGTTTACATGCTTTTGCCGTCCACCATGGTGGACCCACGTGATTAGGTGACGTTGGTGCAAAGGGTCAATAGCTGTTAGCTCAGACTAGCTGTTAGCTTGGACTAGCCATTAGCTCCAACTAGCTGCTAGCTTGGACTAGCTGTTAGCTCCAACTAGCTGTTAGCTTGGACTAGCTGTTAGCTCCTACTAGCTTGGACTAGCTGTTAGTGCCTACTAGCTGCTACCTTGGACTAGCGCAGGGGTCGGCAACCTGTTCCCATCAAAGAGCCATTATTACCCGTTTCCCACAGTAAAGAAAACACTGGGAGCCACAGCAGCCGCGGCGTTGTGGGCGGGGCCTACCCTCAGACAGCAGAGTGCTGCTCACAACAGGTGACAGCAGCCGGTACCGGTCGCTCGTGTACGTCAAAGTTATCTTTCATAAGACGATAATCAATAAAACGATTTATATAAAGTGGATCCAGAAGTTGTAGCCCGTCTCTGCCTACAATATTTTGATATTTTTCACCCTGTTGGTGGTTTTACTGAGCAGGTGCCACTTTTGTCATACGTTTCTTTTTAAAACATGTTTAGACTGTTCAGAATACAAATCCAGGCTCTGTCACGTTTGATTGTTGTAATTAAACTTTGTAGGTGGGGAAGGTCAGAAAAGGATCCGATCATTTTGTTTTTCCCTCATTTACGGTGTCGGAGATAACGGCGCAGTGCGCCTGGCTCTGGTGTTAATCAAGTAAAATTATATCTCTGCAACAATTTTCACAAGAAAACAGAACAGTTGAAAGCAGGGCTTGTGTTGTGTTGACCGGATAGTTCCCGTATTTGGCCGTTTATTTTGACGGAGAAAGAATAGAAAGAATTACCCCGACGCATGCAGACGAACTGACATTTTATTCATTTCGCACAGATGTAGCTAAATCGCCCAAGAAAAGATTCCCATCTGAACATCTGAGCTGGACACTGCTCAGCGCAGCTCACTGTCAGCGCGTACGTACGGCGTACAGCGAGCTGAAGATGTGGAGAGGGGCTTGGAGCGCGTCGCAGAACCAGAGCGCATGCAGGAAGACTCCTCCGACTGAAGCGAGTGTTTTCTAAACCCGGTCTCTCAGAGAGACTTGTCACTTAGAAAATGTTCCCTGATTATGAAACTTTGGCTGAATAGCACTTGTTCCGGTCTCAAATGTGGCAACACATCCAGGAGTCGTCTGAGGAGAAGCCCAGAATCTCACATCCTCTTCAGCTCAGAAAGCACCTATATGATTACGCACAAGCGTGACCCGTCAACCCGGTCTCACAGTAAAACCAGGTTGGAACTGTTCAGGTTTACGCAGACAATCTTTACATTTAGAATTGGCATACAGATGTAAAATTAATGCAGTAAAATATAAAGCATTTTATTTAAATATCCATTCATTATTTTACAAGCACAGAGAGCCGCATCAGATGGATGGAAGAGCAGCATGCGGCTCCAGAGCCGCGGGTTGCCGACCCCTGGACTAGCGTATAGGGAATGTCTCGTCATTTCCGGTGGGTTCATGGGTCCCCACAGCAAAGACTGCAAGTGAAGGGGGTATAAAAGCTATCTGCTTTGTTTTACGCCCTGAATCACACATATGTTCTTCAAATTAAATGAAAGTATTTATGCGTGTTTCGACTATGTCAATCACGTACTTTGGGATTTATGAAAATATTTATTAAAATTTCTACCATTCAGACGTTGGACGAATGACGTTACCGTAGAATCTCTTCTACCCCCCAGCATAGCTGCTATTACCACATGGCTAGACTTATAGTGGGTTTCACCTCGTTTAATGCTCCTTCTTTTGTCCTGAAAGGTTTCTAAGCTTGCTAAACCCATGGCCATTTTTCTTCTCCTCTTTTTCATGTCTGGTTCAGTTATGTCAATTTTATGAGAAGCGCATTTGTAGTCCGTTACGACTTTTAACACAAAACCTAAAAGAACTTTTGTCGCCTGTAAAAAAAACAAACAAACAAAAAAAAAAAAAACGATTTCTTGGGATCAAAATGTGTCTTTAAAATTCACATACATCTTATGTGAAATTCATAGCACCTAACAAACAAGATCGAAACATAATTTTATCTGCTCATAGACTCCCATTTGTTTATTTGGCAGTAGGGGACCCATGGGGGACTGCATCATCTTAATTCTGTCTTTTTCTTTTAGCTCTAAATTATAATTTTATCTGTGTATATTTTTAATTGGTGTTCTCGTGTTTGTTGTTTTGCCATTTAATGCTAATTGTAAAGCACATTGAATTGCCCCTGTGTTTGAAATGTGCTGTATAAATAAAGCTGCCTTGCCTTGCCATGACCCGTCATAGATGGGCTTGACTTGGGGTGTTTCTCAATGTCTGGCCTCGCAAGACATCGCCTTGCAAGGCGCCTGGCCTTGCAAGGCGATGTCTTGCGAGGCCAGGCGCCTTGCTTCAAGGACACTGTCCATCCTTGGTCAAAGAAAACGGTTAATTGGAACAGACTTGCATCACGTGACCGCAGCTTCCACGGCAGTCACGTCACGTGACACGGGAGATATCGTTATATTTTATATGTATTAGTTTCAGTATAAATATATAACGAGCTTTTACTTTTTAAATTGTGTATATGTTTATTAAATTAAAAATATATGTGAGTTACTACCCGCTAGCCACCGAAGCTGCAGCTACTAAGCAACTAACCAACCATAGATAACTTCTTTGGATCTAAAAAAAAACATTTTAAATTAGCTGACTTACTTTTAAACTTGAAAATTGTCCCCGAAATAGCTGCCGGCTTCTGATCTGCCGTCCTTTTGAAAATACCGCGGTGTATTCTGGGTAATTTTTGACCAAGGCTAGGCTACAAGACACCTCCCGTGTGTCCTTGCTCAGCTAGCTAAACGGCTAACAAACGGAGAACACACGCCTCGGTAGAACATGAACATTGGGACACGTCTTGGTGGCTCCTGATGACGTATCTCCTAGGCAACCGGGGCGGGGCCAAGACATCAAGGCGAGGTTCCTTGGCATTGAGAAACACCCTTAGGCTCCCATAGCTCAGACTAGCTGTGACTAACATATTTCAAGGTCCCTAGGGGGTGTTCGATTTACGTCACCTTGTGCGCTGCACTTCCCACAACCAGCTCTCTGGAAAGTAGCTTCGTACCATGGGCGCAAGGTCAAAGTTTGCTCCCAGTGCTGCCAACAGACACACAGACATCAGTGACACTGTGGGTCATTCTGGGCATGCTGGATTACTTGATAAAGGTTGGCATCCATAGCTACTCACCAGTACGTGCCAGCACCAGTACATCATTCTGATCCTGACTCTGCTGGAAGAACTCACAGCACTCTCTGAAGGCCTTAATGCAATCAGCCGGTGGCTTACTCCTTAAACGCTGCTGGGCATACCTTTCGCAGGTAACACTCTTTGGGATGTAGTCCATCCCCCTCTCACAGCACGTTTTGAAGCGACCATACCTTCTGGCTGGATTGAGACACGATTTGAGTTACGGCTCAGAGAAGGAATCAGACCCTTTCAGATTAAAAGTTTGGGGTTTGTGTCATTGGGAGGTCAGAGTTTCTACTGGATGGTACATTTATCCAGACTATCTTTTCTTTTCATTTTTTGACTTGTGAAGGTTTCTGAAGAACTAAAAATAGAAACCAGTCAGTGAGTGAATCAACAATCGATAAGGAATGTACCAAAGAACTAATCAGGAACTTTGAAGATAAAAAGATTGCAAAGGTTTACCTTTGTTGTTTATTTCTTCTTGACTTAAAGCACGTTTGGGACGCACCACTGCCGTGCAAGGTTCAGCTGAAAACATACAAGGCAGCTGTCACTCAATCTCAAATGCTTCCCTCTGGAGAATGATTGATTGATTGATTGATTGATTGATTGATTGACCAATTGATATGTTGACTGACTGACATACTGCTGGATAATGGATGGGCATTGGCATTGGTCATGAAGGTAAGGCCGGCCAATCGAAAGACATCTGCATTGTTTTTGCCACCGCCCCCTCCACAGCCCTGGTCAGTCTTCTCGATGTGCCGTAGAACCTGTTGCAGAACTGCAATTTGTTGCTAAACTCAAAGACAAATGCTTTCTCTGGTATGACAGAATGTTTTTGTAGGATTACTGTGAAAACAGGATCTTTGTAGTAGGGTCGTAGGGTGAAAAGGGCGGAGTCTACAGCAGAGAGGGCCACCAGACCATCCTGATTGGCTCTGATGTCCAGGTTAACGTTGTCCTTTGGTTTGTGGGTTTCTGAACGTAAAGAAACATCCATCTGAAAAAACAGAACCAGCTGAGTTCAGTTGAATCATTCCACCTCAGAGTTCTGTGAAATGTTGGAAACCTCTCAAACAAATTACATTTCACCACCGTTTTGTTGTACTTTAGGACAGTTAAGGATCAGCGCTGTGAACAAATTGCTTTTATAATAAATCTGGGATTTAGGCTTCATGAAGTCCACGGATGGAGTCCAACTGCATAGTGTTGCAGTACCTGGAGTCCATTGAGACACTTGTCTTTGACATCCATCCATACAGAGTCAGCCACCAGCTCGGTGGTCCCCTCTCCATGCAGGACATAGTAGACCAGCAGCCGGATGGACGGCACCATGGAGGATGTCACCTGGAAGTTTAGAGTCTGCTTGTTGTCAGAGGTGTTGACAAAATTCAAAGTTCTGAAATAGACCACCTTTCCTTTGGAAAGCACCTGGGGGAGAACAGAAGTGACATCCTTGGTAACAATAGAAACAAGACAAATATCAACACGTAACACCGTCTGCTCACCAGGTAGTTGAGAGTTCTAATGTTCAGGTAGGAGGGCGTGGCCGTGTACACATGGATGTTCGTGTATCTCCCCACCTCAAGGCTTCGGCCAAACATCGGTGTATCGATGTAGAGGTAGCGCTGGTTTGGGGATTGATAGGCCACTGGTTCCAGTGTGAGACTGGCCTGACTAGATGATGGGAGGGTGGGGTCTGCTGTCTGAAACTGGGACGGCAACAATCAGAAGACAGCAGAGAAGTCAGTCAGAAACAAGACCAGAACAAATCTTCAGAACAGGAAGATCTCACCCACCTTCAACACTGCTCTGGCTGAATTCTTTAGAGGGTGGCAGATGAAATACACCAGTCCATCAGATGAGCTGTCACCACTGCCCTGGCAGGACATGTCCACGGTCGACCCTCCATTCATTACAAGCTGTTTCTCTGTCAGCTGCACTGAAACCTTGCTCATCGGCTTGTCCAGGTGATCCTTCACCAACACCTGCAGACACAGGCACCTCAGTGGTAAACTGAAGGTTTATCTAAGCTGTGTTCATCCATTCGTTCACTGTGCTCTGTTGCTAGACGTTTAACCATCTAGAACCCTAGAAACGAGTCACCTGGTCCATTAACCCTCTGCGGTCGGTGGTTTAATGACCACTTTGACAAGTTTTAGTATTTATTGTTTGCGCCTTGTTTGGTGTCATTCTTTTCAGCACAGCCTCACCTCGGCAAATTTAAAGTCGTTTTTTTCATTTCATCATTAGCTGAACCTGAATGTGAACAAAAAATCTAAATCCGAGTAGAAAAAATGACCACATTTGTAACGAACCGTTGTCGGCACTCAGAATGAAACTCGACATAGCGTGTGAGTAAAAACAAAAAAGGTCAAATGTAGCTAACAGCTGTTAAATGCAAGTTTCACATAAAAATGCAAGGCGTGTCTCTGGTGGTTTTCATGTAAAATTGCTGCTGCTGTGCTGAAAAGGGAGTTTCACACACATTCTGTGCTTTACAACACAATCAGTCATTCACCCATTCACACACGCATTCACACGCTGGTGGTGATGAGCTACGATGTAGCCACAGCTGCCCTGGGGCGCACTGACAGAGGCGACGCTGCCGAGCACAGGCGCCACCGGTCCCTCCGACCACCACCAGCATGCAAGGCGGGTTAAGTGTCTTTCCCAAGGACACAACGACAGCGACAGACTGAGCGGGGCTCAAACCTGCAACCTTCCGATTACGGGGCGAGCACTTAGCTCCTGTGCCACCGTCAACGTCGTATTTACAAAGAAGGTGTCATGACCAGAAGCCAAGCCTCAAAGTAACACACAAGGGAACACCAGAGGGTTTTCAAATCCAGTGGGTGTCCTGCCCAACTTTGTGCACCTGGAAGCTGCAACAGCACACCCCCTGAAGCAGAAAGTCTTCCCTGCCTGCACCTAGCAGGTTTGGGATTGGGTGAACTAATTATGAGTGATTTTGTCTCCAGAGGGTTAAAAGCTGTCATGTTTTTCACAACAAAGGTGCAAAAAGACCATAAAGCACCACGACCTGAACCATCAGAACATGCTAACGCCAACTGCTACTATTCTGTCCAGCTGCTAATTCCTGATTGTTTTCTAGACATCTGAGCTATAAAACGTGTATTGTCTTCTCCTCTGACTGAGCAGCAGCACTAGAGAATAAAGTCAGGTGCGTTTAAAATGATTCAGATGAAACATTATAGATGTTAAAAATCATAAAAGAAACCGCGAGACACACTTTAGTTGTTAACCCTCTGGGGTCCAGGGTGTCATTTGCCGTTTTTGACTAATTTAGAGTTTTCCTTTGTATTTCCAAAATAAAAGCCATAACCACTGCCTTGTGTGGTATTAATCTTTTCAGCACAACCTGGACTTTATGAATTTATACTTATTTTTTATATTTGGACATAAAGGGGTTGCATATTAGACCTTAAATCACTCATAAACATAAAATCCGAATTGGAAAAAAGTTGTTTATTTTACTGTGAAACCAACAAACATTTATTACGAATGTTTTTTTATAATTTAGAATGGTAATCTAGACTGTACATTTATAAAAAATATGCCTAAATATAGCAAATAAAAAATAAATAAAAAAATTATTAGCCCTCATGGGTCCAGGGTGTAAATCACCGTTTTTGACTCATTTTGGTTTTTCTTTTGTATTTTCAAATAAAAACAATAAATTTTGCCTTATGGGGTATCATTTTTTCAGGACAACCTGGACTATCTGAATGTATACTTATTTTATTAATTTGGCAATAATGTACATGCATTTTGGAGTGGGGGGGTGGCTCTGTCTCACGCCGAGATCTGACAGCTGCGCGGCGCCGCCCACTCCTCTCGTTGGATCTCCGAGGATCTGGATCTCTGCCTTCATCCTCTACCTCATCGTGACCCAACTCTTCTAGGAGGAAGGATGGATCTGCCACATCGTCATCAACATCCTCGCTATTTGCCTCAGACTCCGGCTGTGAGTCTCCGTCCACTTCCTCTGCTTCCAGTTCAACTGCCTGGTGGACATTTATCCTTCTCATCATCCTTTATATAAGCCTAATTAAAGCCTACTAAACTGCAGAGACAATATATCTGTCCGGATCGCTCCAAAATATGAAGTTTACCATCAATATCTGTCTAATTGTTGTTACTCCGTTCACGCCGCTCCTTTCCCGCCAAGCGGCTCCTTTTTGCGCACATCTCGTTACTCGTGCGGCCTTCCTCTCTCTCTCAGCTACATAATGATGCTTTTTATCAGCTGAACATGTGAGACGTCCTCCAACAGCAACAGGATCTCATGTTTTTGTGGGTTTTTTATGTTCACAAGCACATTCCCTCTCACGGATTACTAAACTGCTGTTTTGACAAGTTATCAGATTGTCTAAAAATAGGTCGTCTTTTAGTTTAGTATAACTCCGCTTTTACGTTGCCCATTAACAAAATTTACAAACTGGGGTGTAGTTTATAATCTCCTCCTTGGAGCTAAATTGAAACCGAAACTCAGGGAGGCGGAGTCTTGCTGCTACAACGTCCCAAATCAGACCTGTTCAAAAGACGCAGAGACGCGTCCACGGACCCCAGAGGGCTTCGTTCACCTGCCGTCTCACAGAGAAGGACAGAAAACAACCTGGTTTAGACAAACCTTGATGTTATAAGGAAGTCCAGGTTTGATGAATGGAGGAGTGGATATCAGGCTCAGGTGGTACGGTGACCTGACGAACTTTACTGACGCAAACTCTGCCTCCTGGGTGATGCCACCTGAGAGAGGAAGTGTGATGAGAGGCACGTGAGTGAATGTCAGGGTTAGGATCTGGTGTGAAGGTGTCAGAGCGTACCCGTGTCCTCCTTCACCAACACTGCTATGTACAGATAACTCCCCACCAGGCTGCTGATGTCTTTGGGTCCATCGTGCTTCTGAAGAACCGTCTGCATGTCAACGGTCACGTCCACTTCCCCTGTCTGCGACAGCTGAGGAACAAGCGTTGCTAAAGGTCACACTTTATCTGAGTAGGGTTAGCATCAGTTATCACAGAACCTGAACTCCCAACAAAAGGACGTTTTAGAGAACCGTCCCACTCTGAATGATAACGGATCTCACTCAAAATCTATAAAACAGACAAGGTTGGAGGCATTTTTGATCATAGACGACCAAGTTGTTCAAAAGATGTTTCACTAAGACACAGTCTTCTCTGTCCAGATCAGCCAGGTCGTCTGCACGTTAGCAGCTGGACTTCTCATGTTGTCTTGAAGATGTTGCACCTCTCATCCAAGAGGCTCTTTCAGTTCTGAGAATTGGCTGGAGGTCTCAAACGCTGCGGTCAGTCACACTGACGGGGCCATAGAGGTCACATTAGTCTGGGCCCTGTTAGTGTAGTTAACGCCGATGGTCCTAATGTGTGTTTTCTGTGTTCAGGTGAGTTTCTGTGCAACCACCTGGGGCGATGAGTCCAGGCTGTAGGTGTTGGAGGGGTTAAACCTGCATTAAATGACTATCACTGACATCCACATACAGGTCCTTCTAAAAAAATTAGCATATTGTGATAAAGTTCATTATCGTCTTTAATGTACCGATAAAAATTAGACTTTCATATATATTAGATTCATTACACACAACTGAAGTAGTTCAAGCCTTTTCTTGTTTCTAATATTGATGATTCTGGCGTACAGCTCATGAAAACCCAAAAGTCCCATCTAAAAAAATTAGCATATCATGAAAAGGTTCTCTAAACGAGCTATTAACCTAATCATCTGAATCAACTAATTAACTCTAAACACCTGCAAAAGATTCCTGAGGCTTTTAAAAACTCCCAGCCTGGTTCATTACTCAAAACCGCAATCATGGGTAAGACTGCCGACCTGACTGCTGTCCAGAAGGCCATCATTGACGCCCTCGAGCAAGAGGGTAAGACACAGAAAGACATTTCTGAACGAATAGGCTGTTCCCAGAGTGCTGTATCAAGGCACCTCAGTGGGAAGTCTGTGGGAAGGAACAAGTGTGGCAGAAGATGCTGCACAACCAGAAGAGGTGACCGGACCCTGAGGAAGATTGTGGAGAAGGACCGATTCCAGACCTTGGGGGACCTGCGGAAGCAGTGGACTGAGTCTGGAGTACAAACATCCAGAGCCACCGTGTACAGGCGTGTGCAGGAAATGGGCTACAGGTGCCGCATTCCCCAGGTCAAGCCACTTTTGAACCAGAAACAGCGGCAGAAGCGCCTGACCTGGGCTACAGAGAAGCAGCACTGGACTGTTGCTCAGTGGTCCAAAGTACTTTTTTCGGATGAAAGCAAATTCTGCACGTCATTCGGAAATCAAGGTGCCAGAGTCTGGAGGAAGACTGGGCAGAGGGAAATGCCAACATGCCTGAAGTCCAGTGTCAAGTACCCACAGTCAGTGATGGTCTGGGGCGCCATGTCAGCTGCTGGTGTTGGTCCGCTGTGTTTAATCAAGGGCAGGGTCAATGCAGCTAGCTATCAGGAGATTTTGGAGCACTTCATGCTTCCATCTGCTGAAAAGCTTTATGGAGATGAAGATTTCATTTTTCAGCATGACCTGGCAGCTGCTCACAGTGCCAACACCACTCCTCATATAGGAACCTTTTTACTGATTGGCTTAATGAACTGACCTGTATTGGAATGTTTACTGTGTGAAGGTCCTAGAGACGACTCTGGTCCTAATTTGACGCTATATAAATAAACTGAACTGAACTGAATTGAAATTGAAACTGAATCCACTCATGTCTCAGAAACTGAAGGAGCGACCTTCACCTACAACTTATTATTGAGTCTATAAGACTGAGAAGCTACCCATTGATCCTCAGGATTCATCTTTATCGTCTGAACAAAGAGGACTTGTTGGTTGATCTGATCTCAGAACCTGAGTGTGTCCTGGTCCGGTTAGTCCCAACCAGCTGCTGATAATCATGCTTCATTGTGTTTGATGTTTGTGTTGGAGGTTCTCACTCTCTCTTGGCTGAATGACTTAGGAATGATGACCGGAGCCCCTGTCCCACGAACATAACCATATCGTAGGTACACCAACCCCTCAGTCACTGGAGCACCGTGAAGATATCTGCGACATGTGGAGATGCGTCTTCAGTTTGACGGAAACAACTGCGAGGGGAAGAGATTAGGGCGATCCACTAACCTGGCAGAGATCCTGAAGGTGAAGCGCCTAAACTCACTGAAGCTGATGTGGTTGGTCTGTGGGTTCATCAGAATGGAGAAGCTGGGAAGAACTGAGGAACCAGAGAAAGGTGGTGTGTTCAGATTTGATTCCTCACAGACTGATCGACCAGCACAGTTGAAGTAAAGCAGCAACCAAACCGTATTCTTTGACTTCGAAATCCGTTGTTGCTTTTGTGTTGAAGTCATCTGAGTATGCAGCTTCAATTGTCCAGATCCCTAACCTGCAATCGGAAGGATTTCAGCAGGAACACGTGGGAATAACGTTCATGGCATCTGGTGGAGCCGGTGTGGACCTCTTACTTTGGTTTGACGGGGATTTTAAACGGGTTCTGCATGGATGGTATTCCATTGTTCACGTCGATCATTTCCACCACGTCCACAGGGACCTGCTCTGGATCCTGTCATGAACAGTCAGACCGGCGTTAACAGAAATGTCTCCGTAAGTTTGGACAGAAGATGACCTGCTGCTGGATCATCACCTTGAAGGTCAGGAAGACACTGCGATTGGCTGGTCTCAGTTCCTGGTTCATGGAGAAGGCCCTCACTTTGACTGCACTCAATAAAGCAATAGAAGAAACCGTTTAAAAGGAAATATGACCAGTTGTTTACTGAGCGGAGGGCGCACCTGTGCAATCAACGCCAGGATTTAGGGTCCAACTCACCTTTTTGATTTGGAGTGTATAGCGGTTTGTCAGTTTGGATGAACAGGAAGCCATTGGTCCGGCTGATGGGGATCGGCTGGTGCTGGTTGATATCAGATGTTTGCACGTGAAGAACCACCTGGTTCACATCCTTACCCAACTTATTCGGGAACAGCTACAGAACCAAAGAGGAGCTCAAAAACAAGGTCTGACAGCATCTGACATGTTAGCCGGGCTCCTGTCTCACCCTCACGTTGGCGACGCCCTGATAGCCATTCAGACTATTCAGTCTCACAACATCCTGGAACAGAACCTTGTTGTTCACCGCCATGGATGTCCTCAAGAACACGTAAACAGGAACCTCAGAGGTGTAACCAAACAGCTGCACAAACACAGTTTCCACGGCGTCCAGGTGAAGCGAGAGAGGAGCCGTTATCACATACCTGAGAGAGGAGGCGGGGCTTCGTCAGTTTGGCTCTAATGTCTGGGTCAGAACCGACACCAAATTCTGTTAACCCACAAACTAACTTGCACCAACACACATCAGCTCAGTGGCCTTGTGCTATGAGTTCCTGCACTCGGAATGGGAGACACACAAACCAACAAGCAGTGGCGCCCCCAATGAGTGGCTATGGCCACCCCTAGAAAATACCCCCCCCCCCCCCACCCACCCCGGATAGACCAGTGATAATAAATCATATTAATGTTCACTCAAACTATAAATTCATCAGATTTATTCAAGAAATAAATGTAAAACACAACAAGAAATGTTACAATCAATGAATAAAGAAATAATCAGAACTGTACATATATATATATACATGTATATATATATATATATATATATATATATATATATATACATGTATATATATATATATATGTATATATATATATATATATATATATGTATATATATATATATATATATATATATACATGTATATATATATACATATAAATATATACATACATACATACATACATATGTGTGTATATATATATGTATATGTATGTATATATGTGTATATATATATATATATACATGTATATATATATATATATATATATATATATATATATATATATATATATATATATATATATATATATATATATAATGGACTTCTTTCAATGTCAATTTTTGTCCCCTGCACGTTTTACCATCCAAAAACAACATTATGCTGTTCCTATCTCCAGCGGTCAACAGGCAGTCAGGCGGGGTACACCCTGGACAGAGAGCCAGTCCATCGCAGGACAACACAGAGACACACAATCACACACACACACACACACACCTAAGGATAATTTAGACAGACCAATCAAACTGACAGTCATGTTTTTGGACTGTGGGAGGAAGCCGGAGTACCCGGAGAGAACTCACGCATGCACAGGGAGAACATGCTAACCCCATGTAGAAAGATCCCCTGCTGGGAAGCGAACCCAGGACCTTCTTGCTGCAAGGCGACAGCTCTAACCACTTTTCCACTGTGCAGCACTTTTTTGGATACATGGAGCAATGCAATGCATCACCACAGGCTAAACTCTCCCAGAGTTACCACAAGGACTAATTAGGTGTGCCACCCCAAAATTTTCTTTGGCCCCGTCTGGCCACCCTCATCAGATTATTTTGGGGGCGCCCCTGACACCAACACACACCCACACACATTGTTAAACAGCTCATGATCCTTAAAGATGAAACAATCAGCCAAAACCGAAGAAGACTAAAAGTTAACTCACGATTTGGACTCAGCGTTTGTCCTCCAGCCCAAACACCACACACACACAAGCAGGGCAAGGACCTTCATTCTCACACTGAGCCTCGCAGACACACTACTGAAGAACAAAGTTGGTTTACACAGACTCAAACCCGTCGATCAACCGTCAGAACCCAGAGGGGATTTTTCTGCGGGTCTGAGTGTTTGTGCATCCCAAAGGTGTGTTTACACAGCCTGTGTTTTCTGATCTTACACAACACGACAACCCCCCACCCTCCGCTTTCATAACCTTCCGAATCAGGATGGTTCATGTCTGAAACCTAACCCCAACAGATGCACGCTCGCTGGTTCCTGCTGTGTCCCAATTTGTCTGTTTTACATCACAGCTGGTTAACGAGAAGACAGGATCGATCGGTGCCAAAGGTTTCCAGAAATGACCTTCAGTTCATCCATCAGCAAACAAAACGTCAAAACAAACTCAGAAGGATCCGATCCGACCCTGATCCCAGGTCAGAAGATCTGAAATGTCTCAAACTTCCAGGAATCACGTAGAGAAACTGCTTCTGATCACTCAAGCAAGGTTGAAGGTTGGAATCCTGGCTGCAGCCTTCCTGTGAGGAGTTAGCATGTTCTCCCCATGGAGATGTTCCCGTTTGTGTGCCTTTTGCACTAAAGATTCATATTAAACATAAACTGATGAGCAGGCGTTGTCATGGTCTGCGTCTCCCCTCATGTGTCTCCTTGTGTTCTCCATCCCTCTCTAGGTTCTCCTTTTGTGTCTCCTAGCACCCTCATGTGTCCTTGTTCTGCGTCTTCCTCATGTGTCTCCTGGTGTTCTCCATTTTCCCCAGATCTTCAGCCCTCTAGGTTTCCCTCCTCAGATATACCCCTCCCAGTTCCTGTGCTCCCGTGGCCCCCTTTAGTCACGCCCCTGTAGCCTTTCTTTCTGTAGTGTTTTTCCTTTAGTTTCAGCTTCCCCCTTACAATTTTCTGTTTTTTGCCCTTCTGGTCTTTGGGTTTTTCTCTTAGGTCATTTTCCTTTAGCCACAGTTGTTCATATTATTAGTCTCTCTAGTGTGTTTTTCCCATCTGTGTTTGAGGTTTTTCTCCCCCCTTAGATTATTAAGTTATGTTTCCTGCTCTTCTTGTCTTTAGGTTTTATTCTTAGGTCGTGTCAGTTTTCCTCCCTGATTAGTAACTCAGTTCACCTGGTCTCTCTCCACACACCTGCAGGTCATCTCCCTCTCATCCTCGCCAGTGTATAAAGCCCTGTCTGTGTCTCAGTGACTTGTCGGTCCATTGTTTGGTGTCAGCGTTGTTTCGTGCCTCGTCTCTAGGTTTTGTGCTCTATGTGAGCTTTCGTTCTCTTGGTGTTCAGGACTTTGGTTTTTGGCTTCCTGCCCTTTTAGATTTTTTTCCCCTCATCCTAATAAAAAAGGATTTTACTTTTAAACCGCTCCTGCTTCGTGTCATCTGGTGTTTTCTGCATCTTGGGTCCTAACCTCCTCCTAACTCGCAACGTGACAGGCGTGTCTTTGGTGTCTGAAACTTCAGGAGACAGGAGGACAGAGTCTGGAGCAATACTTTATTAGGACACATACTTAAACAGGTCATACTTCATACATGTTTTATATGTGAGTTAAAGTGACTGTGGACTTAAATTTGTGTTTATAATCAGTTAATATAGCTGCAGGTTTTATACATTCATCCTGACTCGGATCTCCATCCGTTCAGGGTATTTTTATCCAAACTCGGATGCCTGGAATAGAATATTTGTCAGAGGTTTAAAATCCTCTAAGTGGAGTCAGGAGAAGCCGTTCACCTCCAACCTGACACCAAGAAGCACCGAAGCGCTGGTTCTCAGTGAGATTGTTGGAAAAAGGAGCGTCTGAATGAAAAGGAACCGTTGTCGGTACAGGATCTGCTCGGGTGCAAGATCGGCTCGGGGTCCTACGACTGCCATCAAAGTACGGCAAACCCACTCGGACAAAATACACTACACATCTATACTGTTGGAAAGAATTTAGCAGTTTCGTTATTAAAATAAAGTTTCTTACGACGTAAGTTTGTGTTTATAATGGTATTTGTAAAATAAAACACTATATTGTATTCATGATGTTGAACTCCTCTTTGAGCACATCCCTTGAAGGATCATAGGTATTAGCAACACCTGTGAAATTGTATTTGCAGGAAAGAAGTGTGTCCCGTTTATTGAAGTATTTTGTGTTTAGAGTTTTTGACGTCTTGTCCATGCGTAGTTCAGGTACGCTCATAGCTGCTAGCCAAAACTCTGGAGTTAAAAGTTTTCTGGCTTTACTAAAATACCTGTCTGTATGTATTTGACTGATGGTAGTTTTACTTTCTATTAGACTCCAAATGTAATCATTTGGCACGTTTCTAATTCATAATTTGTAAGAATGTAATCGGTGATATTAGCATTAGCATTCCTATGGGTTTTTCCATGTATATTAGCATTGCGCTAACCACTCGCTGCCAAATTGCAGCCTTTGCGATTAGAAAATCTCCTTTTGTCACATCGTAATTTAATTGCACATGCAGTTAATCGTTCAGCCCTAATATACATGCAGCTCTATGCTAAAAGTGTAGTTTCAAAGAGGTAATGATGGATTTCTTTGTAAAAGTTGTCCATCTTTCCAACAGAAAGATTTGCCTGGACCAACGTAACGTGATTACGTAACTTCCGTAAAGTTCATGTTCAGCCAATCAACTACTTTGACATCATCGGCTGTCGAAGGACCCCGAGCCGATCCTGCACCCGAGCAGATCCTGTACCGACACCGGGTTCTTCTGGAATGAGTTTCACCTGCTTGATTATGTGACAAAGGTGCAAATTTCCAGGTTGCATTTAAGTCACAAAAACGTAATTTTAGTTTCATTCAGATTTATTCTCCTGGTCCTCTCTAAGTTGCCTCTCGTTTTGGACTCAGAAGCTGAGACAGAGTCCAGACGGGTCCTGACACCCATGACCAGTCGGAGACTCGACCGAGAGAAGTGGGTCGAGCAGATTCTCTTAACTCGTTGAAAGCTCCAACAGAAGGGAACGGAGAATCCTTTAAGACGTTTTAGCAGCTCCCTGAAGAAGGCTCTCTGTTTTGTGTCACCTACAGGCTCCGCCCAGTGGAACACGGGTTGAAGCCAGAAAAAAAGCAGGTTCCTGCTTGCAGTGCACATCAAAAACATTTAACAGGGCCAGGATCATGCAGACAAACACAGCACAAGAGGGCAGGCAGGAAGGCAAGCATCATGCAACCGGACCAAAATCCGTTCTGATTGGTCGGTGTGTTTGTTCCCCAGCAGCCTGAAGCTTCTCACTGAGCTGGGCAAAGCAGCAGTGACAAGCGAACCGCAGCGGAAACGGTTTGATCAGCATCCAACATGGCTGCCACCACCCTGACAGTTGAAGTTCTGACAGAAGCAGCTGATGTTCATCAGGCTTCAGCGTTTCTGCATCCATCAGAACCAGAACCAGGAAGTGGGTTCGAACAGCAGCTCATTTAGTTTGATTGTGCAGAAGAATTCACCGTCGCTGCTGCTTACAGGAGCCTAAGTCTCCTCCCCTTCCGGTCGGCTCACGGGTCCGCGGAAGAACGAACAACGAATGCAAGTCAACGGGGCTGAAAGAGCTATTTACTGACCCGCTCAGCCTTACGCCCTGCATCACATCCTGGTTCTGGTCTATAGGCCCTACATGGACAAGCACCATCATACATTGGTGATCTTCTTAGTCCCTACACCTCCAGCAGGTCCCTGAGGTCCAGTGATCAAAGCCTACTGGTTGTGCAGCGCACTAGGCTAAAGGTTGGTTTATGCTTGATGCGTCCGCGAGGTTCGCACGCTCCGCGCGGCGAAATTGCGTCATTCTAACAACCACGCCCCTCCACCGCGCCACCGCACGGCCCAAAATTTCCGCACTGTGCACCTAATTTTCTAACCATGCGGACGGTCGGACGCGGAAAAACATGGCGGACTGGCAAGAACTAGTATGGCAGAGGTTGGTAAATACAGACATTTGTATGATTCAGCTCTCAGAGATCACCGTGATCAACATGTTGTTAATAATTCTTGGAGAGAAATAGCTCGCACTGTCGGAAAAGACGAGGACGCTGTTAAAAATGCTGGAATGCCATGTTGTAAACAGTAATTTCTACTTCTACTATGGTGTAGTGTTGGATGCATGCCGTAGAGCTCCATGCTGCCCCCTACAGTTTGGGAGAATATTGGCTCACCGCAGAGACGAGCCGCATGAACCATAAACGCTGCGAGTTGTGAAGCGCGTTCCATCCGCGAGCCGCATCACCAAGCGGAAAGTGAATGTGTCAAGCATAAACCAAGCTTTAAGACCAAAGGTGACAGATCATCTGCTGCTGTGGCCCCCAGACTCTGGACCTCTCTCCCCCTGAGCCTGAGATCAGTGGACTCAGTGGTCTCCTTTAAAAAGCAGCTGAAGACTCACTTGTTCAGGTTTTGGTGTGAGCTCTCCCCACCTATTCCACCTTCCTCAGGATCCACTGATTTCCCTCTTTCCTGTTCACTCTCTCGCTTTCTTAAATTTTTTTTAATCACAATTGTCTATTTTTTGCTCATTTTAAATATATTTTTAACCATTTTCTAAATTCTTTTTTATATTTTTGCATTTTTTGTTTTTGTGAAGCGCCTCGTGATTTTTATCTTGAGAGGCGCTTCTTCTTCTTCTTCTTCTACTCATGTTGTGCTGCAATTTAAATGAAAACTAACGATGGGAGTTTCGGTCATGCCAGTCACGTACGTTGGGATTCATCAGCTTGTAAAAGTTCGTAGAATGACTCCAAATCAGAAATTTTCGTATCAAAATATGTCCTCAAAATTCACGGGCATCATGCGTGAAATCCGTAACGTAACAGTCGGTACCAGAAAACAGTGTTTTTAGCCCCGTTGACTAAATTTTTCCGTTCTTCCGGGGACCCGTGATGCGGAAGCAGATGGGCGTGACTTAGGCTCCCTATTGACTGGCTGTCAGTGATTGGCCGGCTGACCACATGGGCGGGTAAACCTTGCTCACAGCACCATGGTGGGTATGTGATGGACGAGCGAGGCCGGATGGGGCACGGCGGTCAGCTGCGGTGGGTGAGACGGAGGAGGGGAGTGGACTCCTCCCCCCGCCACCACCACCACGCCTGCCCCCGCAGCGACTGCGTCTCCTGTGGGCCGGTGACGAGCGCTCTTCTGGTGCGCGCGAAGGCCGGCCAGCTGCGAGTAGGCCGACTGGCACACGTGGCACTTGTAGGGCCGCTCTCCGGTGTGCAGGCGCACGTGGTTCCTCAGCGTGGACGACTGGCTGAAGCGCCGGTTGCAGAAGCGGCAGACGAACGGCTTGTCCAGCGTGTGGATGCGCATGTGAGAGCGCAGGTTGCTGCGAGAGTTGAAACCACGATGACAGATGACGCAGCGCATGCGCCCCAGACTAGAGGAGGAGGAGGAGGAGGAAGAGGAGGAAGAGGTGGAAGAGGAAGAGGAGGAAGCCGACCCTTCACAGATATGGAAGTCATCTGTAAAAAGAAGAGCAGGTCCTAAAAGCCATCACACAGACACCAAGGGGGACCAACGTCAGGACGCACAGATGCCGGGACAGACCAGTTCCAGTTCAAACAGCAACTTTATGTGTAAACTGGATCGCCCAGGACTAATCCACTTTACCTGTTTTGGTCTTCTTGCTCTGTTCATCGTCTCCTCCTGGAATTCCAGGAATTCCCAGGAACGTGTTGTGGGAGTTCCCATACCAAACGAGAAGCTCCTGGTCAGGAGGGATCGTCTGAAGACAAACACTAGTTTTAGCTCTCATCACAGTTTTTCTAAGTCTCTTCCCTGAGAACTTTCAGTCTGGTGTGCTCATAGAGCGGACCTGTTGCGCAAATCTGCATCCTTTCATGCTGCCGTGTGGGTCTCCGCTGCCTACAAACTCCAAACATGAATAAAAACTGTTCACCTGTTTACTGTCGGTGTTTGGGAATCATGGTCTTCTATGAGCCATTTGAAAACGCCCCTTATTGTGACCTCACAAACGGGGAAATTAGCATACCCCCACTACCGCCTGTCACTGGCAGAGGAGCAGCTCAACTCCGAGCCTGACTCGGATATCTGAGCTTCTCCCCTCTTGGTAGCCTATCAGGGGGTGAGTGGGCGTGGCCAGCAACTGCCTTTTTAAAGTCACAGAGCCCTGAAACGGCTCATTCTGGCAGGTACTGAAACTATCATGCCTAAAACTGCTGCTTTAAGTGAGATTAGAGAACCTTTAAAACTCATTAGCCTAGAAATCCAGAGCAACTGCTGGTCGGTCAAGCCCACGCTCCACATTCAGCAGCTCTACTATTGGCCCCAACAGTTTTGTGTCTGGCCAATTACAGCGCTCTAGAGCTGCGATGGAGAAAAGCAACGACATCGGCTCGGAAACAGCTTTGGCATCAACTTCAGATGATTTAAACTTGAGTTTATACGAGACATGAGCAGACAGAGGTTCTTATGTCATTTATTCAGAAAAAAGGACGTGTTTGCTTCTTCAACAGTGTATGAGGGCTGCTGCCCGTAGAGGTGAGTATGCCACGTTGTTTCTTGCTCTGATTGGTCCAACTGTGTGCAGACTCTGCAGGCTAATAGCTGGTTTTAAAACAGCAGGTGTAACACGATGTGTTGCTTTCATGTGAAACTGAAACACGCGGTTGTCTGACACTTTATCGAGTCTGAAAGAGATCAGCTCTACGTTTCCTACAGCAGATGGCGCCACAGTCAGAGGCGATGAAAGGATGAATAAATATTTAAATCACGTATGTTTGTTTATTTTGTTTATACACAATCTGTATTTGTTTAGTTTATATATTTAATATATGTTATGTGTGTTATTGTCAAAATCAAATGCAAAGAGTCGTCATTTCTTTCTGCAACTTTTATTTCCTTTAATATTTGTTGCTAATTGTCATAAATTAAAACTGAAGCAAACCGACATGTTTCATTTTGTATTTTTGCACATTTGGTTTCGGGAGCAGGAACATTTTTAATAATTAATATTTAAATCTAAATACGTGCAAATAAATTTATCGTTTGACTTTTTACCTCTTTCAACGGATCTCTAACTGTTTCACACTCTTGATTAATTACTGCTTAATTTTTTTTATTACCGATTCGAATTGAAATGTAATATTAATTAATGCAAGAAACAACAACAAAAAAATGTCTGGATAAAACCAGATGAAACTGGTTCTAATCTGAAGGATTTTTATCTCATTTCCTTGTTTTCTTTTCAGACGATACTTTTGATTTTTATTGTAATAATTGTGATATTAGATGCTGAAATAGAATTTACTACAAACTTCGTTTTTCATTTTTAAACAGAAAAGTCTGACTAGGAATAAGTTTGGACAGAAACAAAGGAAGAATGAATGAATGAATGAATGAATGAATGAAACTTAAGGAAGGGTTTCTCATTAATAATTCATCTGTTAAACCTGATTACCTGAATTCATAAACTGTTTGAACGACACGAGGAACTCTGAAACATTCAGGCTTCTAAACTAAAACTAACTTGCAGGAAAGTCGATGAGATGATATTTCTTTAGATAAAAATAATAAAATTAAACTCTGATCCAAACAAACAGCTCCTGAACACCAATCAAAGCTCAGCTCTGACCCGTGTCGGTGATGCGTTCACTGACCTCCACGGCCTTGTAGAAGATGCTGCTGCCGATCTGAACCACCTCCAGGTTCTGCTCCTGCTCGTTTCGGGCACACTTGATGTAGGTCATCCAGCTCCTCTGGTCCTCCTGGCTCGCATCAATGAAGTATCGGACTGTCCCATCCTCGTTGAACACCTGAGGAGACACGTCCAGATCACACCCTTCAGCCCAAGTCACCAAACCAGTGATGCATTAACTGCATGAAGGAATGGTAAATGGTCTGTTTTCGTATGGAGACTTCTCAGGGTTCTACAACCCTCAAGGCCCTTCACAACAACACAATCATCATTCACACGTTCACTGGTGATGATGAGCTGCACTGTAGCCACAGCTAGCCTGGGGTGCACTGATGGGCGAGAGGCTGCTGGGCATTGACGCCACCGGTCCCTCCGGCCACCACCATTAGGCAAAGTGGGTTAAGTGTCTTGCCCAAGGACACAACAGCAGCATTCCCAGCTCCTGGCAGGGAATGCTGCTTTCAATTATTCAGTTTTATAAAAAACGTTTAGACACATTTTATTATGTTCCAGTCATCCGTCACTTATATTTCCGTATTGTAGTAATTTATAGTAAATTAAGTAAGTTTAATTAAGAGGGGAACCCATTTTTCTCGCATTCTTTAATGAAAAAGTAACAAAATGGTTATTTTTCGGGGTAATTAGGGATGAGCGAGTACACCACTATCTGTATCTGTTCAACCATCTAAATTATCTGTATCTGTACTCGGAGTGGGCGTGGCACAACCCGAAAGTGGGCGTGGTTTAACCGGAAGTGGGTGTGGTTTTCATCAATATATTATTTTAAGTCTGAAATTGATACAGATTGATCAGAAGTTGCTGTGTGTGTTGTTTATTTGAAAACTATTTACAGAACAGCCTCAGAAAGAGATTAAATATTTTTGATCACAATAGTAAAGAAAGTATTACAGAACAAGTTTTTCAGTAAAATCAGAACATTTATATTTGAGTGCATGGATTAATACATCTGAACTCATGCAGTAGGAACTAGGAAATATGTACCAGACACAACTTTATATATATTTTTTCAACTGGTCATCTGTATGCTATAAACTCGTTTAAAAGACATGACGCGGTTCTTTTAAAATGCTGACGTCCCAAAAACCCACACGGGTGGGCGGAGCCAGACCAGGAATATGCATCTGTCCAATCAGAGTGCTGCAAACGTTTAAATGGGCTAAAGCCTTCAGGCATTCCTTTGCTGTCTAACTTCAATGAACAGCTGATTGTCATAAAGATCTAAAGTGACGTCACCTCCCACATCAGGTTGTTGTTCTTGTACAGGTCGATGTGTTCAGGTGAGACCAGGCGTCCGGTGAACGGTCCCATCTCCGTCCCCGCTTTGATCCAGGTTTTAGAGAAAATCCCGAGGCCTTCTCCTGCAGAGAGACGCTGCGTCAGCAAAGGTGCTGCAGGAGACACGCCCAGCTTTCCGACCATAAAAATAAACCTGCTGTAATTTTTTAAAAACGAAAACACTATTTCGCAAAATTGAAAGTATAATGATGTGTTTCATTGTTATGATTTATCAGAGAGAGAGAGAGAGACTTACCTGGGACTGAACTCTGAGCTATGATCACCTCACTGGGTAAAACCAGACTGGAAAGCTTCTGCACCTCTAAATAAAAACATGATCACACGTTTAATATTTACAAAATAAGAAAATTATTCACAAAAACACTTCTGGGCTCTGAACAATGACTCCCCCCTCAAACGCACGTGTGCGCGCGACGCAAGATTTATTATAACATAAAATGAAAGAGAAACTTTAGGGATGAACTTCAATTTAGTGCAAAACGACCGAGAATTAAAACGATTTAAATAAAGTTTAGGAACTTAGAATTTGACAAAACGTCGAAAAGGATAGCGTAACTTGTAGGTGTGTGTGTGTGTGTGTGTGTGTGTGTGTGTGTGTGTGTGTGTGTGTGTGTCAGCGCGGGGTTAACGCTCGATCCAAACCGTGAAACGAGCTGCGACATAAAGGAGAAAATAAAAGATTCAAATAAAGATTAAATCTGGAGGATTATCAGAGATTAAAACCTGAAAAGAAAAAAGTGCCGAACGGCGCAGAGGCTGTTCGTTCAGCCGCGGGCGGGAAATAAACTCAGAAACAAGCCCGTAGAAATACAATTAAAAGATGTGAAAATCTGATTAAAGCTCCGTTCGTTTCAGTTAAATTATTTCTAACGAATTTTATAAAAATCATAAACGAATTTTAAAAAACAACGTTTGAACAAAAGAGTAAAGAAACGAATGGATTCCACAGAAACGGGCCGCGAGGAGACCGGAAATCAAAGAAAGCGTTTAGTTTACCAACAAAAATAAACAAAATAATTAAAAGTTTTAAACATTTTACAGAGTTGACCGGATTTAGGGAGTTCGGGTCGGTCTGACTGACGGGCAAAAGTTAGAATCACAAAAGTTTTAAACTGGGATAAATAATCTCTGTCGCATCAGATTTACGAACTTTACTTTAGGAATCGAAAATCAAATTTAAATCTGGTTTAATTTTAACAGTCTGTATAAATTAAACACACATTTATAAATGCTCCTAACTAAACTGACGGATGTCTCCAACTGTCCCCGCAAAAGCACACAGAACACCTGGAGGACGCAGCTCTGGCTTCCAGGTGAGAACTGGGACCGAACTGGGACCGAACTGGACCGGGAGCCCCACTAACCTCCGGAGAAGGACTGCGCCAGCACCTCGGCGGTGAAGGCGGTCTTGGGGCTCGCGCTCGGGGCGGTGCGGTCCTCGTGCTGCAGGTGATGCTGCTGCTCGCCCAGCACGTGCCTCCAGCGCCCGTACAGGAAGCTGTGCAGGATGTCCGAAGTGATGATGTCCGCCAGTGAGAGCGGTGCCGGGGGCTGCTGCTTGAAGGCCGGCTTCAGAGCCAGAGAGGAGCCCGCGGGCAGAACGGAGCCCATGACCGAGGATCCGGGGGGGGGCCGCGAGGATGATGCGTGGCCAAAGACTCCAGAGAGAGAACCCAGAGTGATCGAGGGAGATTTCAGTTTGTTTGTTTCAGCAGAAAATAAAGTAAAAAGTAGAGAAAAAGCATCGAGACGCTCTGAGTGAGAAGTTGGGTGGGTGGGGGGGCTTTATACCGGCTCAGCATCACCTCCACAAAAGAGAGGAGGAGGAGGAGGAGGAGACACCCTATTGGCTCCGTTTCCAGCTCGAGACAATCAATTAGGACATAATGAGACCGAGGACAGGGCTGACCCCATCAGTTAGCGCTGGGCAAAGGTGAGACTCTCTCTCTCTCTCTCTCTCTCTCTCTCTCTCTCTCTCTCTCTCTCTCTCTCTCTCTCTCTCTCTCTCTCTCTCTCTCTCTCTCTCTCTCTCTCTCTCTCTCTCTCTCTCTCTCTCTCTCTCTCTCTCTCTCTCTCTCTCTCTCTCTCTCTCTCTCTCTCTCTCTCTCTCTCTCTCTCTCTCTCTCTCTCTCTCTCTCTCTCTCTCTCTCTCTCTCTCTCTCTCACACACACACACACACACCAAAGGAATGTGACTACAGGTGTTCTGTGGCGAGTCCAGATCTGTTAAAATGGGGTGGCACCAACGGTTTTGCCCCCCCCCCCCCAGCCTTTTATGGACGATGAAAATACAAGTTGAAGGTAAATGGTGACACCTGGGGTGGCCAATCAGATTCCAAAGGTGGCATGTGCTACCCGGGCCACTGCCTGGACACGCCCCTTTGCACTTTAATAATTAAAGTGTAAATTGTGATCCACATAATCTGAGCTGCACGCGTTGTTGTTTACCTGCAGACATAAGATTTCTCATCCCTTCACAGCAGAAACGTCATCATCAGCTGTTAGACGCAGCTCCTCCGGTGCGCAACTACAGCCAACAACCCCGGTAGCCGCTTAAACGGAGAGGTTATTTATCAGTGAGAGAATGGGTGTTGTGGTTTAGAGCTGCAGCTCCAGGGGAGATTTTAACAAACAGAATAATCTGAGAGGAGTTTTATTTGGCTCCGGGCCAACAATAAATAAAATCAGCTTTTCTTGATAAGTTCATTTATTTCATTTCATAAAAACAAGAAGTTGGTCATTTATCACATATCTGATATATCTATGATATATGCAGCAGTGGAATTTGATCTGAGTGTGAGTGACAATCAAGTAATGGGATTATAATCCAGATTACCCAAACAGCAGCTGCTTTCTTTATCATCCTCCTGCCTCCTGACAGGATTATCACCCTCTCCTCCCTCCGATCGCTATTTATGAGCTTTTAAACATTTATCCCCCCCCCCCCCCCCACCCCCCCCACACACACACACCAGAGGCCCTGGGACTTTCCGAACCGAACCAGCGGTTCACGGAGCACCCAGCCGGTGGTCCCCGCTCCTCTCGCGGCCTCCGGGGCTCCGCGCGTAACGGATCCGTTCCAAACCCGCTTAGGTTGCGCGTTTTTGTCTCGAGAGGCTTCAGAGAGAGAAAGGAGAAAAAAATCCGGGAATAAAAGAAAATCTGCAAATGCTTTTTGAATTGGTTTGACTCAATAAGGTGTGTGTGTGTGTGGGGGGGGGGGTCTCCACGCACGCGGACCGTTTATTAATGAAGAGGCGCGTCTCGCAGAAAGACACGCTTTAATGGGCTTTAGCAACAAAAAGCTGCTTTAGAGCCGCTCCATGCGGCCAATGAGGAGCCGCTCTGGTCCCGAAAGGACGACGGGAAGTCAGGGAGGGGGGGCGGGGGGCGGCAGGTGACTGGCACGCGTAAAAACAAGAGCACAAGAGGAGGAGAGAAATGCGGGATGACGGAGCGCGGAGGAGGGACAGGAGGTGAGAGGGGAGGTGGTGGGAATGAGCCCAAATGGCGCAGTAATATTGTTCCGCTAACGGGATTAAGTGGCGCAGCGGCTTCATTAGTATTCATGCGGGCGGACAGACGCAGCATGTGCGCCACTAATAATCCGCCTTTAAAAAGCTTTTAATCATCAGATGTGCGTAAATTCAAGCGCTCCCTCCTCTTCATCGTCCGCATCAGCTGCAGGAGCAAAGAGATCCCGGACTGGCGCAAGTCTGCGACAGCAGACTCGGGGTCCGCAGGAGGAGCACCAGGAGGCCAGAACTCAGATCCGACCAACAGATGATCTGCGCGTGCAGTTCGATGAAAATGAAGTCATTACAATCTCTGAAGCCCTGAGAGAAGACCAATCAGCTCCTCGTTCTGGTGACAAACATCTACACGTTTGGTTCTTCCTCATCACAAATATTCATCCGTTCATCTACCTCTGTGAGCAGGTGAGAGGCGGGCTTCACCTGCAGGTGTCCATGGAGCAAGGAGACAGACAACCATTCAGTCATCTGGAGGATGGATGAAGCTCACCTGTTGTTGCTGCTTCAAAAACAGGAATGATCTTTCAACCAGTATCTGATACCCCCCCAACACACACACACACACACACACACACACACACACACACACACACACACACACACACACACACACACACACACACACACACACACACACGCACACGCACACGCACACACACACGACGATTTGTGGCGAGGTTGATAAGTGAAAGTAAAAACATATCGGTTATCAGATGATAACATCGAGCATCCCATCCAACCAGTTTAAACCGGTTTAATGCCCTTTGGGAGCTAGAAGACAACATAAATCTATCATTTATATTTTAAATTAAGGTGGATTTAAGGTGGTATGATCGCGGCTGATTAAACTCCTCATGAGCAGCAGAATGGAAGCTGGTCAGACATCCTGGTGATTCTGGACCAAGTCCCGTTTCAGGTCTCTGATGGGTTCCCGAGCTTCAGGGAACACATTTGGACCGGATCCAGGTCCCCATCGCTTTAATGTTTAATCAGGTCTCCAGTTCAGCGGTACTTACAGAGCTCTTTCCGGTACTTTATGACCACCATCAGAGGGCCGTGCACGGGCGTGTGCACGCTGCTGCACACCACCCGTCTCTGAGGCAAGACTGACTGAAGCCAACAGAGCCAGAACAAATCCTGCAGCTCAGATAAAAACAGAGTTCAAAGACTGGTTTAAAACGGTCTCTGAAGAACTGTTTCCCAAAGCTGAATCCTCCCTCTCCACGAATGAACCCATGTTCTCGTTCAGGTCCGGTTCCAGGACCAGGAGGATGCTCCCATCTCCACCATCCTGACCTCAGACCTGTTCCATTAATCATGTCTGTGTGAACGAGCCGAGGGGGTCGGATGTGTGATTACAGTACCTTATTAATGACTGATGACATCACTGTTAGTGGACCATCTGTCTGCACCCGGGAACATGAATAAATGATAACTCATTTCTGGTGTCAGCGTTGCTTTGATCCTGGAGGATCTGGATCTGCAAACATCAGAGATCTGCTCAGACTTGTGGTGTTGCGTCTAGTTCAGGTTCGGCTTCCACTCCAGAACCTTTTACAAACAATTTCTGAGACAGCAGACGGTTCGAAGAGTTAAGAGCACAGCGAGGTTTTATTTTTAATCTGTGGAGGTGAACAGTCCATGAGACGGCCGGGGGTGGGGTCCTTGACTAGTACAGATGTTCTGGGTTGTGTGTGACATTAGTCCTGAATTAACGGGAAGGCACACACTGGTTTTCCCACAGGTTCTCACCACTCGTTGCAGGGTCTTTTTGTCTCGAGTGCAGCTGTTACCAAACCACACCATGATGCAGTAAGACAGGACACTCTCCACCACGACCCTGTAGGAGGTGATGATCCAAGGAGGGAGGTTGGCTCGTCCCAGCGTCTGTTGCTGGTCCACGTGAGCTCATCTGTCCATGCTAAGAAACTTAGTGGTGATAATTCTCTCTGCTTATGAAGAGACCTGTGATCTGCAGGTTCCCTCCTCTCTTACCCATGGTGTCCCACAAGGTTCTGTGCTGGGGCCTCTGCTCTTCCTCCTCTATCTGCTTCCTCTTCAGCACATCCTGAGCTCCTTCAAAGGAATCTCCTACCATCTGTATGCAGATGACATCCAACTGTACATCTCCTTTAAGCCCCATGAGATGTCTAAGCTGCAGCTGTTACACACCTGCTTAGACTCTATCAAAGCCTGGATGGTGGGAGCTTTCTTCAGCTGAATGAAGATAAGACTGAGATCCTCATCTGTGCCCCAGACAAGCTGGTTCCCAAAGTCAGAGACTCTCTTGGTCAGCTTGCTTCCCACACCAAACCTTCTGTCAGGAATCTTGGTGTGACCTTTGACCCAGCTCTCACCCTGGATTCTCATGTCAGTTCTCTTGTTCGCTCTTCCTTCTTCCATCTCAGGAACGTTGCTAAGCTGAGTCCCATTCTGTCCCGCTCTGAACTTGAGACAGTTCTCCACACCTTCATCTCCTCACGCTTAGACTACTGTAACTCTCTTTTCACGTGTCTTGAGCAGAACCTCCCTGAACCGTCTACAGGTGGTTCAGAACGCCTGTGCTCGGCTTCTGACCAAGTCCTCCAAACACACCCACATCACCCCGCTTCTCCTCCAGCTTCACTGGCTGCCAGTCAACTTCAGGGTTCATTTCAAGATCCTGGTTCTGGTCTATAGGGCCTTACATGGACAAGCACCATCTTACAGTGGTGATCTTCTTAGTCCCTACACCCCCAGCAGGTCCCTGAGGTCCAGTGATCAAAGCCTACTGGTTGTGCAGCACCAGGCTAAAGGTCAAAGCTGACAGATCATCTGCTGCTGTGGCCCCCAGACTCTGGACCTCTCTCCCCCTGAGCCTGAGATCAGTGGACTCAGTGGTCTCCTTTAAAAAGCAGCTGAAGACTCACCTGTTCAAGCTGGCTTTTGTATGACCTTCTTCACCTCTCTCTCTTTATTCTGCTCTCCCCACCTATTCCACGTTCCTCAGGGTCCACTGATTTCCTTCTTACCTATTCACTCTCTCTCGCTTTACATTTTTTAACAATTGTCTATTTTTTGCTCATTTTTAATCATTTTCTGAATTCTTTTTTATATTTTTTGTTTTTGTGAAGCGCCTCATAATTTTTATCGAGAGGCGCTATAGAAAAAATCTTTTCTTCTTCCTTGGATCAACCACTGTCTCTGGTTTTCTCCACATTCAGGGACAGGTTGTTGTTTCAGCATCAGCTCACCTGTTGCGTCACCACCTCCCTGTGAAGACCTTCACCTGTATCACTGATCCAACAATAGTTTCATCTGTAAACTTTATGAGGTTGGATTCTAACTTTGTACAATCATGGGTGATCAGCGTAAACAGCAGGGAGCTGAGCACACAGCCCTGAGGACTGCCTGTTCTCACCTTGACGGTTCCTGATGTTTTGGTGCCAATGCGTAACGACTAGTCGCTCTCAGGAAGCCAAATGGAGCTCCAGATGGGGGCCAGCTGTTGCAGCAATGGAAGGCTGAGCTGAAGTTGAACAGCACTGCGGTGTAGCTGTTCTCGTCATTAGACCCAGATCTTCAGCTCCTGCTGAGACATTCGTTACCAAGTGTGAACCTGAAATTTCTTTCTTTTTTTTTTTTTTTACCAGCGGCTCGGTTCTGACCATCTATCGAGTCCGTCAATCTGATTACGATTCAAAGTCCGTTTTCAGGTTTTGAACCAAGTTTTTTCTGCAGCTTCTTTCAGACCCAAGTTCTGCTTCAAAACTGGGGAACAAAGACCAGATCTGAGAGAAGACGGTTTGTTCGACAGCCTGATGCAGAGCGGTCAGGGGTTTCTAATCCTAAAGTTTCACTGTCTATTTTCTATCAGAAGCCAATGCAGAAGATAGGTGTAGGAGACTATTTTCAGCCTGCATGTTAAATTTAGAATGACCCATCATAGCTTCTCAGTGAAGGCCCTATTCAAATACTAGTGTTAGAGGCCTCCCAGACTCAGGACCTCCACCACAATGCTCTACAACACCCCCAAGGCACATCACAACACAATCAGTCATTCACACACTGGTGGCGATGAGCTACGATGTAGCCACAGCTGTCCTGGGGCACACTGACAGAGGCGAGGCTGCCGAGCACAGGCGCCACCGGTCCCTCCGACCGCCACCAGTGGGATAAGGCGGGATAAGGGTCAGCAGCATTCTCTGGTCGAGCCGGGATCGAACCTGCAACCTTCCGATTACTGGACAACCCGCTATACTTCCTGAGCTGCTGCTGTCCCATCACGGTTCTGACCAGGAACAACCCGCTGGTCCTTCGGAGAACCAAACACTCAGAATAATAACAAAAGCAAAACATTAACAGCACAGAGCACCGACTCCAGTAGAATCTGGATTATTACAGGTGACATCACCGTCACTTATATATATATATATATATATATATATACTTCTATAATTGTAACGTGTAAACTTCGTACACGGTATTTCTGAGGACCCACGCGTGCATACAGGCAGGTAACCAGTGTTGAGTTATAAATACATTTTATTTCAGATTTTGTTTGAAATAAGATAAATCATCATGATGACATAAGGCTTTTATAAACAGGAAGTGATCTCAAAAGTTTGGCGGGTAATTGTGGGGTAGGCCTAGTCGTTTCCTGTTGGCCAAAGCTAACTTCTTATGTGAAGCCGTCCACATTTTACAGCTAACTTCATCATCGACGTGTCCCAAGACTTAAAAATGACTCATCAGGTAACACCACCTAGATTTGTATTCCAGGGCTAACATCAAGCTAAGCTAGGCTAGGCTAGTGCTCAGGCTGTTTGATTGTTGGTGAGCTAACAACAATAACAGATTTATGAACAGAAATTAAACGATAGCAGGTTCTTTGAAGACACTTTATTTCCTGACAGCTCATCATTTATAAAACCTGTCAGTAAAACAAATTCACAATATTTCTGTTAAAATGATTCCCGTCGGGCCGAGTCGAAAGCTTCAGTTCACTCAGATCTCCTGCTAGCATGTTAGCCAACGGCTACACAAAGCTTTAATTTTCACATTCGCTCACCGAACATCAGTAAGACCCGATCCCTAAAACAACAACAGACGACAAGTTCAAACAGCTCAGAGAACAACAAGCTAGCAGACGCTCGTCGGGACGCGCAGCTGAGGTAACACACATTATTCTGTACGGTTCAGCTAAAACACCAACATCATCAGTTTCTTCATAGATTAGCTCCAAACAAATCAGTAGAAAAGCAAACTAACGGCAAAAATAAAGTTTGACTCTGTAAGAAAATAGAAAATGAGCCGTTTTTTTTAATAAAAGTGGAAACAGATTAAATTTGTGTTTGACCACAGAGAGATCTGGCTTTAGACAACGCATATAAATCATTTATTCATCGTGACATCATAAACCCTAAAGAAATCACTAATGATATACAGGAATAAGAACCATCATCAAACCAAAACACAATCGCGTCATTGCACCTCCAAGATGGCGACTCAACAGGTAAAATCAGAGTAGAAACAGACCCGGCGAAGAGATTTAGTACAAAATACAGTTTTATCCGACGGCAAAACATCACATTTCCATCCGACGCTATTAAAATATATCTATGTCCAAAAAAAAACATAACTGAGTCAACACAATCTGACGCATGCTTTAAAACATTATCATGAACAAAATAATAATAATAATAATAATAATAATAATAAATCTGATTTTCTTACTTAGGACTGCTAGGTCTTTACCGTTTCTCATCAGAAAAATAAAACTAGACAAAATATAGATTATACTGGATTTGTTTTGTTCAAAGCACACTGATAGATCTTTAAGTTCAAGTCTGACAAAAACAAAAAAAAAAAAAACAAACAGAAAAAGCAGGTCTAGGCTGTGGAGACCAGAGGCTAGTCGACTCTGAAGGGTTAAAAAACAGAAACGAGAGGCTGATTTTCCGTTAATCCTCAGTTTTTTTTGTGTTTTTCTACAAAAAGGAAGGAAGAAGTGGCAGAAATTCGAGAAGAAACCCGATTCGGTTGCTGTCAACAATTCGATGCCTCGAGCCGCAGGAGATGGGAGGAACCTTAGTGATCCTGGTTAAAAACAGGAAATGACATCATTTTTAGTGTATTTGGACCAGTGGAGGGTCCAGGTGTGGGTGGAGCCATCTGTGTTACCTGTATCTGGGTGGGGTTCCACAAGTAGGGCTGCTGTCTGTAGTATTCTGCTAACACTGCAGTGTAGTCCGGCACTGAGCTCTGCTGAGACGACTGACCTGCAGCGCGCGCGCACGCACACACGCACACACAAAAAGAGGATCCAATTTAGCTTCTATCCAACACTCCTCATGTCTGACTCAGGTGTTAGTGGGTGTGTGGTCCCAGCAGCAACCCTCTAAGGCCTGAAGCTTGAAGCAAAATTGTTGATTCATGTCATCTTAGTTTAGCCCATACAGTGATGTGTGTGTGTGTGTGTGTGTGTGTGTGTGTGTGTGTGTGTGTGTGTGTGTGTGTGTTGGGGAAGAGGCTCGCTCCTCTCAGTCATACTCTGTTTTTTGTAGTAGTCCTCCCAGGCCTTGCTGTAGTCTGCCATCAGGTTCTGGGGCTGGTTTTGCTGACCTACACACACACACACACACACACACACACACACACACACACACACACACACACACACACACACACACACACACACACACACACACACACACACACACACACACTGAACTAATATTCTGATAACATAGCATCTTTGCAGACAGCCTTACCCCAAAATTCCACTATCTCTGCTCCGCCCCCGCCTTCCACTGGCTTCCTGGTACCCGCTCTACAACGGCTCCTCTCCGGTGCGGAGACCTGAGGTGCGCCAACAGGCATGCGCGGGATTTTCGAGATCTTGCGATACAGTCCGAGCAATAAACGCGGAAGTTAGATCCAAACACCCGTTGTGTGGGAGAAGCATCGACATGAACGGTTTAATCTGCCCATCATTTGTGTAGAGAGATCAGCAGTGTTTGGATCAACAAAGTGTGACTACTTTGATAGTAGAAACTGTATTTATGGCTTACTTTTGTGCATTTAAACTTCAGCCACCATTGATAGTTGTTAAAAGTTGTTAAACCTGTGCAAATGAAACAAAAAACGCCTTTTGTTTATCGATTTATTGTGAAATAACAGAAGTTGTGCTTGCTTCCTTTCCTGTTGGGCGGTTGTGATTTCTGTCCATTGACTGCGGAGGTGCTCCAGCGTCCGGCGAAAATAGAATCGATCCTATTTTTGCCGGATGGCGGAATGGCGGCCGCAGTAGTGGAACAGCTCTGACTGACTACAACGGGACCGATTTTGCTGTGGAGTTCGTGCCGGAGCGGAGATAGTGGAATTTTGGGGTTACAGTCAGTGAGTGAGAGAGTGAGTGTGTGTGTTTACCTGGGTCTTGCTGTCCTGGGTTCTGCCAGTTTGTCTGGTAGGTGTTTCCCCAAACTCCGGTGAGGAAGGTCTGACCGCTGCTGCACACAAACATCAGCTGCTGAGTTACATTAACGGACACACGGGTTGTTCTGCAGGTCTCTGATGCAACACATGGTGGACTGACACGAGAAATGACATTTCCTGACTAAAGCCCCTTTGGGTTAAACGTGCCCTTAGATCTGGAGCATCTCAGCGATCCCCGAGCACAATGATGAAACCGTTTTGGATGCACCATAAAAACGACCACCTCCATCTCCATCCAGCTTCTTTTGACGTCCACCACAAACCTCTCTGCGGCTCTCGCGGCCCACCTGCAAAGGTGCGGCGCCGCTGGCTGGAAGGCAAGCAAACGTTTTCCCCACGAGAACCTGAATTCCGTCTCAGAAAAATGGCATTTTCTAGACCTGTCGGTTGCCACGGTTACCAGTGAAAGGCCACAGAGCAGGTGGCCGCACAAGAAGTTGTTTAAAAAAAAAAGATACTTTGTTGACCAAAAGCACCCGAGCACTTTTCTGGGACAGGCGTGATTTAAGTGAGAATTCTGTGCAGCTGTGCTCTTGCAGTGTTTGACGGGTCAGAAAATTAGTTTGCATGAACTAACTTTTTTGGGCTTAAAGAGCAAGTCACCCCCTACCAGAGTATTACTCCACTCCCACTTCCTGTTTGAAAAATACAACAAATGCTGTTGCCAGGCAGACCGAGAGGGCAGAGCCCCTGACAAATACACACATGTAACGGAATGACTGTTTTTTCCCTCCTCTGCACAAGACTAGTCTGCATGAGAGATGGTCTCAAGGTCTCATGTAGGGCTGCAACAAACGATTATTTGGATAATCGATTAATCGGATGGGGTCTCGACACGATTAATCGATTAATCGGATTACATGGGGAAATTTTTAAAAACTGCTAGGGAAACGTTATTTCTCTCCTTCCTTCACTTTATTTAACACAACATTATTAGAAAACAGTTCAATAGCAGAAAAACAACATGCCATCACCTAAATTGTCTTATAAGGTGTATAGACAGAGACCCTAAGCTACATCTATCTGTGACCTAAAATGCTTGGTCCAAGTTAAACAGCTTAAGGGTAATTCTCATCTGTTTTGTTTGATCTCATCTGTTAATATTTATTTTAAATGTAATTAAACATAGGCTGTGAATTATCAAAATTGATCACTATTTCCAAAACTGACTGAAAAAATACCAAATAAAACAAAAGTAAATGAATGTCATCCTCCTTGCGATGATGCCCTGGGCAACTGCCATAAAGTCACATCAAGAAATGCTGCTGATCATTCCAATGATCCCAAATAGACTCACATTAGGCCACATGAAAGCAACTGAACCCAAAAATATATTAACCAGTATATAACTGCACTCTCACACAACACGCCTGCAGCAACAGTTAGGACTCCTCCCTCCCTTTTAAAAGCGTTTTTGCTTCTGAGGACATTGTGGTTGTAAAACCACATGCTAGTAGTCTGGCCCCGGTGTGATCAACCAGTTTCTGCGGGAATGTGACGGCGGAACCAGGGCCAGATTAACACTTTGTTGTACCCTGGGCAACAATATTCAAGGGCTCCATCATCACGACCCAAGGATCACCATAATGTGGTCACATACAGAATATTTTACTGTAATATGCAGTAAATATACTCAATACTTGAATGCCTGACAACACGTAACCCGCCCAGAGTAACCTTTGACCCACCTCGTGTGGACTGACCAATGAGGTGAGGGTCTTAACTTGAGGCCCTCTCTTCATTGGTCAGTCTGCATGAGACTGACTCTCAACTGACATTCAGTCGTAGGCAGCGAAGCGTCTCTGTGCAGCGCAAAAGCCCGGGTGGACAGTTTGTTTAATGTAGTGTGATCATATTTCCATTTCCAAACAAGAGGACAGGGGATCTGTGCCTATGATGTCACACTATGGCAACGCCACACAAACCATGTTGGGACCCATTTTTTGTAAGAACTAAATTAATATCAGATTCTGCCAATTAAAGGGCTCTAAAACTATTCATATGTAAATAGTTTGCATATTTAATGCAAAATCTAATTTTTCTGCTTTAGTGCTGCAACAAGGTTTTATTAATAATAAATTATACCTTTTGTTTTACTACAGCATAAGCTTCCTGTGCACAGATTATTAAGGATGCTTGTTTCAGCTGTGAGATTAGACGATAGGATCAATGAAAAAATAAGTTGTCACACACTCCATGGAAACTTTCAGAGAATCCACAAATAGTGGCTTTCAAATGGTTTTGTTACTTTTTGCAAGTTTATAAAAGCAGCAGATGAGACAGCATGTCTGATAATTTAGTTTTTCATCTGATAATATTAGAACATGTCAGTAATGTCTGAGGGGCTTTTATAAACACCGTATAACTAACACTACTGGAGAGGGCATGAATTACACAGAGGCTTCTGGGGAGCCCAGTTATGGGGGGGGGGGGGGCATTTTGCCTTGGCCCCAAAATGTCTTGAAACGGCCCTGGGTGTGTGACTGAGTTTTGAAGGTGATCTGAATTGTATCAGATGTATAAATATGACATGTGTATAACTTATTGTTTTTTACTGGTAAAAACGTGTAGTGGAGATAAATCTACCTACATTTGACTTTTCAACACTTTGTTTTGTTTTCTTGTTTTTATTGAACTATTTTCCTGTCCTGTCTGTCTCTCATCTTCCTGCATCTCCTCATAATTCTCCAGAAAATCTGTTGCCTGGATTCTTACCTTTTCACCTCATCAGTTACTTTTGAGCAGATCAAAGAGATCTCCTGACCGAAAAGCGCAGAGCGCGTTTTCGATGCTGCGTGAGGTGACATCACCACAGCACAGGTGATGAGCTCCGCAGTAGCGAGCTTCAGGCACAAATAAGACAGAAAATAGAGAACATGTGCGGACATGAACGATCGTGTGCTAATTATAGTTTTTTGGTTGCGCCACTTTGAGAATGGACCGTGCGCTGGACGCAGCTGCCTGGATCGCTGCGCGACAATGCGGAAACGGTTCGCAGCAGCGCAAGTCTGCCGGCTCTCCCTCGCGCTGATCTGCCGGCTCTCCCTCGCGCTGATCTGCCGGCTCTACCTCGCGCTGATCTGACTTGCTCTGGTCTGCGCGCAACGGCGGGCGGGAAGGGGCGCTTTTGGAAGAGTTGTGCGACACAACGAATCGATGACGCAATTCGTTGCCAACGCTTTTAGTAATCGATTTTCATCGAATTTATCGATTCGTTGTTGCAGCCCTAGTCTCATGCATTCCTTCTAACCTGCTTATTTTCAGCTCAACAGAAGAATGAAGAATGAACTCTTTTCTGTTAATTAATCAAAGAACTCTTATTTTAATGAAGCTAATCCATCAAAGTGTTGGTCAATAAATAAGATGTGACCGATCTGTGAAATCAAAATATTAATTACTTCATTATAATCCTATAGAATATAAAGGTACTGTGACTTTAAATGTTCGACCACTAGGACTCATTTCACGTAGCGTTAAAAGACATGACACATTACTTTCACTGATCCAATCATAATCTTACAGATCTGACGGAGGCGTGGTTCTGACGGTGTTTGGTAATTTTTCATTGGACCATAAACCAAAACATCCGAAGTATAAAACTACGCCACGTCAGCTCTAACGCCAGTTCAAAGCGTTCCAGAGAAAGTGACGGAGTGGCCGTTCCCGATCTAAACTCTTTAATCGAAAGAACGACAAGCTGAAAAATTTGTCGCTATTCCAACTGCGGCAACAGTTCCTTTCAGAATAAAAGCTGAACCATCAAGACCCAGGCTTGGGTCTCACCAGACACCAACAAATTGCTGTGACCCGGACGTATCCCAGGACGGGTGGTCGGTTTCCGTGGCTTCTTCTACATGCTCCGGCACCATAAGGTCAAGCTGGACCTTTACACCTCCTGATCTAGACGGGGACCTCCGCTCAGGGTATGTAGACCGGCAAATGGTGTCTCATGTGTTTATGGACTTCCTAACCAAAGCTTAACGCGAAGACATCACCTTCAGTTCCCGTCAGAACTAATCGCTTCTTCGGATTTGCTGGTTCTGATCAACATCACACGTCATCCATTCACCATCTCATCCATTTTAGTTACACCATACATTTAGTGTTTAAAGGCAGTCTAGTTTAATTTGTTAGTAATAAAACTCTTAACTTTTAAACTTGACTCTCTTCTGTTGCGTTTGAGTGAATACGAAGCTGTTATCTAATCCCTGCAATAAAAAGATCCAATCTTCTGGTTTAAACAACTCACAGATCCGTAAGGTGGATTTCATATTTCCTATGGAATCCCACGCCTTATGGCTCATTAAATGACATGTAATTTAAACCATTGCAGATGGCGAGCCAGGCTCACAACGACATTGTGACATCATATGGTACCAGCTAACGTTCTAGGGTACCTCTTAGCCAATATCGATGGCAGATTAAAATTCAAATGCAGTGCAGAGTTTTTACCTGACAACGGCACAACACTGACAGTTTTAGACAGAAAATTTTTAACTAAAATGCACTAAAGAGCAAAACTATTGACTACACGTGTCTGCAGCACCATTAGACACGCATTTATATAGTTTATCAGCTGGGGGTGACTTGCTCTTTAAGCTGTTTTAGTAAAGATTCCACACCAAGTTTTCTCCAGGAGCCCCTCGATCTGAACGGCCTCCACCTGCTGCAGCAGGACAGGACATGTGACACGGTGGCAGAACCTTATATCTGAATCGGGATGGGCGAGTTTCTTACTTCTGGTGTGCAGCTGTGCCCTGGGTGAAGGGGCCGAATCCAAACCCGCCGTTACTGATGATACCAGAACCCTGCAGGAGACACCGGTGAAGGTTAGTAGGTGGGTCAGACTGAGGGAACTCTTCAGGCAGGAGGAGCGTTTGATCTGCGTACCCCAATTTTATCGTCTATGAGCTGGCGGGCCAACTCCATCTGCTGGCCAGTGCCTCTGAGGGTGAAGACCCGAGTGTTTGGGTCGGTGGCGGGCGGCGGGTTCCTCTGCAGCTCCACGTGAGCTCCAGACTGCTGGTTGATGCTCTTGATGGTTTCTCCACCTGCAGACACACAGCAGCAAGTAGACCATCTGACTGGTTCTGTAAACTGACGCTGAAGGTCCAGCAGACCTCCACCAGAACATTCCTGCTGCAGGGTCAGAGGTAGGGTTGTCACGGTAACCAGTGTAGCGGTAAACCCCGGTAAAAAAGTTGACAATAATAATAACCGTCTTGTTTTTAAAAAATATATTATCTCGGTGGGTTACCGTGGCTGCGGTGTAGGCGCGGTGACCCTTACCAGCCACCGTATCATCTGCTGAAGTTGCCGGCGGCACATGCGCACTTTGTTGTTTACAACCAAAACGTTCTTGAAGCTAAAGCTGAAATAATGGCCAAAGGAGGAGACGGCAGCGCTCAGGAGGACATTTATTATCCCTCAAAGAAGACAAAGTGGGAAGTACGGGCATCTTTTGGATATTTGAAGAATGCCGAGGGACAGCTGATAGAAGACGGCTATCCTGTTTGCAGCACGTGCAGAAAAAGTGTCTGTGAAAGGCAGCAACGCTTCAAATCTCATGACACATCTGCGTGACCATCACCCGCAACTCTACAGTCAACGCAAGGCAAGCTAACGTTAGCGTTTTAGCTAAAATGCGTGATCCGAGGATTTGGGTTGAGGGAGAATGCAACGAGTCGCTATATAAAGCAGCCGCAGCGCCGCTACCTGCATATAAACCGTGTCGCGGACACCGCCATGTTGAAATGACGCTATGCATTACGGGGCTCCCAGGGGCAGATAAGAGTTGGTCTCTCTCCGAGAATAATTATGAATTTAACAACGATTACTGCCTGATGACATTTTCCCACATCTGCAAAGCTCACTGGAAGGACACAAACCGAGGACAATATTTTCCTGATATAGGGTTTATTACTCAAGTAAGGGTAAAAAAGTATCTGATTAGAAGGCTACTTGAGTACTGAGTATCATCTGATGTAATATTTTTAAAATGATCACATCAGACAGACAAAAATAAGAAGTTATGGGCAAATGTTGGTATTTTAAAGACTAAAGGAGAAAAATGTAAACAAATAAACAACATAATTACAAAATAACACATTTTAGGCAAAATTTAGACACAAACTGAGGACAATATTTCCTGACATACAGGGTTTATGTAGTTGTCTGACAATGTAGCACGTTTAAAAAAATACCGCGATAATACCGAAAACCGTGGAAATTTTGGTCACAATAACCGTGAGGTTAAATCTTCACACCGTGACAGCCCTAAGTTGCACACAGCTCATCTGATGCAGATCAGAGCAGAGACACATTTATGTCGCTCGTGTAATTATGTAAGGAAGATGTCTTTTACTGGCACACAATGAGCTGATCTAGGTGCTGTGGAGGAAAACTGAGAAACCTGCAAAGACACAGAGGCACAAACGGTCCAAAGTTTGGTATCAAAACTACAAGCAGATTAGCTAATGCTGGCGGGTAGCAGGCTCACGATCAAGTGATACTGGCATCGGTATCGGTGCAGATACTGGTGCCAGTATCGTATCGGTGCATCCCTACCTATAATGCAGCTTTGAATCTAATCCCCATAGTTTCACCCTCCTGCATCTAATCAGCACAGCTCCCACACACTAGAGCGGTGGTGTCGAACTCAAACTCGCACTGGGCCAAACTCAACGTTTTTTAAAAAGTGACGCTAAACGTGCACATTTTCCTTGATCTACAGCTATGAACAGTTGAACCTTTCCATTTGGAAACAAACTTACTTTTGCAGTAACACAGAATCTGGAATAACCAAATTACACACGAGCAAGTCCATTTTAAATAAAGCACACCAGTGGTATTCGTTACTTATTATGTCAATTCTTTTCAGCCAAAAATCAAGCAGGAAATTGCCTCTTTTTGCCCATCAGCCAAGGCCAACATTAGAAACCTAGGGAGTTATTTTTGATCCAGATTTAAGTTTAGACTCACACGTCAAAACCATCTTCCGCTCTTGTTTCTTTCAACTGAGAAACATTTCAAAAGTCCATAAACTGGTTTCTACTGCAGATCTGGAAAAAATCATCCATGCCTTTGTGACATCACGCTTAGACTACTGTAACGCGCTTTTTACTGGTCTCAGCAAAACCTCCCTCTCACGCCTTCAAGCCATCCAAAATGCAGCAGCCAGACTCCTAACCAAATCCAGCAGACGAGCTCACATCGCTCCAGGTTTACAGTCCCTCCACTGGCTCCCAGTAGAATTTAGAATACAGTTTAAAGTTTTAGTCCTGACCTATAGAGCTCTTAACAACCAGGCTCCAAGCTACCTATCTGAGCTTTTATCCCCACACACCACCTCTTGGAACCTTAGATCCACATCTGAAAACCTCCTGGCTGTTCCTCGAACCAGACTGAAAACCAAAGGGGACAGGGCCTTTCAGACTATTGCACCCAGACTTTGGAACAGTCTACCTTCAAATCTCCGTCTCTCTAACACTGTAGAGGTCTTTAAAAATCATCTAAAAACTCACCTTTTCATCCAGGCGTTCCCTCCCTAAATGTTTCAAAAAGATGGCTTTGTTCGGGTTCACACCTTCACTTTGTTTATACTCATGATTTAATTTTCTACGTTTATCACTGCTATTGTTTTTCTGATGTTTTTATTGGTTAGAGGTATTTGCCCTGATCTTTATCATGTTGTACAGCGCTTTGTGATTTATATCTGTGAAAGGCGCTCTATAAATAAACTTTTACTTACTTACTTACTTTTAAATATTTGTATTCCTCAAAACGTGTATACATTCAGAATTTCATTTTATCTTTTAAGTATATTTATTTTAAGTTTTCTTGTTTATTCTTATTTTTTATTCTCCTTTGTTGCTCCTGTAATGAATGTTATTGCTGCTGTGACACCAAGCTTTCTCCACTGAGGGACAATAAAGGAATTTTCTATTCATTTCTATTCTATTCTTCTATCTGTAATCTGTCCTGTTTGTAAGTAGGTGAAATCTTTTTTCACAGGCCAACAACTAAAATAAATAACAGTAATTCTCTTAAATGAAAATGTAATCTCACCTGTTACTTTTCATGCTTTGGAGCAGAAAAAGAGCATAAAATCAAAATAATGCAAGCTCAGTTTGCTCCAGTCTTAATTTCCTGTGATGCTCACCTGTTCCAGCCAGAAACTCCTGCATCTCTGGGGTTGGCTCTGAGCCGAGGATGGAGTTAATCACTGAGACTCCTGTGTGGTCTAGCTCATCTTCATCACAGACAACAGTTGCTCACATAAGTGAGCAGCGGGACCATGCAGAAGGGGTTGTGTCAACTAGTCGACTTCACTGCTCTGTAGTGACTATTTATGCCTTTCACAGACTAGTCGCTGTCACGTGATAACGACCGACAAGATGCAGTCCTCGGAAAAGACAGCAGGTGACGAGCCCCTGCACGCTGGGAGGCGACGCGCTGTGCCAGAGCGTCGTACTGGCGCCCGCGGTAAAACGGACATTTGACTGAATTGTGACCTTTAGCCTTTTGCAATTTTACCTTCCCCTCACCCCCATCCTAACCTTAACCAGCTTGCGCATGCAAAGCTCTGATCGTTGACGCGCTCCAGACATCTGCGTCCTGAGCACGGCCACAGTAACGTGATCAAATCAGGTGTCGCCACCTCATAAACAAATTTAACACGCGATCGTTCATGTCGGTTCATTTCCTTTAATGTTTTCTGTCTTTTATTTGTGCCTGATGCGTTTCGCTGCTGTGGATCGGGGCGCATCACCTGTTTTGTCCTCGGTGACGCACCTGACTGATGAGGCCGGCGAGCACTCCGCTGTTTTTGCGGTCGGTAGATCTTTTAGAACTGCAGTTCAAAGGTAACTCATAAGGTGAATATATATGAACCCAGGTAGCAGTTTCTCTTTAGGACTGAGAGGAGATGCAGGAAGATAATAAACAGGCAGGACAGAAAAATAGTCAAATAAAAACAAGTTAGTTTTTGTACCTGCTGGTTGCAACAAACAGACACCATTGAAGGTAATCAGAAGTGAGGAACAGAAAATGAAATAATTGTTTTAATGTTTAGAGCAGCAGGAACTCCGAGAGGCTGCAGGCGCATCAGTGAGTTTGCGGCCGCTGCGCGGGGGGATGGGGGAGAGGGCTGAAGCAGAAACTACCGTTGCTAGAAGAGATGTTTAACTTAGAATATGTGGACACAATTTTAATTGTCAAAAACTCCAGCGAACCCGAGAGCGTGATGTGGAAGGGCACAAGAGAAGCTTCGGGTTAAAATCTGTCTCAGGTATGGATGAAATCCGAAGATCCTAAAAAGACAGGCAGGTCCACCAGAACCTGAACCAGATTTACAGGTTCTGTTGGTTTGCCAACTCTGGCTAAAAACAGGGTATCTGCAGGTTTAAGGGAGCCAAATTTAAGACTTTTTAAGACCTTTTTTAAGGCCACTTTGACCAAATTTATGCTATTTTTTAAAATTAAATTTCAGTTATAATTTCCAGCTATTGTCTGGAACCGGTGCTAACCACGTCGTGAACGTGGGATTAGCCATCCAGTTACCATTAATGTTGCACCTCCCCATGGCGCAAGCTCCCACTAGCATGCTCCTCTAAAAATAGCCCCCTTTCACAACCAACCGTATGTGTACAGTTCCGCTTACGCCAACATCATATACAAAAAATCCTGAGCTAACTAGAAATTCATGAAAATTTTATAGAAATAAAATAATCTTGTTTATTGGGTCTTTGGTAATTTAAGACCTTTGGAAACTGTATTTAAGGATTATTTGTCATTTTTAAGGATTTTTAAGGCCTTAAATTTGGAAAAGCAAATTTAAGACTTTTTAAGGTCCCACGGATACCCTGTAAAAATCTGTAAAATATGGAACGGAAATGCTTGGTTAATGTGTGTGTGTGTGTGTGTGTGTGTGTGTGTGTGTGTGTGTGTGTGTGTGTGTGTGTGTGTGTGTGTAGCAGCACATTCAGTCCTGATGAACAGCTCCACTCCAACAGACCATATGGTGTCAGACTACTTGACATTTATTTTTTTGTGTCTTTTATTTTGAAAGCTGCTGCTCGACTCTCTCAAACACACACACACACACACACACACACACACACACACACACACACACACACACACACACACACACACACACACACACACACACACACACACACACACACACACACACACACACACTGAATGGTTAATGGGTTTTTAAGGGCTTTCTAAATGGAGCGCTCCTCCTCCCACCGCTGAGTGTTTTCCTTACTTTATTGGCTTATTGTTGGTTCTCAGACTTCGTGTTCTGAGGGATTGTGATCGGGTTCTGCCCCGCGAGCTTCAGAACAAGCGGTCTGTTTCCCAGACTGAGTGAAGGTGGTACTTGTTCCTAGTAGAGCCAAATAGCTAGCCGATACCAGAACCACATTTAGAACCTGCTCTAGGTTTGTCCGATGTCGGTGTCGAGTCAGAAAAACGGGTTCTAATGAAACAGACACCAGACCAAACGGAACCAAAGCCTTTCACTGAGTCTGACCCTGGCAGGCATCAGACTGGCCCAAAACACTGGATCTGGAGTACTGCCTGACTGGACCGGACCAAACTGATGTTCCTACCTTTGCCAATGACCAGACCACACTTGTCGGCAGGGATGGTGTAGGTAACTTCCTGTAGAGGACTAGGAGAGCTCATGGTCCAGTCACCACGACCTCTGACCCGGCCTCCACGCAGGGCTGAGCTGAAACCATCTCGCTCCTGAAGGACAAGACAAATGGATCAGAATCAGACCAGCCCAGATGGTTCCACTTCATGTTCAGAACCGTCAGCCCTTCCTAGTACCTGAGCAGTCTGGATGAGCTCATTGATGAGGTGAACGGCATGCTGGCAGCGCTCTGGTTGACCCATCACCATGGCAACCCGTTCAGGACTAATACCATCATCTAAACACAGAACCGTAAAACACCAGTGAACACTTTACACTGGATGTGTGTAGGAGCCAGAACACATCCGACCCGCTACAGGATCACACTAAAGTGAAGAATGAACCCGGAGTTAATCAGGCTTAAACTAATGTGAACAACTCAGACTTAAACTGGATTAAATTAATAAAAGTTAAAGTCTCATAGTCATCCACACACACACTGGTGAAATTCATCTCTGCATTTGACCCATCCCCATGGAGGGGAGCGGTGAGCTGCAGTGGTGGCTGCACTCGGGATCTATTTGGTGGTTTAACCCCCCAATCCAACCCCTTACAGCTGAGTGTCACGCAGGGAGGAAGCAGGCCCCATTTTTAATGTCTTTGGTATGACCCGACCGGGAATCGAACCTCGATCTCCCAGTCCCAGGGCGGACACTCTACCACTAGGTCACTGAGCTGGTTAAGTGTGCTGAAGACGTGTATGCAAACAACCCAGATTTAAACCGTATTTAACTAATGTGAACAGACCTGATTTAAACTGGATTTAACTAATGTGAACAGACCTGATTTAAACTGGATTTAACTCATGTGAACAGACCTGATTTAAACCGGATTTAACTAATGTGAACAGACCTGATTTAAACTGGATTTAACTAATGTGAACAGACCTGATTTAAACTGGATTTAACTAATGTGAACAGACCTGATTTAAACCGGATTTAACTAATGTGAACAGACCTGACTTAAACTGGATTTAACTAATGTGAACAGACCTGATTTAAACTGGATTTAACTAATGTGAACAGACCTGATTTAAACTGGATTTAACTAATGTGAACAGACCCGATTTAAACTGGATTTAACTCATGTGAACAGACCTGATTTAAACTGGATTTAACTCATGTGAACAGACCTGATTTAAACTGGATTTAACTAATGTGAACAGACCCGATTTAAACTGGATTTAACTAATGTGAACAGACCTGATTTAAACTGGATTTAACTAATGTGAACAGACCTGATTTAAACTGGATTTAACTAATGTGAACAGACCTGATTTAAACTGGATTTAAGTAATGTGAACAGACCTGATTTAAACTGGATTTAACTCATGTGAACAGACCTGATTTGAACTGGATTTAACTCATGTGAACAGACCTGATTTAAACTGGATTTAACTAATGTGAACAGACCCGATTTAAACTGGATTTAACTAATGTGAAAAGACCTGATTTAAACTGGATTTAACTAATGTGAACAGACCTGATTTAAACTGGATTTAACTAATGTGAACAGACCTGATTTAAACTGGATTTAACTAATGTGAACAGACCTGATTTAAACTGGATTTAACTAATGTGAACAGACCTGATTTAAACTGGATTTAACTAATGTGAACAGACCTGATTTAAACTGGATTTAACTCATGTGAACAGACCTGACTTAAACTGGATTTAACTCATGTGAACAGACCTGATTTAAACCGGATTTAACTAATGTGAACAGACCTGATTTAAACTGGATTTAACTAATGTGAACAGACCTGATTTAAACCGGATTTAACTAATGTGAACAGACCTGATTTAAACTGGATTTAACTAATGTGAACAGACCTGATTTAAACTGGATTTAACTAATGTGAACAGACCTGATTTAAACTGGATTTAACTAATGTGAACAGACCTGATTTAAACTGGATTTAATGTGAACAGACCTGATTTAAACCGTATTTAACTAATGTGAACAGACCTGATTTAAACTGGATTTAACTAATGTGAACAGACCTGATTTAAACCGTATTTAACTAATGTGAACAGACCAGATTTAAACTGGATTTAACTAATGTGAATAGACCTGATTTAAACCGTATTTAACTAATGTGAATAGACCTGATTTAAACTGGATTTAACTAATGTGAACAGACCTGATTTAAACTGGATTTAACTCATGTGAACAGACCTGATTTAAACTGGATTTAACTCATGTGAACAGACCTGATTTAAACCGTATTTAACTAATGTGAACAGACCTGATTTAAACTGGATTTAACTCATGTGAACAGACCTGATTTAAACTGGATTTGACTAATGTGAACAGACCTGATTTAAACTGGATTTGACTAATGTGAACAGACCTGATTTAAACTGGATTTAACTCATGTGAACAGACCTGATTTAAACTGGATTTAACTAATGTGAACAGACCTAATTTAAACCGTATTTAACTAATGTGAACAGACCTGATTTAAACTGGATTTAACTAATGTGAACAGACCTGATTTAAACTGGATTTAACTCATGTGAACAGACCTGATTTAAACCGTATTTAACTAATGTGAACAGACCAGATTTAAACTGGATTTAACAAATGTGAATAGACCTGATTTAAACCGTATTTAACTAATGTGAACAGACCTGATTTAAACTGGATTTAACTAATGTGAACAGACCTGATTTAAACTGGATTTAACTCATGTGAACAGACCTGATTTAAACTGGATTTAACTAATGTGAACAGACCTGATTTAAACCGTATTTAACTAATGTGAACAGACCTGATTTAAACTGGATTTAACTCATGTGAACAGACCTGATTTAAACTGGATTTGACTAATGTGAACAGACCTGATTTAAACTGGATTTAACTCATGTGAACAGACCTGATTTAAACTGGATTTAACTAATGTGAACAGACCTAATTTAAACCGTATTTAACTAATGTGAACAGACCTGATTTAAACTGGATTTAACTCATGTGAACAGACCTGATTTAAACTGGATTTAACTCATGTGAACAGACCTGATTTAAACTGGATTTAACTAATGTGAACAGACCTGATTTAAACTGGATTTAACTAATGTGAACAGACCTGATTTAAACTGGATTTAACTCATGTGAACAGACCTGATTTAAACCGGATTTAACTCATGTGAACAGACCTGAGTTAAACTGGATTTAACTAATGTGAACAGACCTGATTTAAACTGGATTTAACTAATGTGAACAGACCTGATTTAAACCGTACTTAACTAATGTGAACAGACCTGATTTAAACTGGATTTAACTCATGTGAACAGACCTGATTTAAACCGTATTTAACTAATGTGAACAGACCTGATTTAAACTGGATTTAACTAATGTGAACAGACCTGATTTAAACTGGATTTAACTCATGTGAACAGACCTGATTTAAACTGGACTTAACTAATGTGAACAGACCTGATATAAACCGTATTTAACTAATGTGAACAGACCTGATTTAAACTGGATTTATCTAATGTGAACAGACCTGGTTTAAACTGGATTTAACTAATGTGAACAGACCTGGTTTAAACCGTGTTTAACTAATGTGAACAGACCTGATTTAAACTGGATTTAACTAATGTGAACAGACCTGATTTAAACCGGATTTAACTCATGTGAACAGACCTGATTTAAACAGGATTTAACTCATGTGAACAGACCTGATTTAAACTGGATTTAACTAATGTGAACAGACCTGATTTAAACCGGATTTAACTAATGTGAACAGACCTGATTTAAACTGGATTTAACTCATGTGAACAGACCTGATTTAAACTGGATTTAACTAATGTGAACAGACCTGATTTAAACCGGATTTAACTAATGTGAACAGACCTGATTTAAACTGGATTTAACTCATGTGAAAAGACCTGATTTAAACTGGATTTAACTAATGTGAACAGACCTGATTTAAACTGGATTTAACTAACGTGAACAGACCTGATTTAAACTGGATTTAACTCATGTGAACAGACCTGATTTAAACTGGATTTAACTAATGTGAACAGACCTGATTTAAACTGGATTTAACTAATGTGAACAGACCTGATTTAAACTGGATTTAACTAACGTGAACAGACAGGATTTAAACTGGATTTAAATCATGTGAACAGACCTGATTTAAAGTGGATTTAACTAACGTGAACAGACCTGATTTAAACTGGATTTAACTAACGTGAACAGACCTGATTTAAACTGGATTTAACTAATGTGAACAGACCTGATTTAAAGTGGATTTAACTAACGTGAACAGACCTGATTTAAACTGGATTTAACTAATGTGAACAGACCTGATTTAAACTGGATTTAACTAACGTGAACAGACCTGATTTAAACTGGATTTAACTCATGTGAACAGACCTGATTTAAACTGGATTTAACTAATGTGAACAGACCTGATTTAAACTGGATTTAACTAATGTGAACAGACCCGATTTAAACTGGATTTAACTCATGTGAACAGACCTGATTTAAACTGGATTTAACTCATGTAAACGGACCTGATTTAAACTGGATTTAACTAATGTGAACAGACCTGACTTAAACTGGATTCTGACTCCTGCATCATTCTGAATCTTCTTGATCATGTCTCCGTTCCTCCCAATCACAATGCCAACAGCAAACCTGGGAACTGGAACCTGAAACAAACCAGATCTAATGTGAACGCGTGGTTCTGCTGCCACTTTGAAGCCCACCGTGGGTTAGTTGGTCTTACATCTAGATTAGTTCCTCCAAGCCGTCCTCCAAAGTCATTGCGTCCTGACCTGAAGTCTCCATCCTTCTCTCGGATCACCTCCAGCACCAGCTCTCTCGCTGCCTGAAAAATGAACACAAATGGACCCAGAACGCCGGGTCAGATAAACACAATAGATTCTGATTAATGCTCCGATCTACTGTCTGGTACTGACAACCTGGTGAATCGCATAATGGTAATGATAGATTACCCGCTCTTGTAAAGCCCCGTTCTGAGTCAGAGAACTCCAAAGCGCTTTACACTACAGTGTGTGTGAATAGAGGAATGACACATTCATCCATTCACACACTGGTGGTGATGAGCTACAATGTAGCCACAGCTGCCCTGGGGCGCACTGACAGAAGCACCACCGACCGTCCACCACCTGCAGGCAAGGTGGGTTAACCCCGGTTTCACGCTGAAAGCACCGGCGGCGAGGAACGGCAGCGGAACGTCACCGCTTTAAATAGAATCCATTAGAGTCTATGGAGCATTTCAAACTAGCAGCGACGCGGCAATTTCCGCAGTTAACATAGGGCTAGACAGGAAATCACACACTGTTTCAGTGTAAAATCACAGGTAAATTTCAAAATAAAGGTACTGCAGCGATGCAATTTCATATATATGAAGCCTACGTGTGACCCAACAGCTTATTTACTCACAGCATCATTCCACAAAGATTTTCTGGTTTTTATTAACTGTGCAATAGAAAAATAATCTAAAATAGTCATTAGAATAGTTGACTATTCGATAAAATAACCGTCAGAATAATCTTTTACCCCAGCCCTAATGCCTCCATTGCATATCCTGTAATAAAAAGGGCAAGATTACGCCACATTAAAGCCACGATCTGACCACTTATAAATGACCCAAGGCTCCCTGATGCCGCCACGGCGTTGCGGCAAATTGACGGCATTGTTTTGTAAAAATGGCTAAATAGACAATGTGTAGTTTTTACTGTCAATCTCTGGAAAAATCCACCCAAATTTTGTTGAAAATGAATTAAGTGATGCCCAGTTGTTGAAAAATATTGGCAGCTTTGTAACATAACCATAAACATAACCATAAAAATCTGGACTAAAATGGATGGGAGCGGTCGCCATATTAGACGTGATGACTCCTTCTACGGGAGCCTGTGAGGACAAAATGCATTTACAGATTTGTAACAAACGGATACAACATTTTCACCATTCATAAACGTGGTTTTAAACATTTAACTCTTCACTCATCAGGAATGGAAGGGAGTCTGAGGTTCTTGTTTTGCTGGAGGTTGAACAATCTGATGAAGGACTCCTTTGAAAATTGCGCTCCCAGGGAATTTTGACCGTAATGGCCATCCGTTGATAAATACTGTTTGCCTGCAACGATTTAGCATCGTCCAACATCTGGGATTACAAAAGTTTTACATCCTGCTGCTCTGGTGGGTGACTCTGGCTCGGGGTTGGAAAACTACGTAAGCAACTTTCCACGCAAACTTTGGGATTTATGAAAGAAAACTTAGCGGAAAAATGTGTGCAACTTTAAGTTGACTAAGGACCTGGCTAACACACATGTTGGACATGGAGAGCACCTGCAGTGCTGCTGCTGAGAAGGTACAATTATGAAATCCTGCAGCATTATCACTTGTACTGCTTCGTTTTCACACAGAACAAGACCCCCCCCCCCACACACACACACACACAAGCACGCGTACACACACATGAATGTGTGTGAATGGGTGAATGACTGATTTTGTTGTAAAGCGCCTTGGGGGGTTCCAGGACTCTAGAAGGCGCTATATCAAATACAGGCCATTTACCATTTACACATGCGCGCACACGCATGCACGCTCACACGCGCACACTCACATACGCGTGCACTCACACATGCACGCACACACACATGCGTGCACACTCACACATGCACGCACACACATGTGCGCATGCGTGCACACACACCGAGCCTGAAGCACAGAATATCAGCAGGGGGACAGATTGAGACAGAACATCATGCGTCTGTGACAGTGTGTGTCCTGTCACTGTGACCCGATTGATCATGCACCCTGGCTACTTGTACAGGGGAGATCTCCGTTTGGCTGACTGGTTAGCGAGCGTGACTTTCACCCGGGAGTCTGGGGATCGCATCCTGATTGGACCATTTTTTTTATATCCGCCACAGATCTCTCTGAAGAACACAACATTGACGGCTTCAGCAACGCTGTGCCACTCCGTGGATTTTCTCTTATTTGTTTTGCAAAAGCACTTCCTTTCATTTCTCCGCCTCACCCACAGGTACCTCAACTTCTGCTTCTGTGAAATTGCGCTTCCTTGATCTGCCTTGATCTGCGGTTGCCATGTCATTGGTGGAGCGCTGCAACAGCCGGCTTATGTACATGCATGAGGTCCACAAGGCACTTTGCGTTGACCATTTATGGCAGTAAGTGGGCGTGGTGAGGGCGGGATGTGACTAAAAAGCAGCTGAGAAACATTCTCGTTAGTCTCTGATTTATGAAGCGGAGATTGCATGCAGCTGTGCGTCCTCCATGTTTGATAGATCACACACCTGCCTGGCATAAGTACATTATGTTAATGAGCTTAAGTACGGTTTTAGTGAGGATTCTACGCAATGTTAGGAGACCCCTGGACTTTGTAAAAACCTGCAGTTTGCAGTGCATCTCCTTCGTTTTTGTCTGACTACACAGCTGGAACACGTCATCACGACTCAGCGGTTCGGTCATTTATGGTCAACGGCGTCATTCACTGTGTCCACCCTTTCCTTCCTTTAGGGTTCTGTTTTTGTTTCCTCTGTTTTCCAGCCACGTTCTACCCATTCCCTGCAGTACAAAGCTACAGCTACAGAACATCTGCAGAACAGTTGGTACCTGGACTTTGAACGGGTCTCCAGAGATGCGGAGCGGTTTGTCGGCTCCAGTAGGCATCGGGCCATCCTGGATCATCATCATCTTCACTCCAGCTCGCTCCTGAAGAACACAACAAACCCACATCATCGGGACTAGAACCTCCTGACTACCTCACATGGAACCTGGTACCAAGCCGAACTGAACTATAAACAGATGAGGAACCAGCTGAAGCTGATGGACTAGATCTAGAACCCTTTATAAAAACCCTCCGTCTCATTTTGATGGAACATCAGCGCAAGCAACAGCACCATGGAGGTTCTAAAGGTAAGGAACCAAACTGGTCTGGGTGTGCACAGAACCAGTAGATCAATAGGCTGCTTCTTAAAGAACCTGAACCTGTAGGGAGCCTTCAGGTTCCACACAGAACCTTTATTAGCAGCCTTGAACTTGAAGGCAGAACCAGGGGTACAAACTGGGTTCGGCACCACGGAACCGTTCTCGTACCTGCAGCTGCTTGATGGTGTCCCCTCCTCGGCCGATCACCAGACCCACTTTGCTGGCCGGGATCAGCATCTCCTGCACTGCCGTTCCGCCTTCCCCGTCACCATGGAAACCCGGTCCGTTTCTACACCGCTCCACGATCTGAATCAGAAGACGTTTCGCTTGCCTGAAACAAAACGAGCAGAGGTTCGTTGAAAAGGAACGGCATTAGAAGGTTTGTCTTCCATCGCTCAGTTAACGGTCACTCCTCCACCCTACTAATCTGTCCCAGTCAGCGCGCCATTGGCGCCAACACTCCGCGTCGGTAATTTGGCTTCACACACAGGTCAGATTTGCGTTTTGGGTTCCGAGGAGTCTATTTTTCAGACCTTCTCCCCAGCGGTCAGGCTGGTACCGAGGCGACACTACGGACTGATTGGCCGTCTGAAATTACGCCCACCCCCTCCGACCTGCGAGTAGAATGAGCCGGGGGGGGGGGGGGGGGGGGGGGGGGGGGGCTTCCCGCATGCACGATTCATTTTAATGCTGTTGAGTAAACTTCTCTGTCTGTAGCACAGAGCTGCCGCTCAGTGGGAACGGGAGAAGACAGTGGGCCGTGTGTGCGTGCGTGCATGTGTGTGTGTGTGTGTGTGCGTGCGTGCATGTGTATGGCTTTCCTCTCGCCTAGCGAGCAGACAGCTGCTCAGGGGAGAAAGCAGTGTGAGTGTGTGGCACAAGATTATGAGGACACACACAGCAAATCAATAAAATTATGTGGTTCCGCGTCTCCAATAGCGACACAGCTCATGCCCGCCTTTACCTTGTAACGGAGGACACCGCGGACTTTCGCGCGCGTAGTAAACGCCGCCCACAGGCTCGGGGATTTCCACATTCCTGAGAAGTCCATCGGATTTATATGTGACTACACCGTCCGCTCGAGACAGAACTCGCGCCATCCAGCCCGACGCTAATGTGTAAGCGCCACATCAGTGCCCCTATCAGGGTTTGCCAGAGCTCCATCAGGACTCGATCAGACATGCAGGAACGAGTGTTTCCTTCACCGGAACATCAGCGTTAATGCAGCGAGGCCAGGCGATCCGAAGGCCCAGTCTTCCTAGCCGTCGTGGCTCCATTTACAGCCTGGCCTTGTAAGGAATGTGCTAAAATGCCACAACATCAGGGCCGCTGCGTTGCGAGTGACATCATCGACTGGCTCAAAACGCGCCAACAACTCGTGTTGTCCGAAAAGCCGTTTCTCCGCCCCATGTGCATTTCCCATTTTCTACGTGCACGTTGCAACAAATCGGCGGCGTTCCCACCCACGAACTGAATTGGGCCTATTACCGGGCCACTCCGAGTACCCACCTCTGATCAGGTACTGGGAAGGTTCCTGAAAACGGCCATTTGGCTGGCCCAGTCAAGTGGAGACACGCAGATGTCGGGAAGTTCCGGTGAGTTTACCCTGAAGTCACGGTCATGGAAACAGCTAATATTTCCTCATGGAGAAAATTAAAGTTTATTTTTAAAAAGTTACCGAACCTCTGCTGCAGTAAAAGAACTCATTAGAATCAGAAGCCTGAAGTCCCGATGCTGGACAGATGTTCCAGCTGTGCAGCTTGTAGCGGGTAAGATCTGATGTAGCTGCAGGCTTCAGGTGTAAAGCACAGCTGGTCTGTGTTCCAGATGTCTAGAACAGTGTAGAAGTGTTTTCTATAAGGATCACCCAGTGGACCCGATCCCTCAACCAACCGGACCAACCCTAGAACCGGAACCTTTCCTAGACACAAAATAACGCCACAGCGGGCCGAGACCAGACCCGCTTACACAGATAAAACTCACTCGATACACTCTGGAGCTCCCGTCAGCGAACAAGGCCTCTCGAACAGACCGCCGCTGTCTGTAAGCACACAGAGCCAGGGTCACCATCCAGAACCTTCAGAACCACACAAGGGTCCGAGAAGCTGGAGCTTCATCTCCAGGAACCAATCAGAACTCACCAGCAGCAATCTGGATCTTACAGCCAGACTCGTTCTGGATCCTGGTGATCTGTTCTCCTCCTCGACCGATAACTGGACACACACACACACACACACACGGTTCTGCAGGTTCTGGTTCTACAGGCCTACAGTCAGACCACAACATGAAGGTCATACTCACTGAAGCCCACCATCCTGTCTGGGACTTTGTACTCCTCTGTGACCACCCTGCTGCAACACACACACACACACACACACACACACACACACACACACACACACACACACACACACACACACACACACAACCTTAAAAAAACCATCAGTCACTGCAGTGTGTGAGTGTGTGTGTTGTGGGTATTGTGTATTTGTTGAGTGTGTGTTGCGGGTATTGTGCGTGTGTGTTGCGGGTATTGTGCGTGTGTGTTGCGGGTATTGTGTATTTGTTGTGTGTGTGTTGCGGGTATTGTGTATTTGTTGTGTGTGTGTGTGTGTTGCGGGTATTGTGTATTTGTTGTGTGTGTGTGTGTTGCGGGTATTGTGTATTTGTTGTGTGTGTGTGTGTTGCGGGTATTGTGTATTTGTTGTATGTGTGTTGCGGGTATTGTGCGTGTGTGTTGCGGGTATTGTGTATTTGTTGTGTGTTGCGGGTATTGTGCATGTGTGTTGCGGGTATTGTGTATTCGTTGTGTGTGTGTTGCGGGTATTGTGCATGTGTGCTGCGGGTATTGTGTATTTGTTGTGTGTGTGTTGCGGGAATTGTGCATGTGTGTTGCGGGTATTGTGCGTGTGTGTTGCGGGTATTGCGTATTTGGTGTGTGTGTGTGTTGCGGGTATTGTGCGTGTGTGTTGTGGGTATTGCGTATTTGGTGTGTGTGTTGCGGGTATTGTGTATTTGTTGTGTGTTTTGCGGGTATTGTGTATTTGTTGTATGTGTGTTGTGGGTATTGTGCGCGTGTGTTGCGGGTATTGCGTATTTGGTGTGTGTGTGTTGCGGGTATTGTGCGTGTGTGTTGCGGGTATTGCGTATTTGGTGTGTGTGTGTGTTACGGGTATTGTGTATTTGTTGTGTGTTTTGGGTATTGTGCGTGTGTGTTGCGGGTATTGTGTATTTGTTGTGTGTTGTGGGTATTGTGCGTGTGTGTTGCGGGTATTGTGTATTTGTTGTGTGTTGTGGGTATTGTGCGTGTGTGTTGCGGGTATTGTGTATTTGTTGTGCGTGTGTGTTGCGGGCATTGTGTATTTGTTGTGCGTGTGTGTTGTGGGTATTGTGTATTTGGTGCGTGTGTGTTGCGGGTATTATGCGTGTGTTGCGGGTATTGTGTATTTGTTGTGCGTGTGTGTTGCGGGTATTGTGCATGTGTGTTGCAGGTATTGTGCGTGTGTGTTGCGGGTATTGTGTATTTGTTGTGAGTGTGAGTTGCGGGTATTGTGCGTGTGTGTTGCGGGTATTGTGCGTGTGTGTTGCGGGTATTGTGCGTGTGTGTGTTGCGGGTATTGTGCGTGTGTGTGTTGCGGGTATTGTGCGTGTGTGTGTTGCGGGTATTGTGCATGTGTGTGTTGCGGGTATTGTGCGTGTGTGTTGCGGCTATTGTGCGTGTGTGTGTTGCGGGTATTGTGCGTGTGTGTTGCGGGTATTGTGCGTGTGTGTTGCGGGTATTGTGCGTGTGTGTTGCGGGTATTGTGCGTGTGTGTTGCGGGTATTGTGCGTGTGTGTTGCGGGTATTGTGCGTGTGTGTTGCGGGTTTTGTGCGTGTGTGTTGCGGGTATTGTGCGTGTGTGTTGCGGGTATTGTGTATTTGTTGTGCGTGTGTGTTGCGGGTATTGTGTATTTGTTGTGCGTGTGTGTTGCGGGCATTGTGTATTTTTTGTGCGTGTGTGTTGCGGGTATTGTGTATTTGGTGCGTGTGTGTTGCGGGTATTATGCGTGTGTGTTGCGGGTATTGTGTATTTGTTGTGCGTGTGTGTTGCGGGTATTGTGCATGTGTGTTGCAGGTATTGTGCGTGTGTGTTGCGGGTATTGTGTATTTGTTGTGCGTGTGTGTTGCGGGTATTGTGCGTGTGTGTTGCGGGTATTGTGCGTGTGTGTGTTGCGGGTATTGTGCGTGTGTGTGTTGCGGGTATTGTGCGTGTGTGTTGCGGGTATTGTGCGTGTGTGTTACGGGTATTGTGCGTGTGTGTTGCGGGTATTGAGCGTGTGTGTTGCGGGTATTGTGCGTGTGTGTTGCGGGTATTGTGCGTGTGTGTTGCGGGTATTGTGCGTGTGTGTTGCGGGTATTGTGCGTGTGTGTTGCGGGTATTGTGCGTGTGTGTTGCGGGTATTGTGCGTGTGTGTTGCGGGTATTGTGCGTGTGTGTTGCTGGTATTGTGCGTGTGTGTGTTGCGGGTATTGTGCGTGTGTGTTGCGGGTATTGTGCGTGTGTGTTGCGGGTATTGTGCGTGTGTGTTGCGGGTATTGTGCGTGTGTGTTGCGGGTATTGTGCGTGTGTGTTGCGGGTATTGTGCGTGTGTGTTGCGGGTATTGTGCGTGTGTGTTGCGGGTATTGTGTATTTGTTGTGCGTGTGTGTTGCGGGTATTGTGCGTGTGTGTGTTGCGGGTATTGTGCGTGTGTGTGTTGCGGGTATTGTGTGTGTGTAACCAGTAGAAGGGTTGGTCCTACCTCTGGTGGCTCATGGCTGATAGCTGGTTACCTGCTAGGACAGAAACATCAACATAAAAGTTCTGCGGGACATCAGAGGTTCTGGTTCTGTTACAGGGGTTTCACATCTGGGCCAGCACAGATCGGGCCGGGCGGCGTCGGTCCGGGTCTTGCACCGGTAGGGTTGTTCACACTCACTTCTCAAGAACGGGGGAATCTCCGAGCACGTGGGTGGGGCAATAAAGACGCGCGGGAGAGTGTGTGTGGAGAGAAGTCCGCGGGGGTGAGCGATCTGTAGCCCACACAAAAGTAGCGCCAGGTGATGAGCTAGCCGTGTGCTACACAGAAACATCTCAGCAGAACAACAATGGTGTTGCTGGGGGGGGGCTGCTTCAGAGGCAATAATGAATATTAATGAATTGTGCATGAGGGAAGCCCCCGTTGGTCAATCCTGTTCGCCAATCAGAGGCCCCCGCTAACGGTAGGCGCGTTAGCCCGGGCCAGCCCGGAGCGGACCGCCAGAGGATATGGGCCGGAAAACCGCCCGGTAGGAGAGGGAAAAGCACCACCCAGGTGTGAAAATAATATATGCAATGTGGGCCGGGCCGGGTCGGGCCGTACCAGATGTGAAACCTTTATTTTAGAACCAACAGATTCTGTCTAAGCTAAAAGCTGCAGATGCACTTTAGGAATTAAGACCCGAGGTCATCAGTCAGGATCAAGAATAACAACATAAACACCAACAAATTACTTTCTGTGTTTCCTAAAATAAAATTTGTTGCAACAAAAGAAAAAAAAACTTGTTTTCTATGTAAAACAGAAACAGTTCCTTGGTTGGGTTTCATTTAGTATCGCGGTTTTTAATTTTTGAGGGACGTTCGTGTGTCAGAGATTTTTCACCATGGTCGGCAGATTTTTGTTTTTTTCAGTTTGTGTGGAGAGATGAGCGAGCGGCGCGTGTTCTCGTGATGGTGCATCATGGCTGGGAGGCTTTTCTCTGCACAACACCTGAGAGCGACAAAAGTGGCTCATCCTGCAGCTCCAGGAGGCAGCACAAGCAGACAGCTGCAACCGCAGTCATCCAGTGAGATTAAAACCTGTTTCTCTGTGACCTTTTTGCTTTCCGTAGCATCGTTCAGTGTTGGCTGGACCAGTGTTTTTGTCCGAGTTGCTGCTGTGAAACTGAGCAAGGCGTTTCCTGTTTTTTAACAAGGCTAGGACTAAATGAAGACCGGTGATTTGCTGTGGTGACAGGTTAGGTCTGGGACACGCTGTGTTTTAGCCGTCCTTGACAAAACCTTCATCATGAGCAAAATCGTGGCAAATCTTGGGACAGCAAGTAGCTCAGGAGGTAGAGCGGGTTGTCCAGTAATCGAAAGGTCGCAGGTTTGATCCCGGCTCTGACTCAAGACACTCCAGTGCCCAGCAGGTCTCGCCAGTGCGCCCCAGGACAGCTGTGGCTACATCACAGCTCATCCCCACCAGCGTGTGAATGACTGATTGTGTTGTGAAGCACTTTGGGGGGTTGTAGAACCCCAAGAGGGCACTATACAAATACGGGCCATTTACCATACGGAAAAAAAAAAAAAAAAAAAAAAAAAAAAGCGAACTCGAGGGCGATTTGCAGGTCTGTTGCTGACCTGCCCAGCTTATTAAGCACTCTCACAACCGAATTCAGCCTCCAACAGTCTTCAAACAATGTCAGAAAACCTTTGACTCTCTTCTGCAGTCGACCAATGAAAATACAACCAGGAAGTAAAACTAGTAAAAACAATGCCAAAGGAGCATTAGCAACAGAGGAGGCTACACGCAGGAACAAGTGAGCTGCTCTTGGCATCTTGTCGACATTTAGTGACATACGCTTTTCAGCAAGTACGCTTGTGACGTTGACATGTTCTGCTACGGCGAGACGTCATGCAGTTTGGCCGACTTAACCTTGGTTTATGCTCGACGCGTTTATTTTCCGCTTGGTGATGCGGCTCGCGGATGGGTTAGGGTGAAGCCTGATTTATGCTTCTCCGTCTGCGTCAGTGCGGAGACACGCAACGCCATTATCCGTCCTTGCGTAGGGCTCGCAAGTACGTACGGAGTCGAGCCCACTTTTTTAAACATCCGTCGAACGAGACGGATTACGCAAGCTTGTGATTGGTCGGGACGCCGCTGTTGTTTACAGCGCCGCCATTGCAAAGAGAGCCGAGGATAACTAGCGGCAGACACGGAGAAGCTTGAAGAATACCTCGCGAAAAAACTCTAAAAATATGAACGTTTAATTCTCCTGTGACTGGAGGAGTGAAAAGATGCGCAGCAAGCGTTTTATTTGTGGACGGAAATGACAGGAAACGTGGGTTTAGCGGTGGGGAGCGCATGAAGAGGTGGGACAATGAGAGAGAAATATGTCCGTGTTAAAAGTCTCTTATATACACAAAAAACACAATATAAACACACGATCTTGGACCGATACATGACAGGATACCACAGAACAGCGCTACGCTCTCTGTTGTCCTGCCGGGGAATTGCTTTGCAACACTCCCCAGGAGACGGAGAAGTATGAGAGCAAAACACTTCTGTCAATCCGTGCGTGTCTGTCCCTTGCGGAGATGGCGGAGAAGCATAAACCAGGCTTTAGGCTTCACAACTCGCAGCGTTTATGGTTCATGCGGCTCGTCTCTGCGGTGAGCCAATATTCTCCCAAACTGTAGGGGGCAGCATGGAGCTCTACGGCATGCATCCAACACTACACCATAGTAGAAGTAGAAATTCCTGTTGTTTACAACATGGCATTCCAGCATTTTTTAACAGCGTCCTCGTCTTTTCCGACAGTGCGAGCTATTTCTCTCCAAGAATTATTAACAACATGTTGATCACGGTGATCTCTGAGAGCTGAATCATACAAATGTCTGTATTTACGAACCTCTGCCATACTAGTTCTTGCCGGTCCGCCACGTTTTTCCGCGTCCGACCGTCCGCGTGGTTAGAAAATTTCCTAGGTGCGCGGTGCGGAAAGTTTGGGCCGTGCGGAGGCGCGGTGGAGGGGCGTGGTTGTTAAAATGACGCAATTTTGCCGCGCGGAGCCGTGCGAACCTCGCGGACGCGTCAAGCATAAACCAAGCTTAACATGTTGGACCGCAGTGTGACATGACGCAGTCTTTAGCGACAACTGAAATACACACAATAAGGTCCAGGTTGTAAGGGAAAAGCCAAAAGAGAAAGAAGTTTGATTTTTAGGTGACAGATTTGTAGAGTTGGACGCAGCTCTGTCTTTACCAACACCTGAAACACCCAACATGCACACACACAAGTGGCTGCAGCTCCGCCTTTGCTGTCTGGAGTTAAATACGTCCTAACTGCAGACGTTTCTACTCTCCTGATGTGACACGTTAGCTCTGCACTAGCCTGCTAGCCAACAGCTCAGTCTTAAGTTGTCTGAATTCCCCGCCTGCCAGTAGTGTGACGTTATTGTGTCGTCGTGCATGAAACAATAAAAAACAGACGTAATGGAACTTGTTAAAATGAAAACAAAGCCATTGTTATTACGTCTGAAACTCTCGCAGGATGTATTTAAAACAACGTGTTTCTCATTTTATTAAGTTAAATTTGATCTTGTCCAACAGATTCTGATCTAACGCGATCGGATCAGATATTTAGATATATCCTAAATATATTGTTTTCTGGGCCACATAATTTGTAATACTTGTGCAATACCAGATTTACATAGTATGTCTGTGTCCCTTATGCTGCAGAGTTTTTATTTCTGGCTTTTAGTTGTCGAAGGTTAAGCAGTGTTTCCCTTACATAGGCGTAGCCGAGGCGGCCCGCCACGGCTGAAATCCCAGCGCCACGCCTACAAGATCCCAAATTTGATTGATTTTATCTTATTTTTTTGCGCCGTTTCCTGAAGAAGCAGCGGGAACTACTGTGTTGCTGCTTGTGATCACAGCCGGCAGGCAGCAAGGAGGAGGAGGCAGGGCAGGGTGGCTACAGCTAGGGATGAGCGTACGGATAAAGCATTTTTGACGAATACGAGCATGAAACGAGTAAAACTCGTAAATATCTGTAATCGTGCTGAAGGAAAATCCTCATTGGGTAACTGACTGTCTTCACGCTCTGCGATTGGCCAGTCACATAAGAGCGCCCGCCCCTCCCTACACACAAAACTCTGCAGCCTCTCTCTCTCTCTCTCTCTCTCTCTCTCTCTCTCTCTCTCTCTCTCTCTCTCTCTCTCTCTCTCTCTCTCTCTCTCTCTCTCTCTCTCTCTCTCTCTCTCTCTCTCTCTCTCTCTCTCTCTCTCTCTCTCTCTCTCTCTCTCTCTCTCTCTCTCTCTCTCTCTCTCTCTCTCTCTCTCTCTCTCTCTCTCTCTCTCTCTCTCTCTCTCTCTCTCTCTCTCTCTCTCTCTCTCTCTCTCTCTCTCTCTCTCTCTCTCTCTCTCTCTCTCTCTCTCTCTCTCTCTCTCTCTCGCTCGCACGCACGCACGCACGCACGCACACACACACAGTAACGGATCTCTGTGCTTGCTTCACTGTTGCTCACGTTTTCTTCAAATCAAATCAAATCAACTTTATTTATAAAGCACTTTTCATACAAAAAATGCAACTCAAAGTGCTTTACAGATTAAAATGGCCCCATAGATCACACATTCCCATCCCAGCCCCCCTCCCCAAGTATAAAACAATTAAAAATTACAGTTCCCCTCCCGCACCCGACTTCCAAAGTGGACATACAATCACCCGCACACTCGTCCATGCACACACGCACACACACACACACACACACACACTCGTGAACACCAGCTTGCCTCTTTATCGGTTTAATATTTAAAGTTACTTTTTTGGTAACGTGCGTGGTGCATTTGACAAGACAGAGCTGAAAACGGCTCGTGCATGCGTCGGTCACTGCCTCCGCTCCGGTCGGGTTTTTTAAAATTATTTTAACTCTCTCTCTCTCCCTCTCTCTCACACACACACCTTAATCAACATTGTTTTGTTTAACTGTGTGTGGGGAAAAATGCCAACAACGTTAGGAAAAAATCAGTTTAAACAAATTAAAATAAAATGGTTCTAGTATTTCATATTTCCTAGTTCCTACTGCATGAGTTCAGATGTATTAATCCATGCACTTAAATATTAATGTTCTGATTTCACTGAAAATGGTGAGCGCATGAAGAGGTGGAGGAGGATGAGAGACAAAATTGTCCGTGTTAAAATGCCTCAAATACAAAAAGCACAACATAAATATAATATTAAATGCACCATCTTGGACCGGATACATGACAGGATACCACAGAACAGCGCTACGCCCTCTGTTGTCCTGGCGGGGAATTGCTTTGCAACATTCCCCAGGAGACGGAGAAGACCGAAAGCAAACATCTCCGTCCGTGCGTGTCTCTCCCTCATGGAGCTGATGGAGAAGTGTAAATTAGGCTTCATATTACTTTCTGCTTATATGTATATACATGTACTTTAGTTATTTTTTCCAAATTGTTCTCCAAGTGTACGTGCTGCTGTAACAAGTGCATTTCCCCACTGTGGGATCAATAAAGTCTAGAAATTTTCCAATTACATTGTGAACAAGATGACTACCAGAGGGAGCTTTGAAGCTCTCCATAAGAAAAGCTTTAGGTAGGACCTGACGGTGGTACCGAACGCCCTCACCTCCATCTTCTCCAGGTCGTTTCTGGCCAGAGTAGTAAAGCGAGGACTCGACACTTCCTGAGGAACTGCTGAGGTGCGACATTGTTTCTCCACCCATCTTACCCACCATCTGAAAGGACAGAAACAGCTTTAACACCAGAGCTGAAGAAAATCAAGATTTCCATTGCTTTTTCCTATTTCCTCCATCTTTACGTCCAGCCCCATTTCCTTTTTTACGTACTGTTAGAGGTGTTAATGCTGCTTGTAAAAAATGATGTATAAACTTTTAAAGGTAAAAATCCCAAAACTATCAGATCCAAACAGGTTAAAGACCAGCAAGCTAAAGCACAACACCAAACTTGAAAGCTACGTCCAAAAACGGATACACAACTTATGGTGACAGCTGGAACCAGAGGTCCAAAACTCTGCCAGATTCAGTTCTGTTCCTTAAAGAGCAAGTCACCCCCTACCAGATCTTACTCCACTCCCACTTCCTGTTTGAAAAATGCAACAAATGCTGTTGCCTAGCAGACCGACGGGGCCGAGCCGCTAACAAATACATACACACACACAGGCTCACAACGACATTGTGACATCATATGGTACCAGCTAACGTTCTAGGGTACCTCTTAGCCAATAGCGATTTAAATGGTAGATTTAAATTCAAATGCAGTCCAGAGATTTACCTGACAACGGCACGACACTGACAGTTTTAGGCAGAATATTTAAATTTTAACTAAAATGCACCAAAGAGCTAAACTATTGACGACACGTGTCTGCAGCACGATTAGACACGCATTTATATAGTTTATCAGAAAAATAGTTGATTTGGGGGTGACTTGCTCTTTAAAGGGACTTTACGGACTTTTGAATTTTTATACTCGCGATTGCCCCCTCAGGCCAAAAGCGTAACAGCAGCTTCAATAGTAGGCTCGTGCACGAGGCGCGCATGATGTATGTGCACACTCCTTAATGAAAATAACAGCTGAGACAGTCCCGTGTGTGTGTGTGTGTGTGTGTGTGTGTGCGTGTGGCCCGGAGGACAGAGGACAGGAGAACGTGCAGCTAATTAATTAAATAATTTGGTTCTGTACCTTTCTCTTCAGCACAGCCGACAAAGGTTTATGATGGGTCAGTCCTCCTGCATGCTCAGATCATTCCCTTCCCTTGCTTGAAAAATTGTTCCAAAATGAAAGTTGAACCCACATCTTTTTTATCCGTGAATTCAATGCCGTTCGGCGAGTCTCAAATAAAAATTTGGGCATTTTACCGTAAAAAATATACCATTAATGTAATAAATAAACTCTAAATGCACTATGTTCACATCCAGAATCAAACCCAGGACTTCTGCACGAGAGTCCGATGTCTTACTAGGTGAGCTAAAGCACCAGTGATGTCTTTTGTATCTGTAACATTTATATCCTTGATGACAGCTGAAACAACGTTCAAAGAACGGTTCGGAGTGAAAATGGCTATTTTGTTGCTAATTTGCAGGAAATATCTAGAAGAAAGTTCTACAGAAAGTAGCTAAGGGTCCTCAGAAATGTAGCTAGCTTTGTCACTAGGCGTTAGGAACAGCGACAAAGTGGCACTGCCTCTCTCTCTGCTGCTAAAGCTACGGATAGCAAATGCTACGGGCGATACCTGAGCGTGAACGCGCATGAAGCAGCCTGCTCGACCCGAGCATCTCTCTTTTTCTGTGATTTTACAGAAAAACAGGCATTCACAGTAAAAATGCCAGGGCTCATTCTACAGGACCAGGGCATTGCAGGAGAATGTATGAAGAAGACATTTATTATTTCTATACATGTATGGCTGTCACACTTCCATAATGCCCCTTTAAACCTGTCGAAGACGTCCTCCTCTCTCAAACATCAAACTTCCTAATAAGGATTCACACTCAGCTGCAAAACACTAATTTTACCGTTTTTTCATTAGTGGTATAAAATAGGTTGATAGTCTTTTGAGCACTTTTTAAAAATACCCATTTGAAATAAATAAAATGGAACCAGCCTCCAACTTTGCTGCCGTTTTAAAAAATTGAATCAGATGGGATTCATGGATTTTGTTTTTCACCAATTTATCCAAAATGTAGGTCTTACAAAACTGAAAATAAACAAATATTTATTGATGTTTAAATATCTGGTTCACCGAGAAACGGTCTAATGATTCAAAAGAAGCCCAGATTAGATCTAACTATAAATAACAGTTAATTAAATTTCCTGCTAATGATCAGCAGGTCGGTCAGATTGTTTCAGAGATAAACCAAGTTGGTTTTTGAGTTTCTGAATTTTACATAGTTGGTTTTGTGCGTTTAAAGAGCAAGTCACCCCCAAATCAACTATTTTTCTGATAAACTATATAAATGAGTGTCTAATCGTGCTGCAGACACGTGTCGTCAATAGTTTAGCTCTTTAGTGCATTTTAGTTAAAATTTAAATATTCTGCCTAAAACTGTCAGTGTTGTGCCGTTGTCAGGTAAAAACTCTGCACTGCATTTGAATTTAAATCTGCCATCGCTATTGGCTAAGAGGTACCCTAGAACGTTAGCTGGTACCATATTATGTCACAATGTCGTTGTGAGCCTGTGTGTGTGTATTTGTTAGCGGCACCGCCCTCTCGGTCTGCTAGGCAACAGCATTTGCTGCATTTTTCAAATAGGAAGTGGGAGTGGAGTAATACTCTGGTAGGGGGTGACTTGCTCTTTAACATCATTGGGTTTTGTTTATTGATGTTTAAATATCTGGTTCACCGAGAAACGGTCTAATGTTTCGTTTCTTGTTGAAATACGATCGGTCGCTCTGAGTTGCATTTGCAGGATGAACGTGAAAATTTACTTCACCCCTCAAAAGGAAATAAACGAGCAAATGATTGGGCCAGAGAAAGCCAGTCTCTTCTACTCACAGAGGAAATAAGTATCAATAGCCCCGCCCACCTTGGCTTGCAAAAGCCCATGGAGAGAGCGGAGTGCTTCTCGGCTAGAAGCTAACCATTAGTAACCCCACAACAAGGCGGAAAACATACTGGAGCTTGCGTTATCTTAGGAAGTAACATGCAAATGGCGGCAGCGGAAGAGTCGCATCGCAGCGAGCCAATCAGAATTGAGACATTTACATATTATATATACTGGTCAGAAAAAACTCAAGAGCTTTTTCCACAAAAAAGAACGCAAAACATTCATTCGGACTTGAGATCAGTGCTGCCACGATTAGCCGATTCATCACGATGATGTCAATAACCAAAAAAAGTCAACAATGTATGTATTCATCGACGTTTACTCTATGAAGCATGTACTTTTATTTTTTCTACCTTGCCATCAGCCGTCGAATCACTGGAAAGAACGAGACACGGTGAACCGGCGACATAGCTCAGAGGTTTGGGAGCGTCTTACGAAGATAAAACACGTAGTGCAAAACTAGAACTCTCTTAATGAGAGCACAACGGTGATGCACCAACACCTTACCAGGAAGGACGTCAATCATGGCGGAGAATGGAGAGGGACAGTCGCCTCTGTAAGCCAATTACCTCCAGTTAGCTAACATCAACAGGGAGTTATTTTTACTTTAGCAACAGTAGCGATGGCGATTTCATTACCTTCAGCACACGTATGTCACGAAATAGCTCTAACGTTACTAACGCTAATGATTTATTGTATTCTGCTACGCTGCAGTGTAATAAAGTGCTCATCTTCAATGGATGAGTTTGTTACCAAGCCAACGTCCTGACCAAGGATATTGACGAGGCCCCTGTTGTTTGATAAGCTACCATCTTGTCTTTATTTTTAGTTGGCACATAACTGATCACACTGCAAACTAGAAGCTAATGACGGGTATATTAGAGCAGCTGCATCCTGGTGCTATGGGCTATACTTCAGGCACGACACGATTAGTCGCCAAAAAACTAACCCAACTAGTCAACTAGTTAAAAGATAATTTATGGCAGCCCTACTTGAGATTACAGCAAACTGGTAGAAAAGAAGTCAACGAGAGCTTTAATCGCGTAGGTTGTTGGGTTTGAGATGGGCGACAACCCCAACTGGTTGGTTGCAGCTTCACATCCATCTGGATGCTGCTGCCTGATCCAGGTGTGTTAGTCCACCTTAGGTGGGCATCGTGTGGCATTCACCTGAGCAGGTGAGACTTAGCCCAGGTGTGAGTGAACCTCGTGAGCCTGTGCGTGCACCCACAGGAGGCAGACACACCTCCCTGCTGATTCGGGCTCTAGGATCATTGCATAACCCCAGCCTACTTTCTCACCAACGTACAGTAAACAGCAGCCTATGGGGGTGGGGTGTGGGGGGTTAAGCTGTCGTGGGAACAGCCGAGCCAGTCCAGAACCCCTACCCGTCATGAGCCGGACCCCCTCACGCGTACTCGGGCTCACGAAGCGCAAATTAGCAGCTTTTCGCGGACTTCCAGCCGCTCGGAACCAACAGGTTGGCCGCAGAATCACTGACACGTGTGGCCAAAACTTGAGTCCCGTTGCCCCCCTTCAGTTCCACCCCGGGCCCCCTGCGCTGCACTCCGGGTGACAGCTCCACAAACTCCCCCCAACTTATCTCCAGCAACATGACAGCCACAATAAAGTGGACCGAACCGGTCACAGGTCCCACTCTGAGCTGCTTTCGAAGCTAGTTAGCATGCTAAGTGTGTGTGTGAGTGAGTGTTGACGGAGCAGAAGTTCGGCACAGCGACAAAACTACACGGATAAAAGTGCTTCGACTCGGTTTAAAGAGCCCGGCTCGGTCCGGAGTGGCTGTGTTCTGAGCCCCGGAGGATTGTTACCTGCCGGGCCCTCTGTAAAACATCGACCAGGCCGTCTGACTGGAGCCCCGGCTGGTTCATCGAGGCCTGTCCCTGCAGCAGCTCCGCCATCACCGCCACCGTTAGCTCTGCTGCTAGCCGCGCCAAGAGAGGGAAAGGAGGAGAGGTCTCACTCTGACGCGTTTTCACTTTTCACTGCAGGAGCAAGCGGGAGGGCTCACTCTGACACCTTTTAATCATACCACGCTACTTCAACTTTACTCAAATGTAAATGATATTTTACTCTCATTTGAGTTTTTTTATTTTGCACTCAATAAAACAAACCCACTCGCTTTTTAAAGGACCCAGAAAGACCTGCAGCAGTGGCTGTGGTGTAGCGTGTTGTTTCTTTCACACCACGTCTGTTAGTTAATAATTAATGGTTTGTGTTTAACAGAATCAAGACTTAAAATCAAGCGATTTCAGCATCGCAGCTGGTGCCGTCTTTTACATCACCAGACACACGATTTCTTCACATTTAAACATTTTTGTTTTCAAATGTTATCTTAAGTACATGACTGTACCAAGTTGTTTACTGTTTATGGTAAACGCAAAGGTGTGGAGCATTGTCATATTAGACGATCTCTATTGCTGCTGCTCAGCTGTTGACAACTCGCTGCTGTTTCCACTTCCGCGTTGAGTCACGTGTTTGAGGCTCTACAGGTGGAGATTCTGAAGTTTCAGCCACTTCACCAGAAGCCTGCCTTGTGTGGTAGTGACCTTTGACCCAAGAAGAGGAAGAAAATATCATCTCTATAGCGCCTCTCAAGATAAAAATCATGAGGCGCTTCACAAAAACAAAAAATGTAAAAATATAAAAAATAATTTAGAAAATGGTTAAAAATATATTTAAAATGAGCAAAAATAGACAAATGTGATTAAAAAATGTTAAGAAAGAGAGAGAGTGAACAGGAAAGAGGGAAATCAGTGGATCCTGAGGAAGGTGGAATAGGTGGGGAGAGCAGAATAAAGAGAGAGAGGTGAAGAAGGTCATACAAAAGCCAGCTTGAACCAGGCTTGAACAAGTGAGTCTTCAGCTGCTTTTTAAAGGAGACCACTGAGTCCACTGATCTCAGGCTCAGGGGGAGAGAGGTCCAGAGTCTGGGGGCCACAGCAGCAGATGATCTTTCACCTTTGACCTTTAGCCTGGTGCTGCACAACCAGTAGGCTTTGATCACTGGACCTCAGGGACCTGCTGGGGGTGTAGGGACTAAGAAGATCACCAATGTAAGATGGTGCTTGTCCATGTAAGGCCCTATAGACCAGAACCAGGATCTTGAAATGAACCCTGAAGTTGACTGGCAGCCAGTGAAGCTGGAGGAGAAGCGGAGTGATGTGGGTGTGTTTGGAGGACTTGGTCAGAAGCCGAGCACAGGCGTTCTGAACCACCTGTAGACGGTTCAGGGAGGTTCTGCTCAGACACGTGAAAAGAGAGTTACAGTAGTCTAAGCGTGAGGAGATGAAGGTGTGGAGAACTGTCTCAAGTTCAGAGCGGGACAGAATGGGACTCAGCTTAGCAACGTTCCTGAGATGGAAGAAGGAAGAGCGAACAAGAGAACTGACATGAGAATCCAGGGTGAGAGCTGGGTCAAAGGTCACGCCAAGATTCCTGACAGAAGGTTTGGTGTGGGAAGCAAGCTGACCAAGAGAGTCTCTGACTTTGGGAACCAGCTTGTCTGGGGCACAGATGAGGATCTCAGTCTTATCTTCATTCAGCTGAAGAAAGCTCCCACCATCCAGGTTTTGATAGAGTCTAAGCAGGTGTGTAACAGCTGCAGCTTAGACATCTCATGGGGCTTAAAGGAGATGTACAGTTGGATGTCATCTGCATAATGATGGTAGGAGATTCCTTTGAAGGAGCTCAGGATGTGCTGAAGAGGAAGCAGAGGAAGAAGGAGAAGGAAGAGCAGAGGCCCCAGCACAGAACCTTGTGGGACACCATGAGTAAAAGGAGGACCTAAACTTGGAGATGGCCACAGAAAAGGAGCGCTCAGAAAGATAAGAGGAGAACCACTCCAGAGCAGATCCTGATAGGCCTACCCAGTCTCTCAGCCTCTCCAGTAGCAGGTGATGGTCAACAGTGTCAAAGGCTGCAGTCAGGTCCAGCAGGACCAGAACAGAACAGTCCCCTGCATCACCAAGGCCGGATTAACCATATGAGCAACTGGGCAATTGCCCAGGGGCCCACAAACTCTACACCTGGAACACACCGGCTGCCGAAGCGCTGCGAAACGGGGACTGCCTTCATCCGGTGCCCTTGTTATCCTATTCTATAGGCCACATGGGCCGCCGGAGCGCCGCGAAGAGCCGGCGCTCCAGCCCGCGCCGTGCAGCGATCGTTTCTGCGTCTGCTCTATTTTTTTCACGAGCCGCGGGTGAACCGCTTCAATTCTGGCAGGAAGTCAAACCTAGACATAAGAGGCAGACCGGTGAGTTTAACAAAATAAAGCATTTCAAAAAGTACACTTCACTGCGAACACACACACACACAGTGCTCCTCCACCCCGCCATCAGCAGCAGCTGGCCTAATCCACACAGTGTGTGTGTGTGTGTGTGACCACATGAAGGGGGTGTGGTTTTGTGTGTCTTTCAACCAGAGCAAACAGGCAGAAAGTCGTGGGCCAGCTATTAGCAACTGGTTCACACCATGTGACCCGTGCTTGTTAGGGGGTCTTTTGTGACTTTCTGATGACACGCAGGTTGTTTGATCATTTTCTTTGTTTCAGATGAAACTAAATCCAATAAAATTGAAGATGATAAGAACGACGGAGGACATTGGAGCATCAGGACAATCCACCTGATTGTCCTGAGCCTATAGAAAGAAACCCGAACTTGTCTCCGTGTGTCTCTGCATGTCTGAACACCTGGAATCGGGTAACTCAGACTAGAGGAGGTTTTAGCGGGTGTCAGACGGAACTGGATCAGGATCACAAATTCTTCTGGTTCAGGAGCTGATGGAAATAAAACATTGCACTTAATAAAAGTTTCTTATCCCTGCTTCCTATTTGTTCTCTCTCTCTCTCTCTCTCTCTCTCTCTCTCTCTCTCTCTCTCTCTCTCTCTCTCTCTCTGTGTGTGTGTAAGTGCACATGCGGAGCAGGAAGGGATGGTTTGAGAACAGAAAACACTAATGGCTTTAAGTGGTATTAAAACCCGCTGCTGTGTGTGTGTGTGTGTGTGTGTGTGTGTGTGTGTGTGTGTGTTTGGTGGATGTGTGTCTCTGTGAGGACTCCTTTTTTGAGTTGACTTTTTTTTGTCAAACACAACATTTATACAATAAATCATCTAAATGAAATGGAAACATATATCAAAGAAGGAAAGCTAGTCTCATCCCGCCGCTTCTGACTCACTGCTTCATCCTGAACTCTTCACTAATATTATTTAACAGCCTCTTTTAAAAAAGGAAAACATTCATGCATATTGCAGTTTCATAACAAATAACCATAAAAATCTGTTCTAAAATACATGGGAGTGGGTCTAAGGGTGTTTCTCAATGCCAAGGAACCTCGCCTTGATGTCTTGGCCCCGCCCCGGTTGCCTAGGAGATACGTCATCGGGAGCCGCCACGACGTGTTCCAATGTTCATGTTCTACCGAGGCCTGTTCTCCGTTTGTTAGCCGTTTAGCTAGCTGAGCGAGGATACACGGGAGGTGTCTTGTAGCCTAGCCTTGGTCAAAAATTATTACCCACAATACACCGCGGTATTTTCAAAAGGACGGCGGATCAGAAGCCGGCAGCTACTTCGGGGACAATTTTCAAGTTTAAAAGTAAGTCAACTAATTTAAAATGTTGTTTTAGATCCAAAGAAGTTATCTATGGTTGGTTAGTAGCTTAATAGTTGCAGCTTCGGTGGCTAGCGGGTAGTAACTCACTTATATATTTAATTTAATAAACATATACACAATTTAAAAAGTAAAAGGCTCGTTATATATTTATATTGAAACCAATACGTGTAAAATACAACGTTATCTCCCGTGTCACGTGACGTTACGTGACCGCCGTGGAAGGCGCGGTCTCGTGATGCAAGTCTGTTCCATTCAACCGTTTTCTTTGACCAAGGAAGGACCGTGTCCTCGTAAGCAAGGCACCTGGCCTTGCAAGACATCGCCTCACAAGGCCAGGCGCCTTGGCATTGAGAAACACCTCAAGTCTCTGGGCGACGCCATATTGGATGTCATACTTCCTTCTACAGAAGCCCGTGAGGACAAAATGCATTTACTGATTTGTAACAAACGGTTACAAAACTTTCACCATTAACAAATGTTGTTTTACACGTTCACCTCTTCACTCGTTGCCAGTGACGAAAGGGAATCTGATGTTCTTGTTATTTTGCTGGAGGTTGAGCTCCCGGGGATTTTTGACCCTAATGGCCATCCGTTGGTAAGATCTTACTTGAACACAAAAGTAATGCTTGTTTTGCAGTAATTTAGGTAAGTACTGCCCCCTGTCGTCAGGGAAACCACACACTTTAAATGTGATGCTACAAGCTTGACACACTTGCCTCTGGGCAGTTTCACCCATTCGTCAGGTTGCATGGGAAGCATCAGAGCAGCCAATTTAAGATCTCTCTGACAGCGTCCAATCGAGTTGAAGTCTGGGCTCTGGCTAGGTCACTCAGACATTCGCTGAGTTGTCCTGAAGAACTTTGGTACCCTGGCTGTGTGCTTTTGGGTCGTTATCCTGCTGAAAGGTGAACCATCGCCTCAGTCCGAGGTCAAGAACGCTCTGGAGCAGGTCCAGACGTCTCTGTGCTGCGTTCGTCTTGTCCTCTATCCTCATAGTTCCTTCAGCTGAAGGAACCACCATGCTTCACTATAGGCATGGCATTGGCTTGGTGAGGAGCAGAGCATGTTTTCCTCCAAATGTGATGCCTGGCGTTAACACCAGAGTTAATATATTGTCTCATCAGACCAAAGAAGTTTGTTTCTCCTGGTCTGAGAGTCCTTCAGGTGCCTTTTGGCAAATCCAGGAGGGCTGCCATGAGCCTACCAACCAATGGCTTCCATCTGCTGCGGTACCAGACAGGCTTGATTGGTGGATTGCTGCAGAGATGGGTTTCCTTCTGGAAGGTTCTCCAGACGATCTCTGGAGCTCTGACAGAGTGACCATCAGGTTCTTGGTCACCTCCCTGACTAAGGCCTTTCTCCCTGGATTGCTCGGTATGGCCAGCTCTAGGAATAGTCCTGGTGTTTAAAACTTCTTCCACTCACAGATGATGGAGGCGAGTGTATCCTGTCTCATTTTAGGGACAACAGAGCAAAGAAGCATTTTTATTTAGCTTGTAAGTGAAGAGTGAACCTACGACCACAGTAGTTCATTTTTTACAGTATGTTCTTTTGGGAAACAGGCTTCAACACAAATGGTTGTTTTCTGCTTGGTCCTAGGGCTCAACTAGTGTCAATTTAATGTAGCGTAATATTGTTTTTGGATGGTAAAAAGTGCAGGGGTCAAACCTTGACTTTGGAAAAAGTGGGGGGGAAATGTCCCCCCCCCCCCCCAAATTACGTCCATGGTCTCATGTCTTTGGGACACACAGGTCTCTGAAGGTCTCCTGTCTCTGGGATATACAGGTCTTAATGTCTCATGTCTCTGAGACATTCATGTCTTTAGGTCTCATGTCTTTGGGACACACAGGTCTCTGAAGGTCTCATGTCTCTGGGACATACAGGTCTTAATGTCTCATGTCTCTGGGACATTCATGTCTTAAGATCTCATGTCTTTTGGACATACAGGTCTTAATGTCTCATGTCTCTGGAACATTCAGGTCTCTGAAGGCCTCATGTCTTTGGGACACACAGGTTTAGGGTCTTGTGTCACTGGGTCATTCAGGTCTCTGAAGGTCTCATGTCTTATGGAAATTCAAGTCTTAAGGTCTCATGTCTCAACAACTTTCAGGTCTCTGGAGATCTCATGTCTTTGGGACATTCAGGTCTTAGGGTCTCATGTCTCTGGGACATCAGGTCCCTGAAGGTCTCATGTCTCTGGGACATTCAGGTCCCTGAAGGTCTCATGTCTCTGGGACATTCAGGTCCCTGAAGGTCTCATGTCTCTGGGACATCAGGTCCCTGAAGGTCTCATGTCTCTGGGACATTCAGGTCCCTGAAGGTCTCATGTCTTTGGGACATTCAGGTCTTAGGGTCTCATGTCTCTGGGACATCAGGTCCCTGAAGGTCTCATGTCTCTGGGACATTCAGGTCCCTGAAGGTCTCATGTCTCTGGGACATTCAGGTCCCTGAATGTCTCATGTCTCTGGGACATCAGGTCCCTGAAGGTCTCATGTCTCTGGGACATTCAGGTCCCTGAAGGTCTCATGTCTCTGGGACATCAGGTCCCTGAAGGTCTCATGTCTCTGGGACATTCAGGTCCCTGAAGGTCTCATGTCTCTGGGACATTCAGGTCCCTGAAGGTCTCATGTCTTTGGGACATTCAGGTCCCTGAAGGTCTCATGTCTCTGGGACATCAGGTCCCTGAAGGTCTCATGTCTCTGGGACATTCAGGTCCCTGAAGGTCTCATGTCTCTGGGACATTCAGGACACCTCCAGGTCAGTGAAAAGTAGTGGATCTGATCTTGTTTTGAGGTTCAGCTCATTGATCGGCTCCTGCAGCTGTTTGTTTGGAGGTCGAACTTCATCAGACCTTGTCTTTGTGTTTGGGTCAAAGGTCAAATCAGTAGCATGATGATGTCATTACTGAGAGGAACGATGCAGAGAAACTGAAATTATCCAGATGATTAGACCACAGAGCTGCTTTAGTTTACACACCATTTAACTCTAATTCACCCTCCTGCACCCCTGCTGGGCTCCAGGACTCTCTCTCTCTCTCTCTCACACACACACACACACACACACACACACACACACACACACACACACACACACACACACACACACACACACACACACACACACACACACACACACACACACACACACACACACACACACACACACACACACACACACACACACACACACACAGACTTTGGCTCTGGTATAAATGTGGGCTGGTTCTGAGGTCAGTGGTTTACCTGCTGAAAGAGAAGAACCCGACCTGGAACCACAAAGACCAAACAGAACCCGATCTGACCCGATCGATCAGAATGTAGACACTAACTCAACAACACAGATAATGTGAGCTAATCAGCAGCAGATGTTTCTCCAGATGTTCTGCTGGAGAAACTCAGAACACTAAAACTTATTCGGACAAATTTCTAAAACGTTTCACATCAAATTTGCGACAAAAAAATTCAGAAAAATGAGAAATGCCTGAGAGATAGCTACCTAGTGACAGGAGACGGGGTTTTGAACCATCTTCTCTAAGGAAGGTTCATTTCCCTGGTATCCCGTCTACGTGGGTCCGTTTGAGCTGGAAAAGATGAACTGATCCTGCATTGCCAGTTAGACCACGATTACAGTCACTCTTAGGCAAGCATGCACACACACACACACACACACACACACATGCATGCATGAATACACACACACACTAGCGTGCACACACACACACACACACACACACACACACACACACACACACACACACACATGCATGCATGAATACACACACACACTAGCGTGCACACACACACACACACACATGCATGAACACACATGCACACAAGCGTGCACACACACACACACACATGCATGCAAAACCACACACACACACACATGCATAACCACACACACACACACATGCATGAACACACACACACACATGCATGAACACACACACACACATGCATAACCACACACACACACATGCATGAACACACACACACACATGCATGAACACACACACACACATGCATAACCACACACACACACACACACACACACACACCCCAAGTTGTGAACCTGTTTTACTGCAGCCTGCTGATTTTAGATGACTCGTTACTGTGACCTCCTGCAGATTCACACTCAGATACACAACCAGATATGTGGAGGTACAGTTCACTGAGCAGACACACACACACACACACACACGCGCGCGCGAAGATCCTTTATTCTGTAAAACATCAACTAAAACTTTCTTCAACGGATTCGAACTGGATTCCTGGAGACGTCCCGCTCTCTGTCCAGGACTTTCTGATGCCCTTTTCCAGACAGAGATCAGCTGTTTTCATGCCTCAGAGGTTTTGCTGGTCTGCCTGAAGCCTCTGATGTCACCCACATCAGATCTGGTACTTGGTTCTGGCAACCGGTGTGTCTGCAAGTCTGAGGAGGATCTGACTTGTTGCAGTTTCAGGTCTTGTCTAGACCCAGGAGTAAATAGAGCCTTTGATGACATTCAGTTTTTGGAGCTGGTGTGTGCTTTCCCAGTGGGAGTTGAGAAAGACTTTCCAGCTATTCATCTTCATCTAGACAGTCAGGAGGTGAAATCATGCTGTTTGTATACAGCTCCAGATAAACACCAGTCTTCCTCTTCATCATCATCATCATCATCATCATCATCCCATCTGATCCACTCCGCTGCAGATCCGTCTCATTCCGGATTCATGTTTTTATCACAAGCATCACATCAGAAAATCACGAGAAAGAAGACTAGGAGGATGAAGATGATGATGATGAAGATGAGGATAATGAAGAAGATGATGAGGGTGATGATGAAGATGGTGGTGAAAATGATGGACGTAGTGGTGATGAAGAAGAAGAAGAAGATGATGATGATGATGAGGATGAGGATAAAGATGGTGGTGATGATGATGGTGGTAGAGGTGATGATGAAGAAGAAGATGATGATGGAGGTAGTGGTGATGGTGATGATGAGGATGAAGAAGATGAGGAGGAGGATGATGAAGATGGTGGTGATGAAGATGGTGGTAGAGGTGATGATGAAGAAGAAGATGATGATGGAGGTAGTGGTGATGGTGATGATGAGGATGAAGAAGATGAGGAGGAGGATGATGAAGATGGTGGTGATGAAGATGGTGGTAGTGGTGATGGTGATGAAGAAGAAGATGAAGCAGAAGAAGATGATGAAGATGGTGGTGATGGTGATGATGATGAGGATGAAGAAGATGAGGAAGAGGATGATGAAGATGGTGGTAGTGGTGATGGTGATGAAGATGAAGATGATGAAGAAGAAGATGAAGAAGGTGAAGAAGAAAAAGATGTTGATGGTGATGATGATGAAGAAGATGAGGAAGAGGATGATAAAGATGGTGGTGATGATGGAGGTAGTGGTGATGAAGAAGATGAGGAAGATGGTGGTGATGATGGTGGTGGTGGTTGATGGTGATGATGAAGATGAAGATGGTGGCGATGATGATGGAGGTAGTGGTTATCACGTCCCCGGCTCTCTAGGAGAGATGAGGATAGGGGAGTAATAAAATTGGTGTGTGGGTGAAATAATAACAACGGGCTGTGTCGCTGAAATAAAAAAGGTTTTTATTACAAAAGAGTATTTACAACATTAAAATGAATATTTATGTACAAAAACAAAAGGAGCTATCTACAAAAAAAAAAGAAGAAGGGGAGAATGGAAAACACCAACCCAGAAGGGGTAGGGAATAAACCGAAGACAAATACGAACAATAAAAGCAGTCCTGAGAAGCAGGAAAACTCAAGCAGATCCAAAGTCAAGTTCTAAAGCCGGTCCGAGGTCGAGTTACCAAAAGTCTATCCTAATTCCAAATCTCCAGAAGCGAGTCAAATACCAAAGTCAATTACGAAACGAGAGCAATACTGAGTAGGAGCACACGAGGAGAAGAGACTATTATAAAGTCAAAGGAGAGTACACTACCCTGGACCTTCTCAGAGAACTGTGGGCAGGAGAGCAGCTTTTAACAGCTGTTCGGTGATTAGTGATTACAAACAGCTGGCACCGGGAGACTGTCGAGGCAGAAGCCACTGAGGCCACCTTGTGGCCGAAAAGGAGCACGGCACGTAACAGTGGTGATGGTGGTGATGAAGACGATGATGAAGATGGTGATGATGAAGGTGATGACAATGAGGATAATGATGAGAAGGAAGATGATGAAGATGGTGGTGATGAAGATGATGAGGATAATGATGAAGAAGGTGGTGATGAAGATGATGAGGATGAAGATGGTGGTGATGAAGATGATGACAATGAGGATAATGATGAAGAAGAAGGTGATGAGGAGGGTGATGATGAAGATGGTGGTGATAATGATGGAGGTAGTGGTGATGGTGGTGATGAAGATGATGATGAAGATGGTGATGATGAAGGTGATGACAATGAGGATAATGATGAGAAGGAAGATGATGAAGATGGTGGTGATGAAGATGATGAGGATAATGATGAAGAAGGTGGTGATGAAGATGATGAGGATGAAGATGGTGGTGATGAAGATGATGACAATGAGGATAATGATGAAGAAGAAGGTGATGAGGAGGGTGATGATGAAGATGGTGGTGATAATGATGGAGGTAGTGGTGATGGTGGTGATGAAGATGATGAGGATGAAGATGGTGGTGATGAAGATGATGACAATGAGGATAATGATGAAGAAGGTGATGAGGAGGGTGATGATGAAGATGGTGGTGATATTAATGGAGGTAGTGGTGATGGTGACGATGATAATGATGAAGATGATGAAGATGATGATGAAGATGGTGGTGATATTAATGGAGGTAGTGGTGATGATGATGATGATGATGATGATGATGATGATGAAGATGAGGAAGATGATGATGAAGATGGTGGTGATGATGATGGTGGTAGTGGAGATGGTGATGATGAAGAAGATGATGATGATTAAGAAGATGATGACAATGATGATGAAGATGGTGGTGATGATGATGACGATGAAGATGGTGATGATGAAGATGATGAAGAAGATGATGACGAAGAAGATGGTGGTGATGAAGATGATGATGATGACGATGAAGATGGTGGTGATGATGATGACGATGAAGATGGTGATGATGAAGATGATGAAGAAGATGATGATGAAGAAGATGGTGGTGATGATGATGAAGATGGTGATGATGACGATGATGAAGAAGATGGTGATGGTGATGATGACAATGATGATGAAGATGGTGGTGATGATGATGACGATGAAGATGGTGATGATGAAGATGATGATGAAGATGGTGATGATGATGACAATGAGGATGATGATGGTTTCGCTGGGAATCTTATACTGGGCTGGTTGTACTGGTGAATGTGTTCTCCCCTTCACTAACACGCTTCACTTTTATGAAGTTCTAATCTCATTAGGTGCTGTTTAATGAGGCTGGGGTGGTGGGGTGTGTGTGTGTGTGTGTGTGTGTATTTATGGGGGGGGGGGGGGGGTATTGTGTCGTTGTGGGCTGGGGGCCGTGGGGTTTGGGGTGTCAGGGCAATGCCTTCCTGTCTAAAAACATTTAGTCCGGTGTTTGAGTGCCACTTAGAGTGGGGTGTGTAAGCTGGGGGTGGGGGAGTGGGGGGTGTCATACATTTAAGGCAGCAGATGGGTGCCAGATTAACCCCCCCCCCCCCCATCACACTCCTCTCTCTTCCCTTCACTTTTTCCACTCCGCCTACACAAACGCTTCTCTCTTGTCTCCTTAAATCCCTGTCGCCCCATCACACACACACACACACACACACACGCACGCACGCACGCACGCACACACACACACACAAACTTCTATCGAGCCTCTTCTATTGCTCATTTCAGTAAAATGAAGATGAGGAGCAGGGCCACGTCCGCCCGAGCAGCAGTCATGAATTCATGGGCTTTAAAGACCTTGAATCCCCCCCCCCCCCATAATGCATGGGAAAGGGGGCACCATTATGTAGGAGGCCATAAGCTTGTCTATTATAAACACTCTCACACACGAGATTGTGTGTGTGTGTTTTTCATGGCGTCTGCTGCTCACCTGTAGCAGGTGACCTCCTCTTTTCTCTCTGCTGACGCTAATGAATGCCGAAGATAAAAACACACGGAGTGAACAGCTGATCACCTCTGCTGGAGGACAAAGGCTTGCTCTTCAAAAGATTCATCTCTGCTTTTATAAACATGGCTGCAAAAGAGAGTCAGAGACTTTAGTGACCTCGTCAGAGCCCCTCCCAGCTAGCTGGGTCGTGTGAGGCAAATCTCTCACCAACAGGCTGTAATTGACACACTGAGGGTTTATAATCTCCACTAGACCAGCAATCAGAATAACTTTGTGTCAATCACCCCCCATCCCTGATTAGCACACACGCATAAGAGTAACACCCCCCTGACTATTTATAACCTCTTAGACCTGCAGGTCATCTGGGCCTGGCTCGGTTTACCAGCTCGAAATTTCTGTGTATAAAATCAACGTCTATTTAAAACTAAATAAATAATATAATGGTTACTATGCTACTAGATTTCATGGCTAATTGGTCCATCAGACTTGGGCTTCAAAGGCCCCCCCCGCGTTTGTCCTTATTGTGCCAATTTAGAAAAAGCATGGACCATGATGATGTCACTTGTTTATATCGAACTGCTTAAATAAACATACCTGGACATGTGCCGCCGTCCCACTCAGCCGAGGACAACTGAAGGTACACCCAGACAGGGTCTCAGAAAGTCTGTTTCATCATTAAGTGGGAGTCATGAGACCACCCCCAACCACTACCACCCTTCACCAGGGGGTGCCTAACATCCGTCCCCTCAGGACCAGCTGCTCTTTGTCCAGCTACAATACAGGCTGGGTGTGTTGTGTTCAGGGTCACACTGGAAAAATGTGTCCATCTGTTTGCAAGAACTCCCGCAGCTGTGGCCTCGCGGGAAGGATTGTGTGTGTTGTGTTGCAGACTGTGAAGTCACATTGTGTTTTTGGTCTACCAGGTGCAGACGACTCAGGAATCAATCAAACATCATTTAGTGTTCCACAGTTATGTCACCAGGAGTAAACTAAACCTTCTGCTGGGTGTGACCCCTGGATGACCTGGAAGTGCTACTTTTAGGTGCTGATGGTTATATTTACACTTGTAAATAACCACAGGAATCCAAGTGCATGGCCAGAGAATTCCATGTAATTAGCTACAGAGATCCATTAAAGTAAATTGAATGAATCACATTAAAAAAAATTCTCAGAGCTTCATGTACAAACCACTTGCAGTATTCTATATAACTACTCATTGTAAAAGACCATAGAAATCCACATAAAATAATTAATGATTTTTCATTTAAATGACCATAATTTGAATGTAATTAACCATAGGGTTTTATTTAAATAACCTCAGAATTCTTTGTAAATAATCCCAGAATTCCATCTTAATTACTGTGGAATTTCATGTAAACAATCGCAACAATTTTCATAGAATTCAGTATTCATTCAGACATCTCACCGACTCAATGGTGATACCCACAGAGAACAGTTGAGCGCAGATTACTACAATAAAATGGGATGCTTTAAATTGCATTTTCAGTTGGCAGTGCTACAGTTTAGTCTAGGCTGAGCTCAGACTGGTTGCTAGTTCGGATTATCCGTTAGCTCACATTGGCTGCTAGATTGGATTAGCCGTTAGCTCACATGGGTTGTTAGTTCGTATTATCCGTTAGCACACATTGGTTGTTAGTTTGGATTAGCTGTTAGCCCTGTTAGTGGCTGTTACTCACATTGGCTACTAGATTGGATTAGCTGTTAGTTTGGAATAGCTGTTAGCTCAGACTTGCTAACAGCTAGGAATAGCTGTTAGCTCAGACTAGCTGTTAGCTCAGACTAGCTGTTAGCTTGGATTTGCTGCTGTTAGATTATCTAAGGGAAAGAGACCTTACCTTGAGTCTCAATCAGACCACTAATCATTCATCTCATGAAAAATACATTTGAACAACTGTAAAGTTATTGTTTACTCACATGAGAACATTTTATTTAATGTTTGGAGTTGTTTTGTCTGCTTTGTGCCACACACACACAAGTCCAGCTACATCACCTGTAAGACAATTGCCTAAACCTGGGCTGAAACTTACAAATAGCACAGATCATGTTGAGTTCCTTAACTGAGCGGGCTGCAGGAAGAGTTTAGGCGATGTAAGGAGGCAAACACAGGAAGAATAGACCCAATTGATGGGCAAACTTGTTACTCGCTGCTTACGCATCTGCCTTTTAGCTTAGAATACCTGTTAGCTCAGACTAGCTGTAAACTTGAATTAGCTGTTTATCGTGTGGTAAAAGAGGCCACTCGAGAAGGTAAGGCCCTTGAACTCTGCCCAACAGAAACTAGCAGAAGTCTGATGAGCTGCTTTATCTCTTATGAACGCAGACAACCCAGGTGCATTGTGGGAAAACTCTGACCTCTAAAGTGGTAAATTTTCAGCCTGAACTTGACTTTTTCTTCTCTTGCAGAAGAACTTTGATCAGACACGAGTTCTGTGACCTTCATCTGTTTCCCTCCTCCTCTGAGTGGTTCTGTCACAAACACACCTGAGCTCTGCAGGAAGCTTTGTGTTTGCAGCCTTTTGTTCCACCTGCAGATGGTGAAAATGGATTTCTTTTGTTCTTCTTCTATGGTTTCTGATGAAAAGAGGCTGAACCCGTCTTCTGCCTTATTGTCTCTGAAACAAACATATTTCTGTTTCTGATGGATTCTTCTGTAGCATCCATAATAACGAGTCTGTTTGTGTCCATCGTGACAACCGAAGAGGAGAAAACATGAAGTCTGATTAATGAATAAAACATTCTGTCGTTTCGGTATAAATGTTTCATCTAACATCACATTTTCTGTCTGAAAGGAACCAACAGACGTTTGATGGGATTCTAAATCTCCTGTTTCAGAAACTCCCTTCATCAGGTCTCCTATGTTGCCTCTGTGGTTCAGATCTCAGCCGGTTTAAAGGTGAGGGAGCTGGAGTGTCACGTCTAACGTCTCTACTACAACAGCAAAACTTTCAAATCACTGTTTTAAAATCATTAATCACAAGTTTATTTTTTCTGGTCGTTCTATAGTCCATCAAAGACTCGGTATATGTGCGTGTGTTTGGATGTGTGTTTCTTGGAGATACATGATAAGCATGAGTTTCATTTTTAAAAAGTCACGAGGATAATGAGCTTAATGACGGCTGATGGGATCTGGATCAATGTCTTGGTCTGCTCCTACAACCGTCAGACCAGGTTCAGGTTCTGAGTCTCGAAACAGAATTGAAATGAAGCAAAAAGCACAAAATCAATGTTTCATCATCTGAGCAGAAACCAGGAGCAGAACGTGATCCGGTTTCTGATTTGGGCCAGTGGGATCCTGCAGGATGTGAGCGGATGAGTTTCCTCATAAAGAATGAAGGTTCATCAACAAATGAGCAAAATAAACCTGCAAAAATAAAACCGCTCTGAGCAGAAGTCTGATTAAAAATGATTGGCCGTCAAGTTCCTGATGTCACCTGCTGCAGGTAAGCGCTATTATTCTGTCGACTGATGGAGACAATGCTGGAGAGAATCACACCACACACACACACACACACACACACACACACACACACACACACACACTCACTCCACCCCCAACCCCCTCCCCTCAAACACACACACACACATTCACAGACAGACAGCTGTAATTTTGCTCAGTAGGGTTCGGTCACTTAAACGGCTCCAAAGAAATGACACAATAATGAATTCACTGCCTTCATGCTCCATTAGTAACCCCCACTGAGACACACACACACACACACACTGAACACACACACAGCAACAGCAACAGAGAGTTGGAGGACAGATTTCAGCCTCTCAAGTAAATTAGCAGCTAATTTGTGGACAAGTTCTCACGTTTGACTGGATAATTATTCAGTTAGCAACGTAGCCCAAAGGGCAACAACCTCACAGGTACGCAACAGATACACAAAAGGTGATCATTAGGCGGCAGGTCCCTGACTCTAGAATGCCCTGGTTATGTCTGTGGGTTGGCCCCATTGACATAAATATACCGGACATCTCCTTTCCATAGGCTCCAATATCACGTTTTTGAGGCCAAAAGGGAGGCGGTCACCACCGCCATTTTGACCGGGTCACAGGTTCCGTCAAGCCCAGACAATTTCACAAAAGGGCAGAGAGGTGGAGCTGAGGGTGGGGCTGTAAGGCTGGGATCAACTGACGGCACCTGGTCAAACTAGCTACAAGCTAACCTGAAGCTAACCCAAAGCTAACGCGGAGGCGGGAGCTAAGCTAACAGAGATAGCAACCTAGCTACAACCGGAGTTAACTGTGCACAACATCAGAGCTTCTGAGTCAGAGATACGCCGGGCTGACCGCTGGGTAAAACCGGGTGGAACACAGAGGTCTCGGAGACCTCCACAAGCTGGCAGCCGCGCAGCAGACAAGCGTCGCTGCGATCTGAGATGCGCAGAGCTGCCACTGGGGAGAACCGGGTGGAAAGGTTTCCATCCCAGAGCTCCACATGCCGGCAGCCTGCGCATCGAACAGAAGCCGCGATCAGACAGCGATGCGCCAAGCTGCGGGGAGGGGAGAACCGGGTGGAAAACATCGGTCTCCCGAGAGCTCCACAAGCCGATAGTCGGAACCCAGCTCCACCAACATGTTATATTTCAACCCATTTTCTAAAGTGCAGCATTATGTTAAATGCACTGGGTTTTACCCTATTATATTTAAATTTCATGGTTAAACAGCACATGTTAAAATCTAAGCTCAGCTCGGCAGTGACCTAAAATACATAAATATAATTTTACTTACCGAAAAAAATGAAGTGGAGACTCCTTGGATGCTCTATTAGTGCAATTAATGCCACAGCAAGTCATTTTGTCCAACAATTGCACAAAAAACATCCAAAACAGAATATACAAACACAGAGACTCAAAATCCCGGAACAGTTTCCAGACCAGACCGAGGCTCTACTGAGGCCTTTCCACGGAGCTAGCTCTGTGGTCACGTGGGTCTGATGCTCATTAATTATACATAATTTTAGGCTTTTAATACACTTAAACAGAAGAGTGAGAAAACATTCACCCCCCTCAGAGTTGTCATGAGTGTAAACTAGATCATTTAAACCAAAAACATGTTTTGGTACCAGGCTGTAAACATGTTTATTTCTGCTGTGAAATTGGTATTTTTAACATGGGAGTCAATGGGGATTTGCTCGCTTCTGACACCAGCCCCCAGTGGATGAGAGTGGAACTGCAATTTATTTCATTTCCGGGTTTGCCTCAATTTTAGAGCCGCATTGTGGGGGCTTGGTTGGCCCCTATGATCGTGAGGTTTAAGAGTGAGCTCAAGGTGCACTTTTATCAACTTGGTTTATTGTAATCCTGCAGAATAATTAATAAAGTTAAAGCCCCATTAGTCATCTTCACATACTGGTTAAATTACATCTCCACATTTGACCCATCCCCATAGGCAGCAGTGAGCTGCACTCTGGAACTATTTGGTGGCTTAACCCCCAATCCAACCCCTTAATGCTAAGTTTCAAGCAGGGAGGCACTGGTTTGGTATCACCCGATCGGGATTTGAACCCTGATCTCCCAGTCTCAGGGCGGACACTGCCACTAGGCCACTGAGAAGGTATTTAGATACAGATAGATAAGGATTTTAGATACCTGTTTTATAAGTGTGTCGCAAGATGTCCTGGTGCTAGCTAAATTATATTTTGTTTGCCCTTGTTGCGGCAGTGGCACAGGAGTTGAGTGCTCACCCTGTAATCGGAAGGTTGCAGGTTTGAGCCCCGCTCAGTCTGTCGTTGTGTCCTTGGGCAAGACACTTAACCCAACTTGCCCGCTTGTGGTGGTCGGAGGGACCAGTGGCGCCAGTGCTCGGCAGCCTCACCTCTGTCAGTGCACCCCAGGGCAGCTGTGGCTACATGGTAGCTCTTCCCCACCAGTGTGTGAATGGGTGAATGACTGATTGTGGTGTAAAGCGCCTTGGGGGGTTCCAGGACTCTAGAAGGCGCTATATCAAATCCAGGCCATTTACCATTTATGTTTTAATGTGGTTTTATATTGTTCAGCACTTTGGCATTTTGGCTTCATCGTTTTGTTCATTGGCTTTATAAATAAAAATGCTGATGATGATGCACATCAGATACACAACAGGTACACAAGGGGGAGGAGCCAAGATGCTGAGCACCAGGACTGGGAGGAGCTGAGAGCATGAGCATCATGAGGGGGAGTGGCTTAGCTGTGTGTTTTAGTTGTATTGCGTTTACTAACTCCGGCTCTTGGTGTGGTTTTAGTGTTTGTTTTTTCTGTTATTGTTTCACTAATTTCAGATCTCATTTATTGGTAGTTTTTATTTCATTGTTTACTATCTAGTAGAGTTAGCTTATTTTCTGCTTCTTGCCAAACTGAAGTGTTTTTGACTTTAACTGATTTTGTGTTGTTAAAGTTTAGTTGTCACTGATGTGTTGTTGTTACATGCTGTTGTTACAGTTGTGCTATTACCTTTGTGTTGTTATAGTTGTGTTGTTACAATTTAGTTGTGTTGTTACAGGTGTGTTGCAAAAGTTGTGTTGTTGTTATAGTTTAGTTGCTGTTATAGTTGTGTTGTTACAATTTTGTTGTGTTGTGACAGGTGTGTTGCAACAGTTGTATTCGTGTTATAGTTGTGTTTTTATAATAATGTTTTTGTTACAGTTGTGTTGTTATAGTTGAGTTGCTGTTATAGTTGTGTTGCAGTCACAGATGTGTTGTTACAGTGGTGTTGCAGTTCTAATTGTGTATTTTTAATAGTGTTGTTGTTACAGTTGTGTTGCTGTTAGTTGTGTTGTTACAAATGTGTTGTAACAGTTGTGTTGTTGTTACAGTTGTTTTTATAATAGTGTTTTTGCAATAGTTGTGTTGCCATTACATTGTGATTTTATTATAGTGTTGTTGTTACAGTTGTGTTGCTGTTATTTGTGTTGTTATGATTTAGTTGTGTTGTTACAAATGTGTTGTAACAGTAGTGTTGCTGTCACAGTTGTAATTTTATAATGGAGTTGCTGTAACAGTTGTGCTTTTATAATGGTGTTGCTTTTACATTTGTGTTTTTATAATAGTGTTGTTGTAACAGTTGTGTTACTGTTACAGTTGTGTTTTTATAAAAGTGTTGCTGTTACATTTGTGTTTTTATAATAGTGTTGTTGTAACAGTAGTGTTGCTTTTACATTTGTGATTTATAATAATGTTTTTGTTATAGTTGTGTTGCTGTTATTTGTGTTATGATTTAGTTGTGTTGTTACAAATGTGTTGTAACAGTAGTGTTGCTGTTACAGTTGTAATTTTATAATAGAGTTGCTGTAACAGTTGCGCTTTTATAATGGTGTTGCTTTTACATTTGTGTTTTTATAATAGTGTGGTTGTAACAGTTGTGTTGCTGTTACAGTTGTGTTTTTATAAAAGTGTTGCTGTTACATTTGTGTTTTTATAATAGTGTTGTTGTAACAGTAGTGTTGCTTTTACATTTGTGATTTATAATAATGTTTTTGTTATAGTTGTGTTGCTGTTACAGTTGTGTTGCTGTTATTTGTGTTATGATTTAGTTGTGTTGTTACAAATGTGTTGTAACAGTAGTGTTGCTGTTACACTTGTACTTTTATAATAGAGTTGCTGTAACAGTTGTGCTTTTATAATGGTGTTGCTTTTACATTTGTGTTTTTATAATAGTGTGGTTGTAACAGTTGTGTTGCTGTCACAGTTGTGTTTTTATAAAAGTGTTGCTGTTACATTTGTGTTTTTATAATAGTGTTGTTGTAACAGTAGTGTTGCTTTTACATTTGTGATTTATAATAATGTTTTTGTTATAGTTGTGTTGCTGTTATTTGTGTTATGATTTTGTTGTGTTGTTACAAATGTGTTGTAACAGTTGTGTTGCTGTTACAACAACACTATTATAAAAACACAACTTAACAGTAGTGTTGCTTTTATGTGTTATGACTTTGTTGTGTTGTAACACATGTGTTGTAACAGTTGTGTTGCTGTTACAGTTGTGTTTTTATAATAGTGTTGTTGTTACAGTTGTATTACTGTTAGTTGTGTTGCTGTTACTCTTGTGTTTTTATAAGTGTTTTCGCAACAGTTGTGTTTTTATAAGTGTTGTTCTTACAGATGTGTTTTTATAATAGTGTTGTTGTTACAGTTGTGTTTTTATAATAGTGTTGTTGTTACAGTTGTATTGCTGTTACTCTTGTGTTTTTATAAGTGTTTTCGCAACAGTTGTGTTTTTATAAGTGTTGTTCTTACAGATGTGTTTTTATAATAGTGTTGTTGTTACAGTTGTGTTTTTATAATAGTGTTGTTGTTACAGTTGCGTTTTTATAATAGTGTTGTTGTTACAGTTGCGTTTCTGTTACAGTAGTGCTTTTATAATGGAGTTGTTGTTACTGTTGTGTTTTTATAATAGAGTTGTTGTTACAGTTGTGTTTTTATAATAGTGTTGTTGTTACAGTTGTATTGCTGTTACTCTTGTGTTTTTATAATAGAGTTGTTGTTACTGTTGTGTTTTTATAATAGAGTTGTTGTTACTGTTGAGTTTTTATAATAGTGTTGGTGTTACATTTGTTTTTATAATAGTTGTGTTGTTACAGTTGTGTTTTTATAATAATTTTGTTGTTACTGTTCTGTTGTTACAATTTTCTTGTTACAGTTTTGTTGTGACCGTGGTGTGTTGTTACAGATACTTCTGTCACTTCTACTTGTTGTGAGTCTGTTGTAGATTTTGTGTTTCATCCAGTCTGAAATTCTCGCACTTTTCCGGGTGACACCTTCATCACATTAGTCCCCCCTCCACCTCTCTGCAGTTGCTAATTGCAGGGTAGCAATGGAGGGAGCGTTAGATTCACCATGCGGGGCATCCAGGAGGAGCCAACCCTGTCATTTAGCTCTCTGGCGCTGGGCTTAGACTGGCAGGGAAGCTGGAGATTTTCCCAGCATGCCACAGGCCAGAGTGGACTGAGGTGCACGGTGATGGGCGCTTAATGGCAGCTGACACACACAAACACGCACATGCACACGCACACGCACAGAGCAGTCATAATGACATCTGCCTTTTAATTCTGTGCTGAGCGGGGAGGTTACCTTTACCTAAATGTGTGTGTGTGTGTGTGTGTGTGTGTGTGTGTGTGTGTGTGTGTGTGTGTGTGTGTGTGTGTGTGTGTGTGTGTGAGAGACGCAGAAAGAGTTCTCGTCAGTCTGAAGGGGGCTCATTTTGAGGCTGTTTTCTCTCTGGATGTGAATGATGGCTTTGTGCTCCTGACGGCGTTCTCTTAGAAACCCTCAGAACCAGAGAATTACACCTTTTTGAAACATCAGAGGAAAAACGCTGTTGAGGCTCAGCTGGAGTCGCCGTTCAGTCCTCAGGGTCCGGAACACAAACTGTTCCGCCTCTAAGCAAAGCTAGAAACCACCAGAAGAGTTGACCATCTTCATTAAAGAGCAAACGATGTTTCACTATGAATTTTCTTGTTTTACCTGCTCAACGAAACATAATTATCTAGAAGTTATAATGAGAAGTCATACTTTATTATGGTCTGTGAATATTTGTTCTCCCAGTTACCAGGAAATTCATTATATTAATAACCAAATAACCTGATAATTAAAATACCTGAATTGGACTTAAACTAAATATGAAAATATAGATTTTTATTTTTATTTGGTATTATTATTGTTATTGGTAATAATTTTAATATAAAATGTAAAACATAGGTGATTAGCATCAACATCCTGCTGGTGGGATGAATTCCACCAAGGCCCAGAAACGGCCCATGAATCACACTTTGCGTTAAAATATTAAAATTGTATTTTTAATCTTTTGAATTTACATTAATCTCATTTGAGATGAAAGCCATTATTTCCAAAAACAAATAAAGGCTTTTTCTTGGGTTTAACATATTTATGAAACTTCTAACAGATGATTATGATTAATAAGTATTGTTGAAGCTGAGTTGATGATCAATAATCTGATTAATCTCTGATTTCCTGCTGGAACCTTCATCTTGTTTTCATTGGAAACATTTTGTTTTAAATGGTCATTTGGGTTGAAACCATTAACATGATATGGTTACGTTAATGCATTTTTATTTTGATTAAAAATGTTTAAGATCTAACGCAGCTTCAGTAGCATTTTCATTTATTTAGTTTCTTTTTTGATTTATCGTTTTTATTGTATTTTTTCTTTATTGTCAAACATAATTGATGAGTTGTCTCTTATGATTTTTGTCATTATCCAAATTAATATCTTCCTCTACTTCTCCCATTTGTTGTTTTATTTAATCTTTACAGTTTTACTTGACTTTGCTCCACACTTGATGAACAATATTATATTAATGAAAAAATAACATTAAAAATAAAGAAGAAATAAAAATCAACAAAACAAATGAATCCATGAACAACATATATCATTTCACGTCTTGTTTTCTGGTGTGAGGCGATTTTTGATGAAAGTCCCCAAAGGAAAGTTTCTCTGGAACATTCTGGATGGTGTTTGTTGTTGTTGTTGTTGTCATACATTTGCATGAAGGACGTGTATTTGTCTGCTCTTACAGCTTATAAGAGCATCAGAAACATCAAAAATATCATATTCTAGAACATTTATAATATGGGATTAACAATGCTAACTAAGGAACTCGCTGGATTAAAGTTTTTTGTTGACTGGAATCAGAAAAGATTTTAAAGGGACTTTACGGAGTTTTGAATTTTTATGCTCGCGATTGCCCCCTCAGGCCAAAAGCGTAACGGCAGCTTCAATAGTAGGCTCGTGCTGTACATGCACACTCCTTAATGAAAATAACAGCTGAGACAGTCCTGTGTGTGTGTGTGTGTGTGTGGCCCGGAGGACAGAGGACAGGAGAACGTGCAGCTAATTAATTAAATAATGTGGTTCTGTACCTTTCTCTTCAGCACAGCCGACAAAGGTTTATGATGGGTCAGTCCTCCTGCATGCTCAGATCATTCCCTTCCCTTGCTTGAAAAATTGTTCCAAAATGAAGGTTGAACCCACATCTTTTTTATCTGTGAATTCAATGCCGTTCGGTGAGTCTCAAATAAAAATTTGGGCATCTTACTGTAAAAAATATACCATTAATGTAAAAAAGAAACTCTAAATAAACTATGTTCACATCCAGAATCAAACCCAGGACTTCTGCACGAGAGTCCGACGTCTTACTAGGTGAGCTAAAGCGCCAGTGACGTCTTTTGTATCTGTAACATTTATGTCCTTGATGACAGCTGAAACAACGTTCAAACAACGGTTCGGAGTGAAAATGGCTATTTTGTTGCTAATTTGCAGGAAATATCTAGAAGAAAGTTCTACAGAAAGTAGCTAAGGGTCCTCAGAAATGTAGCTAGCTTTGTCACTAGGCGTTAGGAACAGCGACAAAGTGGCACTGCCTCTCTCTCTGCTGCTAAAGCTACGGATAGCAAATGCTACGGGCGATGCCTGAGCGTGAACGCGCATGAAGCAGCCTGCTCGACCCGAGCATCTCTCTTTTTCTGTGATTTTACAGAAAAACAGGCAATCACAGTAAAAATGCCAGGGCTCATTCTACAGGACCAGGGCATTGCAGGAGAACGTATGAAGAAGACATTTATTATTTCTATACATGTTTTGGCTGTCAAGTTTCCATTTAAACCCCTCAGAGGGAAATCAGCTGATGGTTCCCGAGTCAGAACCAGATGGACTCTGTGGCACCAGGATCCAGATTCTGCATTTAAATGGAGGTTTCTGAAGGATTTGTGGGTATTTTTGTCCTCCTCCCTCACCGCCCACCCCTCTGACTGACAGACTGACATTATAAGGCAGTTAGAGTCTCAGTGGGTAGAAAGTAGCAGCTAATTACACAGGTATCAGAATGAAAGCCTTTCAGCCGAGAATAAAACACAGATGGAGGTACGATCAGGGTGAAGAAAAGAGAACAGACGACCTGAAGAGAGAAATAAAGGAAAGCCGAGAGAATTCTGAAAAGTATCACGTTTAAAAGAGAAATAATAAGAACGGGCGGTGGGGTCGTGTGATGGAGGGAGGAGAGTCAAATAAAGAAGTGACGAAAAGTTCAATTAGAAATAAATAAATAAACGACGAAACTTTAGTAATGAAAGAATTTCATTGGGATTATTTTTTAGTTTTTACTCTGGCCTGGAGGGGGCAGCCTGATACGACCACCATCACACTGCTATAGGCCTAGAGGTAAAGGTCAAAGGTCACCTACTGAGATTCCTTCAACTGCAGGATAAAAAATGCTAAAAGCTTCGAATCCACTTCCTGAAGCCCACGAATGAATAAAAACATGTTTGTTTCTCCTTGAAGGAAAAAAGAAGTTTTTGTTTCACACGATGATGATGATGATGATGATGATGCTCCACTAATGGAACCGAGCCAGAAGGTTCTGATGAAATGACTAAAATGGATCTTTAGAATCAGAGACGTGATTGTTGTTGCTTTTAACGTTTGAGACGAGGGTTTGTTTGTTTCAGAGTCGAGAGTAAAGTGGCTCCGAAGGACACGGGTAGGGGTGTGTGTGTGTGTGTTTACGAGTGTGTAAGTTTTTGTGTGTGAGCCTGTGTGTGTAAGTGAGAGGGAGTGTGTGTGTGTGTGTAATCCTACCATAAAAGGTCACAAGCCAGTGATTATTTGTGCCGATCCCAGGTCCGAAGGGCGTCTGACGCTAAAACCTCAAACACGTGAATCACAAACGGGTATTTCAGAGCGGACGGGTCGAGGCTTGGGTTGGCAACGGCCGGGTCCCGCTGGGAAGTGGAATACCGTCGGGTGATGCGGGAGCGGAGGACGGTGCGTTGGTAGGCCGAGAGAGGAAGGTAGGGACTGTGACAGGTGCTCACCCAGAAGGGAGGCTGGAGCACAAAGTTAACCACAAGATTAAATGGTAAATGGCCTGGATTTGATACAGCGCCTTCCTGGAACCCCCCAAGGTGCTTTACAACACAATCAGTCATTCACCCATTCACACGCTGGTGGGGATGAGCTACGATGTAGCCACAGCTGCGCTGGAGCGCACTGACGGAGGCGAGGCTGCCGAGCACTGGCGCCACCGGTCCCTCCGACCACCACCAGCAGGCAACGTGGGTTGAGTGTCTTGCCCAAGGACACAACGACAGCGACAGACTGAGCGGGGCTCGAACCTGCAACCTTCCGATTGCGGGGCGAGCACTTAACTCCTGTGCCACCGCCGCCCCCAGATTAAGACCATGAAATATTAAAAAGCAGAATGATAAACGACCCGCACTCGTGTAGCGCCTCTCAGAGTAAGGACTCCAAAGCGCTTTACACTACAGTGTATCATTCATCCATTCACACACACATTCACACACTGATGGTGATGAGCTACGATGTAGCCACAGCTGCCCTGGGGCTCGCTGACAGAGGCAAGAAGAAGAAATCAAAACCAGTAAAGGACCAGTTAGGAAGGCACGTTCACTTCCCATCAGCCAGTAAGATCTTGATGTCCTCAGTCAGGATTTAAATAACAAGAGTGGGAGCCGGTGGCAGAACGTTCCACCTGGATGGGAAGAACAGAAAACACACAACCTCCTGGAGACTTTTGGTCCACAGACCTCAGCAGCGTGACATGTGTGTCAGGTACACGCGAGTCTTATCATGAGATGTTAAACGTAAACCAACACTGAAACCGCTCACGTCTCGTTTGGCCTGCTGGCTCATCCCAGCATGGACAGTAAATGGGAATCTAACCTGGAATCGGTGGAGGAGGAGTTTTCCTGATGGAGGAGTTTGGAACGCTCGGGATGTGAAAGTCAGCCTGCTGCAAGGACCTCATGTCCTCTCATGAACTTTGACCTGAAGAGGCTGACGAAGACAGGTCCAACTGTGACTTTTTGTTTCTACAAGACTATTACAGGTCCTGACTGCACTGTTTGTGTGTGAGAGCGTGTGTGCATGCACGTGCACACACACACACTCGTGAGTAGGTGTGTGTGTAATTTAAAGGGCTAATGTTGTCACAAGGCCAATGAGTGCGACCTTGTGTGTACCTGCTGCTGATTGGAGCTGCAGGAACATTGTGATGCAGATTAAAAGCTCGTCCTTGCGTCGCAGCAGGTGGATAAATGCGGCTCTGCTTTCATCTTCATCATCCCGATGAAGATGAGCAGCAAGAGACTCATTTATTCAGCCCGAAGCACCAAAAGATGATTAATTAGTACGAATCATCTTCAACTGGAACAAACCAGCTGCTGGAGCACAGCTAGAACACAGGAAAGGTGGTTTATTTAATCGTTTTTTAGGGTTCTGGTAAAACAAATTTCATCAGTTTATTAAATAAAATATTTTATCACATAAAAAAATCCAATCAGATGTTTTTCTGTGTAAAATTCCTTCAGTAGGAAAACCGGATTTTCTGGAAAATCGTGAGAGTTCCATCCTGCTGACCCGGGTTCGGATGTTCTGATCCGGCCCGTCCTACATGAGTAACAAGGTTCTACTCCGGTTCTGTCTGCTGCAGCAGATCCAGGGTTCCACTCTAAAGCACGTTTTATTCAAATGTTTCCAGCTTCAAAAATTAACATTTAAGTTTTCTGTTAAATACATTTAATCCAATCAGATTTAATACGTTTGATTTCCCGAATGAATGAGAAGAGCTCCACCCACTGGAGACCACCTGTAACTACAGCAGCTGGACTGGTGAGGACAGATCCAGACTCTCGGGGGGGGGGGGGGGGGGGGGGGGGGGGGGGGGACAGACAAGTAGCCTAGTGAACTAGACCAAATTCTTGCTTTGCAAAGTTTTAAATTATACATTTATTTAGTCTGGCTTGCCAGGCTAGGAGACAAGTCCTCCAGGCGAGAGATCTGGGAGCCGTCTACATTTTATGAAAAACAGATTATCAATAACTTAGTAGGAGACAGCGGGACTTGCTAATGTCACCGTTTTCAATTCAAATTTATTTATAAAGCGCCAAATCACGACAAGAGTCGTCTCAAGGCATAAACATTCCAATTCAGGTCAGTTCATTAAGCCAATCAGAAATAATGTTTCCTATATAAGGAACCAGGCAGGTTGCATCAAGTCACTGACTAGTGTCATTGACTTTACAGCAATCCTCATACTAAGCAAGCATATAGCGACAGTGGGGAGGAAAACTCCCTTTTAACAGGAAGAAATCTCCAGAGAATCCTGGCTCAGTATAAGCAGAAGAAAATATCATTTCTATAGCGCCTCTCAAGATAAAAATCACAAGGCGCTTCACAAAAATAAAAAGTGTAAAAATATAAAAATAATTTAGAAAATGTTTAAAAATATATTTAAAATGAGCAAAAATAGACAATTGTGATTAAAAATGTAAAGCGAGAGAGAGAGTGAACAGGAAAGAGGGAAATCAGTGGATCCTGAGGAAGGTGGAATAGGTGGGGAGAGCAGAATAAAGAGAGAGAGGTGAAGAAGGTCATCCAAAAGCCAGCTTGAACAAGTGAGTCTTCAGCTGCTTTTTAAAGGAGACCACTGAGTCCACTGATCTCAGGCTCAGGGGGAGAGAGGTCCAGAGTCTGGGGGCCACAGCAGCAGATGATCTGTCACCTTTGACCTTTAGCCTGGTGCTGCACAACCAGTAGGCTTTGATCACTGGACCTCAGGGACCTGCTGGGGGTGTAGGGACTAAGAAGATCACCAATGTAAGATGGTGCTTGTCCATGTAAGGCCCTATAGACCAGAACCAGGATCTTGAAGTGAACCCTGAAGTTGACTGGCAGCCAGTGAAGCTGGAGGAGAAGCGGAGTGATGTGGGTGTGTTTGGAGGACTTGGTCAGAAGCCGAGCACAGGCGTTCTGAACCACCTGTAGACGGTTCAGGGAGGTTCTGCTCAAGACACGTGAAAAGAGAGTTACAGTAGTCTAAGCGTGAGGAGATGAAGGTGTGGAGAACTGTCTCAAGTTCAGAGCGGGACAGAATGGGACTCAGCTTAGCAACGTTCCTGAGATGGAAGAAGGAAGAGCGAACAAGAGAACTGACATGAGAATCCAGGGTGAGAGCTGGGTCAAAGGTCACACCAAGATTCCTGACAGAAGGTTTGGTGTGAGAAGCAAGCTGACCAAGAGAGTCTCTGACTTTGGGAACCAGCTTGTCTGGGGCACTGATGAGGATCTCAGTCTTATCTTCATTCAGCTGAAGAAAGCTCCCAGCCATCCAGGTTTTGATAGAGTCTAAGCAGGTGTGTAACAGCTGCAGCTTAGACATCTCATGGGGCTTAAAGGAGATGGACAGTTGGATGTCATCTGCATAATGATGGTAGGAGATTCCTTTGAAGGAGCTCAGGATGTGCATAAGCAGCCATCCACCACGACTCACTGGGGGTGTAGAAGACAGAGCAGAGCAGACACACACACACACACACACACACACACACACACACACACTAAACATATATAGTTATATTGTGATTTCTTAGTAAATATTCTACTTGGTGAGAGATAAACTTTATTGTATTTATCCTAGTGGATCTATAATTAAATGGGTAAACTAGTAGTAGCACATCCAACGTCAAAGAGAGTAACATGTTATCAGGAGAGGGAGAATGATTCAGTTTTTCATGCTTTAGGGAAGCCGAGGGTTGAGCTGGGCAGAAAGGATTCAACAGATAAGGAGGAGGATGGACAGGTAGGGAGCTAAATTTAAGACTTTAAGACCTTTTTTAAGGCCACTTTGACCAAATTTAAGCTATAATTTCCAGCTATTGCCTGGAACCGGTGCTAACCACGTCGCGAATGTGGGATTAGCCATCCAGTTACCATTAAACTAGCACTTCCCCATGACGCAAGCTCCCACTAGCTTAACCAGCTAATGTGCTCATCTAAAAATAGCCCCCTTTCACAACCAGCTGAATGTGTACGGTTCCGCTTACGCCAACATCGTACACAAAAAACGCTGAACACCAACTAGAAATTCACAAAAATTTTATAGAAACAAAAGAATTTTGTTTATTGGGTCTTTGGTAATTTAAGACCTTCGGAAACTGGATTTAAGGATTATTTGTCATTTTTAAGGCCTTAAATTTGGAAAAGCAAATTCGAGTCTTTTTGAGACTTTTTAAGCACCCGTCAGATGGGAATCTCTTCCAACAGGAACATGTTTGTAATTTCACTGGAATTCTACTTTGATTCTGGCAAAGGGGACAACTGGAAATAACAGAATTCCTGCAAAGTGCACGTCACAAAAGTCAGACGATACACAGGTGAGGATGATGAGAAGCACTGAGGATGAAGAGTGTTGAACCCCAGGCTGATATTGGAGATGAACCCTAACCCATTTACCAAAGATGGTGGAGGCGTCGCGCTCACCACGGTGCACGAGGACGCTTATCAAACGTAACATGTGTTTATGTTACACCACACATGACCCGTTATTTCTGCTCCGTGTTGTAAATAAAAAAAGTTCCGTTTACGAGTTAAAATCGGTTTTATTTTTTAATAAACCAGACTATGAAAATAAATTAAATGTTATAAATGTTCTACAAGCAAAGCTCTGCCCCACCCTCTGAAACAGGAACGCCGGAGCTTTGTTTCCCCCACAGAAGACGACTCACACGACATTCATTCAAACTGGAGAACAGCCGATTTATTTTGGAAAACAAGTGAATGACTCGTTTAAAAATTTCACAGAAGCCACTTTTAAACTTGTTAAGGAACAAAATCATCTGTTGTCTGAGCAGCTTCCTCCTCGTCAGGGTCTCAGGGAGCCGGCGAATCGCCAGGTGAGGGGCGGGTCCGTCTCAGACAGGAAGTTACCGCCCTCAGACAAAAAGGCCCAATCCCAATACTCGCATTTCCACCTTTTCGCCCCTCAGTTGTGCGACCCCCAACCAGGGGTGCGAGTGCGTAGGGCAGGGATGCTCAATCCTGGTCCTGGAGGGCCGGTATCCAGCAGGTTTTGTAGTTCTTCTGCTCCAATAGACTTGATTCAGTGGCTGAAACACCAGCGCTGCCGCTCATCAGGCTCTGCAGAGGCCTGTTAATTAGCTGCTGATTGAAATCAGGTTCAAACTAAAACATGCAGGATACCGGCCCCCCAGGACCAGGACTGGGCACCCCTGGCGTGGGGTGTCCCGAAGTGAGGTGTCGTGAGCCGGGGTGAGTACTCTGCCCATCATCTCACCATCTACGAGTTTTTGCCTGCAGGAGAGGGAGCGCAGCTGATCTTCATCAGCCTGATCAGCGGGGCGGCTTTAAAAGGAGGACGGCTATCCTGACCCGACGCCGGATGATTAACTACTGACTGCTAGTCTCTAGACCTTCGTGACTTTGAACTTCGTTTTGACTTTGTAAGATTTTTTGAACCCGTTTAACTCGAACTCGTTTTTCTTGGACACTTACCCTCAGGCTTCCTGCATCTCTGGATCCTCACACGTTTCTGCAAGAAAGGATTATTCACCGGTTCGCTTCCTGGACTCCTACTCCTCTCTGCCGTCCCGCTCTCCACCGTTATCACGCTCCTTCTCCGCTTCCTCATAATCATCATCCTCTTCCATTCCACTCACCCACTTGGATTACAACAATCCTCCTCTGGATATCACCCCGGCTCATCCCCCCTCCACATTCATCCCGAACTTCCGCATCGTAAGTTCTGCCTACAAACATTCGCTTTGAACTACAAATCCCAGTGCTCACCTCTGGTTTCCCTCTAGTTGCCGCTTCCTGTTTTCACCTTCCGCTGGATCACCAGTGCGCCCTCAGTTCTCCTCATCATTTAATAAAATTATTATTTATTTTCCTTTCACCTCGCCTCCGAGTCTGATTCTGTATGAAGTCGATCACGCCCCTTTTGCACCCTCGAGCCGCATTTCACCCAAGTCCACATTGATGCAGACTTGGGTGAAATGTATTACCCACAATCCATTGCTGCGGGAGAAAATGCTCAAGTGCCTTTTCTGAAAATATGTGTTTTCTAATGAAAGTAACTCGTTTTAGCATGAATAAATGATGCTCTGAATGTTTCAGACAAAGCAGCAACGAATGTAAATTCATTTAAAGTAAATGTTTGGTTGTTTGTCTGAAAGTTGTTAATAAAGGTTTGTATAAAAAACGAAACACAGCGACCAGCATGCGTTGCGGTCCATGAAGCAATTCTCCCGGTCTCAATTTGGCAATTTTCTGCACACTTGTGAACCACGCACTTTCTCCAAGTGCACTTTTCTGACTCTGCAGTGCGAGTATTGGGATTGTGCCAAAGTCTGAGACAGCTGACTTCCTGTCTGGGAGCTCCAGCAGGAAGTCAGAGCTCTCAGATTAGCTAAGAGCACAACATCATCCCCAAATGATCACCTGGAGGAAGTGGTGCATTGTGGAATCAGGTTGGAGTAGACGTGTCCTCAGCCTCGTCTTCTTGTGGTTTCTGCTGGGCTCTGTGGTTCTGGAATACAAACAAACTGGGTCAGAGTTAGGACCTTCAATCAGAAGGTCTCCGCTTGAGCAGTAACACAAGAACATGTCAGCATCTCCTGAAAACAGATGAAGAGTTTTACCTGCAGGTTCAGGTAGTGTGTGTGTGTGCGGCAGTGTGTGTGTCGGGCTGCCGCCTCTCTGTAGAAGAACCTGTTGCACAGTCGGCACACAAACCCACAAACAGGAACCACAAAACCACTTCCTGTAGAAACACAGTTTGCAAAGTTCTGGTCAGTGCTGGTCCGGGCCAGAACTCCTGATCCTGGTGTGTGGAATCAGAGGGTTGCATACCCACACCCAACATCCTGGTGTCCCCACTTCGCTCAGCTGCTGACCCTCATACTATTTCAGGGTATCTGCAGGTTTAAGCTATAATTTCCAGCTATTCCCTGGAACCGGTGCTAACCACGTCGTAAATGTGGGATTAGCCATCCAGTTACCATTAAACTTGCACTTCCCCATGGCGCAAGCTCCCACTAGCTTAACCAGCTAATGTGCTCATCTAAAAATAGCCCCCCTTTCACAACCAACTGCATGTGTACGGTTCCGCTTACGGCAACATCGTACACAAAAAAGCTGAACACTAACTAGAAATTCACAAAAACTTTATAGAAACAAAATAATCTTGTTTATTGGGTCTTTGGTCATTTAAGACCTTTGGAAACTGTCTTTAAGGATTATTTGTCATTTTTAAGGATTTTTAAGGCCTTAAATTTGGAAAAGCTCATTTAAGACTTTAAAGGGACTTTCCGGAGTTTTGAGTTTTTATGCTCGTGATTGCCCCCTCAGGCCAAAAGCGTAATGGCAGCTTCCAAAGTGGGCTCGTGCACGAGGCGCGCATGCTGTACGTGCACACTCCTTAATGAAAATAACAGCTGAGACAGTCCCTTGTGTGTGTGTGTGTGTGTGGCCCAGAGGACAGGAGAACGCGCAGCTAATTAATTACATAATTTGGTTCTGTACCTTTCTCTTGAGGGCCGGAGTGGGTGACCCCTGTGCTAGCATCTATTAGCATGTTTAGATTGAGGCGTGTTAGGGGGAGGAGTTTGCCGTTTCCTCAGGTAGATCCAGATGTGTTCGGATTCACAAGGAGGACCGGGTCTGGACTTGTGTGTTTTTAGACACTTACACACTAGCATTGGCTTCACTCCCCTCCGCCGCACTCGCCCCAGCCTGGCCACGTTCGTTCCACGCTGCCTTAGGACGTAATTGAGCACGTGGGCGGTCTGTGAAGCCATGAGCGTATCTCCAAGCACGTGGGCGAGGAAAAGAGCAGGGAGAAGTCCGCGGTGTCTCCATTATTAAACAAAAGTGGTCTGAGCAGTCTTGTTTATGGAGACTCTGACTCTGATTTAGCATCCTGCGTTGCCGTGTCAAGTTCTGGACTGTTTGGTGAGAATCCCAGATGAGCTTACCGTAGGTTTGATGAGGGTTGTACTCCTCTTCATCCTGTTCCTTTTCCACTCCGGTCTGTAAAACAAACAGGTGAGATCGGGTTGGTCCGCTAACACCAACATCCTCAGACCTTCAGGATGACGCTGAACTAACCTCTGACCCCGAAACTATTCCTTCATTCTCTTCCTCTTCCTCCTCATCTGCCACTTCCACCTCCTCTTCTCGCTGCTCTTCCTCCTCAAAGCAACCAACAGCATCCACGGTGATAAGCTCCTCCTCCTGAACCTCGGCCAAGTGCACCTGGCAGGTAGAGACGTCTGACACGTGAAGGCGTGGAGGGTTCATGAAAGACTGGTGAACATCGTAAAGCAACCACAATGACAGTGAGGGTCTGTGTGTGTTTAATCTTTGCTCCGCCCACCTGCTCTTTGTGTTCTGCTGACTTCATGTGCTCCACAAACTTCCTGGGAGTCCTGAAGTGTCGCTTACACACGGGACAGAATGGCCGACCCAGCTGTTTACACACCTGTGACACAAACACACACAATTATCATGAAGGCTCGTCCAGCTCACCACCTGCTGTCTTACCTTGTGCTGTTTAGAGCGTCGGTGGATGATGACATCATCTGAGAAGTGGACCTGACAGGTATCACACCAATGTTGCCCATTAGGCCGACGCCCCCTGCAGGCAGACAGGTTATATTAATGGGTCTTCCTCTTCCACCAGACTTGGTCATGGCGTTCCTCAGGGTTCTGTGCTGAAGCCTGATGAGTTTAATCCGTTTCATGTAATCAGATTACAATCATGTCTTAAAGAGGTGGGTGAATCTCCTTTTCTATTGTTAAACTCAGACCTGACAGAGGTTGCGGGTTTTGGACCTGAGCTCCACAGACATTTATTAAACGTGAGGAACCTTGTTGTTCTTCTGGACCAGGACCGGTCCTTTAAAGCTGCTAAGGCAAATCTACAAAACAAATGAGCTTAAAACATTTATTTTTCCCTCTTAACAACATTCCAACATAGTAAAGCTATAAATGAATAACTTGTATTTGATGTAGGGGGACGGCGTGCATTCATGTAAATGCCAAAAGGCTCATTTCCGTTGGTGGTCCCCCCGCCCAAAGGCACATAACAAGTATAAACATTTTAAAAGCAATACAGGTAAAACAATACAGGGGGTAACAAAAATCACGGTATCGTCTGCATACATAGGCACGTCACAACCTTGGCACACAGACGGTAGGTCGTTTGTGTAAAGACTAAATAGAGCTGGACCCAAGATCGAGCCCTGCGGTACACCGATAACAAGATCTTTAAAAGAAGATCTGTTATTTTTAGTGATGCGCCGATGAGGAATTTTTGGGTCGGTACCGATATCGAGAACACCGTTGTGGCCGATAACCAACATTTGCCGATACCAATATACTGACATTAATGCTTCTAAAATCTGCAGATTTTGTATAGAATGAAAATCCTTAAAGCTGAATTAACGTTATTATGTACACACACATTTACAGTTCTGAGATGATTTCATCCACTGTTCACATGACTAAACAATTACACCTCACCCCCCCTCGCACTCTGAAAACGGCAAACAAACGGAGACCAGATGGAAAAAATATCGGTTGTTAATATTGGCTCGGTTTTATTTATCGAACCGATACCGATATGTTAAAAATGACTAACATCGGCCGATACCGATATTGATGCCGATATATTGTCCATCTCTAGTTATTTTGACACACAGTTTGATTGGTGAGATAAGCTTTGAACCATCTGCATGTAAATAATAACAAATTTAGACTGGATGACATCACGGTTATCAGTGCCAACCTACCTGTATAACAGTGTGTGTGTGTGTGTCTCTACCTGTATAACAGTGTGTGTGTGTGTTTCTACCTGTATAACAGTGTGTGTTCATACCTTTGCAGCAGGGTGTGTGTGTTCAGACAGATGTCGTTTGTGATCTCCTGTAGTTTCCTCAGGTGTTCTTGTCCTGACATGTGCTCTTGAAACACCTGCACACACACACACACACACGCACACGCACACACACACACACACACACACACACACACACACACACACACACACACACACACACACACACACACACACACACACACACACACACACACACACACACACACACACACACACACACACCATGGCCTGTACTCATCTGATCATGAAGCATGATGAACACCTGGACAGGTAACAAGTTTTAGTCATTTTCTGACTGTTTTCCTTCATCTTTGCTTTTTATGTTGAGATTTTGGTCTTTTTGTCTTCGTCTTCGTTGAACTGTGCTCGTGTCTTTCTGCCCCCGATGACCTCCTGGACGCCTGGTCACAGCTAATCTCCGACTGTTCTTTGTGACCATCCTCTTCATGTTGTGAAGGTAAAGATGGAGCTGTGGCACCGACACGTGTCCATCTGCCTCATGACCATCAGTGCTGAGACAACATGGGACACAATAGAGACACCTGTACAGGTGAAGTTCTCACCTGCAGAGAGCAACAAGTGAGGCCGCAGACATGACAGTGAAGTCCACCTGGCTGTCTGTCTGCCGGTCTGTCGGTCTGTCCAAACTCCCGACTCTCGTTGCTCTGCTGGATGGTGACCTTCAGAGAGCCGACGCTCTGCAGCTAAAACACATTAGCAATATGTTAAAAGGTGCCAACATGTTAGTAACGTGTAAATAACGCATTAGTAACATTATATTATCTGTTAACGTTACTTTAATAACATGTAAAACCATTTATAACATATTAATAACACAATATCACATTAAAAAGATGTTAATAACACATTATTAACATGCTATTTTGTTGTTTAAGCCGGCACAGCTGAACTTCTTTACCTGAGCTGCTCGGGTGTCCTCGCTGAGCTCTGCTGCCCCCTGCTGGTCAGGACCTGGAACAGCCAATAAAACAAAACCAGTCCACCAATCAGACTTCCTGACCTCAGTAACCTTCTGATGAACAGCGTTCACACACCTTCAGCTGCATCACATGACCCGGGGATGTTGTCTCTATGGGTCAGAGCTGTAGCCTCCCGGTTCCTGTTGGAAACACAGCGGGCCTGATGAACCTCCAGAACCATGACCCTGTTTGGTTCTGTTTCACAGAACTAAACATTTCACAGATCTTATTAAAACGTGAGCCTGAAGAAGAGCGCTGGTCTACCAGCCATTTTCTTCCAGGGTTCCCCTTAAAGCAACTCCATGATGACAGCTTCTAATAGAAGATTCATTTTATTTCACCTTTTCTACTTTGTTGTGCTTTGGTTTCATGTTTTCTTCTTTGGTTTTTGATTTAAATGGACTTTATGGACTTTTGAATTTTTATGCTCGTGATTGCCCCCTCAGGCCAAAAGCGTAACGGCAGCTTCAATAGTAGGCTCGTGCACGAGGCGCGCATGCTGTACGTGCACACTCCTTAACGAAAATAACAGCTGAGACAGTCCCTTGTGTGTGTGTGTGTGTGTGGCCCGGAGGACAGAGGACAGGAGAACAAGCAGCTAATTAATTAAATAATGTGGTTCTGTACCTTTCTCTTCAGCACAGCCGACAAAGGTTTATGATGGGTCAGTCCTCCTGCATGCTCAGATCATTCCCTTCCCTTGCTTGAAAAATTGTTCCAAAATGAAAGTTGAACCTACATCTTTTTTATCTGTGAATTCAATGCCGTTCGGCGAGTCTCAAATAAAAATTTGGGCATCTTACTGTAAAAAATATACCATTAATGTAAAAAATAAACTCTAAATGAACTATGTTCACATCCAGAATCGAACCCAGGACTTCTGCACGAGAGTCTGACATCTTACTAGGTGAGCTACACTCTAGTAACATTCACAATATCTGTAACATTTATATCCTTGATGACAGCTGAAACAACGTTCAAAGAACGGTTCGGAGTGAAAATGGCTATTTTGTTGCTAATTAGCAGGAAATATCTAGAAGAAAGTTCTACAGAAAGTAGCTAAGGGTCCTCAGAAATGTAGCTAGCTTTGTCACTAGGCGTTAGGAACAGCGACAAAGTGGCACTGCCTCTCTCTCTGCTGCTAAAGCTACGGATAGCAAACGCTACGGGCGATGCCTGAGCGTGAACGCGCATGAAGCAGCCTGCTCGACCCGAGCATCTCTCTTTTTCTGTGATTTTACAGAAAAACAGGCAATCACAGTAAAAATGCCAGGGCTCATTCTACAGGACCAGGGCATTGCAGGAGAATGTATGAAGAAGATATTTATTATTTCTATACATGTTTTGGCTGTCACACTTCCATAATGCCCCTTTAATGACTAGCCTGAAAATGTAGCTTTAATTCACCATTTTGCCATCTCAATGGCTGTGTTGTTGCTTACACCTGCGTCAGCACATTTTTACCTGAAGTTTTCTTTAAAAACCACAAAGTTTGAGTAGAAAAAGACAATTTTCACATCCAGTTTTGTGTGCAGGCAAGCTTTATCAATGAGGGCCCTTGTGTTTAAATTTGTGGTTCTCTTATTAGACTCTAAAGCCTGGATGTCTCTCTGAGTGTGGCCTGGTTCCAGGTTATCTCCTTTCCTTCTGAAAAACAGAGAAAAATGTGAGCTCACCCATCCCGTCTCGCCTGTTTCGGTCGTGGCTCTCCTGAATCTAGATCAGAACCAGGACCTCCTGCATGGCTCTGCCCACCTGTTCCCCACTGTTCTTCTGTGGTATCGCTGCAGCGCAACGAGCAGTCAGAACCACCTGACCCTGAAACCTGAAGAGAACAGACTGAAATGGGTCCATGACAGCAGGAGGGCGAGTTTGTTTTATATACCTGCTGAGGTGGAGGCGCTGTCCTCTGAACAGGACTCACTGGTAATTGAACGTTTGGCACCCTGCCTCCTGCAGAAGGCAGGAAACACCTGCAGGTGGAGCAGACATATGAAGAGCGTAAACAGGAAGTACCTGAGAAAGGAGTTACGTACAGACTAGGGCTGGGCAATAAATACAAAATGTATTGTTATCAAAATTTCTGACTCTTATTGATGTCGTTTATCCCATGTCAATAAAAATAAATAAAAATAAAATTGAAATAAAGTGAAAACGTGTGTTGGTTGGTGATATTCAAGAAGCGATACCACATTGAGTCGTGTAAAAACTTAAGCCAAAATAATACGCGTGACAGCCCCCTTTAGTGGACAACTTTTGTTTCTGCACATACATGCAGTTATCGTGAGCCGCATCCCTCGGGCAGGAGGTTACGGTCCATCCGGACCAGAACCTCTCGCCATAAGAACAGCTTCTTTCCATCTGCCGTTAGACTTGTGAACAGCTTATAAACACACAACCATGCTCGTCTTCGGTACTTGACATAACGTTACGTTATCGGCCATATTACCATTACCTGCCATTTTTTATAGCAAAGTTTTATGCTAGTTATTATATTTTATTCTACTTTATTCTACTCTATTCTATTTTTTTATTATATTATTCATGTCATATGTAGCACGTTAGTACCGAAGCAAGTTCCTAGTTTGTGAATCGTTTGTTCACTAACAATGGCAATAAACCTTTTCTGATTCTGATTCTGAGTTATCGCTCATTTATCGTTATGGAGGTGAAATCCTCAATATATTGTGATATTGATTTTAGGCCATATTGCCCAGCCCTAGCAGCTGATTCTGAAACAGCTGATGGGGTCTAAAGATGCAAGTGTTGCCCCCCAACCAACCCTCACCTGTCTGTCCTCCGAGCCTGTCTCAGCATGATGAGCTCTGCACACAAAGCTTCATTTAGAATACAGTCAGAGCAACAAACCTCTGAATTTTATCCTGATTTCACTTAAATGTTTTAACTTGAGACTCAGTCAGCTCCGTTTTCACCTAAAATCTGTTTAATCAAAACCAGGATCGTGATTTTAGCTAACTAATTATAATCAAAATATGAACAAATAAGTAAACAATACAGACTTTAGTTGGCCTCATAGATTACCTCCTAACAGGAAATGTACAAAACTGCATGAGTTAAAACAGCCTAAGAAAATATTGAAAGCATATAATCAATTAAGAACGATGCCGAATTAAAATACACGTTTAAAATTAAATTTGCAGTAAAAATTTTCAAAACACACGACATCTTACTCAGTTAAAAACGAAAACAATTGTAATATTTAAGTAATTGAAATGTGGTCTCGCGTGTAAATCTGCTAAGCGAGCAAGAAGAAATGTATCCCAACAAAAATAATCTTACGCTTTTGCTGCGTCTCACTGCTCTGGTTAGTGGACTTCTCAGCATCACAAAGAGCAGACATTAACTCGAAAATATGAAGTTATTTATGGTTTAGCTGGAAGCTAAAGCTAGATCCGGAACATGATACGGTGGGTGTTTGTGGGCGGTGGCTGCGCCTCCTGCTGGCGCGGAGGGAGAACTGCAAGTGCAGCCGCAGTGACTGAAGTCATCATCAATTATTTCGCTTTTTTATAGGAGCGCACATTGATGGGAAAAATATCTAATGATCTATATTGATTTGATTTATGATCGTTTTTGTTTTTAATGAGCTTTTACTTACTTTTTCATCTAGACCAGAGACAGCGATCATTGAATATATTAACTAAACAATCAGCATCAGGAGATCATGGTAGATTAAGGCAACATGACATTAGCCAGCAAAGTTTACATTAAAGATGCAATGACAAAATTTGACAACAACTTAGCCTAAAACATCATTTTTATTCATCTTAATAATATTCTAACATAGTATAGCTATAAATACGTTGTGGAAATAAAAAGAAACAAAAATAACATGAAGGTAAAGTCAAAGAGTCGGAGTACCCGGCCCGGAGTATTACCGGGGTCCCACCCTGGAGCCAGGCCTGGGTTTGGGGCCCGTGAGCGAGCGCCTGGTGGCCGGGATTTCGCCCATGGGGCCCGGCCGGGCCCAGCCCGGACCGGATGCATGGGCTCATCCATCTGTGGACCCACCACCCGCAGGAGGAACATGAAGGGTCCGGTGCAGTGTGGATCGGGTGGCAGACCGAGGCGGGAGCCTTGGCGGTCCGATCCCCGGACAAGAAAACTGGTTTTTGGGACATGGAACGTCACTTCGCTGGCGGGGAAGGAGCAGGAGCTTGTGGCAGAGGTTGAGCGGTACCGGCTAGATATAGTCGGACTCACCTTGACACATAGCATTGGCTCTGGAACGCAAGTCCTTGAGAGGGGTTGGACACTCTCCTTTGCTGGAGTTGCTCCGGGTGAGAGGCGGAGGGCTGGGGTTGGCTTTTTGTTAGCCCCAAGACTCTCTGCCTGTGTGTTGGGGTTTACCCCGGGGGACAAGAGGGTAGCTTCCCTGCGCCTTCGGGTCGGGGAACGGGTCCTGACTGTTGTTTGTGCTTATGGACCAAATATCAGAGTACCCACCCTTTTTGAAGTCCCTGGGACGAGTGCTAGATAGTGCTCCATCAGGGGACTCCATTGTCCTTCTGGGGGACTTCAATGCTCACGTGGACAATGACAGCATGACCTGGAGGGGTGTGATTGGGAGGAACGGCCCGCCTGATCTGAACTGGAGTGGTGTTTCATTATTGGACTTCTGTGCAAGCTGCAGTTTGGCCATAACGAACACCATGTTGGAACATAAGGATGCCGATCGGTACACTTGGTACCAGGGCAGCCTAGGTCGATGATAGACTTTGTAGTCGTATCATCTGACCTGCGGCCATATTTTTTGGACACCCAAGTAAAGAGAGGAGCAGAGCTGTCAACTGATCACCACCTGGTGGTGAGTTGGATCAGATGGCAGGGGAAGATGCCGCGTAGACCTGGCAGACCCAAACGCATAGTGAGGGTCTGCTGGGAACGCCTGGCAGAAGAACCTGTTAAGACGGTCTTCAACTCCCACCTCCGGCAGAGCCTTGACCGCGTCCCGAGAGCAGTGGGTGACATTGACTCCGAGTGGGCCTTGTTCCACTCAGAATGGGACTCAGCTTAGCAACGTTCCTGAGATGGAAGAAGGAGGAGTGAACAAGAGAACTGACATGAGAATCCAGGGTGAGAGCTGGGTCAAAGGTCACGCCAAGATTCCTGACAGAAGGTTTGGTGTGAGAAGCAAGCTGACCAAGAGAGTCTCTGACTTTGGGAACCAGATTGTCTGGGGCACAGATGAGGTTCTCAGTCTTATCTTCATTCAGCTGAAGAAAGCTCCCACCATCCAGGTTTTGATAGAGTCTAAGCAGGTGTGTAACAGCTGCAGCTTAGACATCTCATGGGGCTTAAAGGAGATGTACAGTTGGATGTCATCTGCATAAAGATGGTTCCTTTGAAGGAGCTCAGGATGTGCTGAAGAGGAAGCAGATAGAGGAGGAAGAGCAGAAGCCCCAACACAGAACCTTGGAAGCAGAGGTAACCACTTCATCTTTTAAATAAAGTACAAGAGTCCAAAAATGAAAAACACCATTTGAAGTCACGAACAACAAAAGACGTTTGGACCTAGAAAATGGTGACTGATGTTTAGTGCTCTCTCGTTTCCTCTGGCAGTGTGGGTTCCTGATTCCAGCAGAAACCTCTAAGGGAAGATGTCTAAGGGCAGGGAGGGGTGATGCTGAATGTTTATGAGGTTCTTTGCCCTGAATCCTTCAGCAGCAGCACTCTCTTGCATGTGAGAGGTGTTCCTGCATGGACGTAATTTTTTGGGGGGGACAGGGGGGACATGTCCCCCCACTTTTTCCAAAGTCAAGGTTTGACCCCTGCACTTTTTACCATCCAAAAACAATATTACGCTGTATTAAATTGACACTGGTTAAGCTCTAGGACCAAGAGGAAAACAACCGTTTGTGTTGAAGCCTGTTTCACATTACAGCATACTATAAAGACCCCCCCCCCCCCCCCCCGTGTCCCCCCACTTCTAAAGTGAAAATTACGTCCATGTGTTCCTGTTATTTGTGACATCACAAATGGGGACCCATTGAAACAGCTTGTTGTAGGCACATAAATCCTGAAGCTAAAAACAAAGAGGCAGTAGAGGCCCACACACAAAAAAGATGCTAAATGTACATTTTTGCATTCTTTCCCCTTTATTGTTTTGACCAAAATCTGATTTGTGTTAAAGTTCGTAAGTCAGTTGACCCCCCACCTCTCCGCATGCACTCAGCACGGGTTCTTCTTTTGTTGTTTCATAACAAGAAACACATTTTCACAGAAACTTCACTGACACGCAAACACGTCAACAGCAGCAGCACAGTTCAGTGTGTGTGTGTGTGTGTGTGTGTGTGTTTATTCTGACCATAGTCGGTTTTCTAAGTTCATCTCTACATTTATATTTATTTATGAGCATTTGAATATTTTAGAAAACTCTTGAGATGAGTTTGAATGTTTCTGAGCAGCAGCTGTGTTTCAGCCTCCACCAGAACCAGAACCAGAACCAGAGCCAAAGGCTGTGAACAGTAATGGATCCACCACATGTTGCTCTAGTTTCCTCTGAGAGGAAACAGCCCGACAGAATCTGGTTTCTGCTGCTGGTCTCAGTGGATCTTTAGCTCCTTTAGTCTGCAGAGCTGGTTCAGGAACATTTGGGCTTGAACGGAACAGAACCAGACGTGAAAAGAATGCGGCTTCTGCTAAAGAGCAACCAGGAGTGTACCGAGAACCAGGAGACCCAACCAGATGAGTTCAGAACCGTGAAAAGTGGAAGGACTTCCCTTTTCTCTCAACAAGAAACGTCATTTGTTGACGTGGTCATTAAAAATGATGTCATCAAACTCTGAAATCCAGCAGACGGACTGAAAACAGCACCAACATTACTGGACTCACCAGTGTGTCTCTGTCTGGCTGTGTCCAGCAGACTGATGCAGAGGGTCAGATACCACACCACTCTAGTCAGGGTCATCATTTTTATAATAAATGGTAACTATGATCCCTGTCTGTTGGGGATGCATCTCGGACACATCGTTTGGTTTTGAACAGTTTGACTGTGTGGACAGTTTGATTCTAACAGAAAAATCTGGGATTGGATGAATCCAAGCTTTTTAAATTCGCGTTCAAGGTCGCAAGAAAAGTGTTTTAGAAATTCAGGAAAAACCAAAACGGAAGCAAAGCGTTGGTCTGTGTGACTAAGGAGAAGGAGAAGTTGGTGGCGGAAGAAAACCGAGGTTTCAACAAGCGCCAAACCCCGATGAAGACACTCGTGTTGAAAATGTAGTTTACTTTCACCATCAGTAAAACTCTTCAGCTGACGAGAGGTCTCCAGCTTCTCCGTACAGCCAAAGACCCTCGTTTGAAGGTAAAACGTCAGTTGTCATGGTAACGGACTGCTTTTGTGAGGATCAGCTGATGATGACGATGTCAGGACAGCCTCTTGTCCCTTTCAGAATCAGAATCAGAATCAGAATCAGAATGAATTTTATTGCCAGCGCTCAGATCAGATCAGAGCATAGGAACTTGACTCCATGGTACAACCTGGCCAAGGTTACACACACACATATAGACAGGACAGATACAGGCAGACCATGGGAGCAGCCCTGACGGCGCTCCTTTGTAGATGAATGAGGGAATACATGAGGAAAGTTCAGGGGAGGGAGAAAAAAGGCATTAACAGGGTTACACCAGCAGGGTGTAGCGCTCCAATGCAAAAAAAACACCCGACATGTAAGCACAAACGTCACAGTTCACAACATGAGACCCGGTAGGTGGGGGTGGGGGTGGGGGGGCAGGGATCCTGGTTTCTCAAGGCTGCTTATGGCGTCAGATTCGATAACAGAACTTTGTTTGGGTCAGGCAGAGATAATTTTTCCTCTCTGCCTTAAAGTTTGTATTGATCATTCAAGTCCTCCAGTGAAGCCAATTAGGTGATTAAACATCTCCACACCGTCCGGTGACCCTCTCCGAGATGTTATCAATCTTGCACGCTAACACCGGTAACGCAGCTAAGACATTGTCCAGTTTGCGATTCACCTCGAGCAACGTCCCAGTCTGTGAGGTATCCACACGGACGGTGCCGTCCATGGATGCGGGTCGCCCTCCAATCGCTCCCGTCATCCCAGTTTTACAGAAAGCCAGATATCCTCCCACTCCAATCAGAAGAAATCCGACGATCATCAGGTCAAATATCCACACATCTTCGACGTCCTCAATGGACAGCTGAGAGAGACAGATGACATTCCACTTATTCCAGGAATCGAACATATATCCCGCTGCACGTGTCCCTTGAGGGCAAGCGTGAGCCCCCTCCTCCGTCCTCCCCCTCGCCAGTGTAAATGTATCTGATGGCTGCCGGACACAGGAAGTGAGATCAAATATAGGTCAGTAGAAATCCAGATCGTAGTTGTCCATGAGCTGGTTCATCTCAGACACACTGGTGGCCAGGTAGGACGACAGCTCCTCTGTTACACAGATGGGGACAGGTTAGAAGAAGTGAATTTTATTTTAAATAGACCCTTGACCATCTGGTTCTCTGCTTTCTGTCTCACCTGCTCCCAGAATTCCCAGTACAGCGGACGCAGAGACAGATCCCATGTTGTTACGAGCTATGCAGTGATAGGTTCCAGAGTCACTAAGCTCCGCCCTCTCAATCTGCAGCCAGCTGGAGAGCTCAAATTTCATAGGACCGCCCCTTGACTGTGAGACAGGTTATCAGACAGTTATTGGGTGTTTCTCAATGCCAAGGAACCTCGCCTTGATGCCTTGGTCCCGCCCCGATTGCCTAGGAGATGACGTCATCAGGAACCGCCAAGGCACGTTAAAGTGTCCATGTTCTGCTGAGTCTGTTTTCCATTGGTTAGCCGTGTAGCTAGCTGAGCAAGGATACTCAGGAGGTGCCTTGTAGCCTGGCCTTGGTCAAAACGTTCCCAGAACACAGCGCAGTATTTTCAGAAATACAGAGGATTAGGAGCCGGTAGATTCTTCGGGGGCAAATTTCAAATTTAAATGTAAGTGAGCTAAGTGTAGCTACCGGACAGATTTCTAAAACGTTTTTTATATCCAAAGCAGTTAGCTATGGTTGGTTAGTTGCTCAGAAGTTGCAACGTTGGCCAGGCGCCTTGACATTGAGAAACACTCATTGTCTTTGAAAAGGCAAGAGGAGTGAAGCGGTTGTACTGTTGCTTTAACGAGTGGTACTTGTACCTCAGCGGTGTCTTCCAGCGGGTTGTAGATGTTTCCCTGCTTCAACGGCTGCTAATCAGCCACTGATTAATATCAGGTGTGTAGGAGAAGAGAAACCTCTAAACACTCAGGACGGTGAGCCCGCGGACGGCCAGGATTGGACACCACTGACTGACCTGGATGGAGATGTGTGGGTCGTCTCCAGGTAGGACATCTTCTCGTCCCTCCTTCCTCCACTCGACCAGAGCCATTGGAAAAGCAAAGACCTCACAGAGAAACACCAGACTGCTGCCAGGTCCGTTCACCTGGCTCTGAGGGGGGACTTTGATGACAGGGGCTGGCAGGTGGAGACAGACAGGTGAGAGACAGGCAGGTGAGAGTCAGGCAGGTTAGAGACAGACAGGTGAGAGAGAGGTAGGTGAGGAACAGACGAGTGAGAAACAGACGGGTAAGGGACAGACAGGTGAGAGACAGGAAGGTGAGGGACAGATGGGTGAGGGACAGACAGGTGAGGGACAGACAGGTGAGAGACAGGCAGGTGAGGGACAGACAGGTGAGGGACAGACAGGTGAGAGACAGGCAGGTGAGAGACAGGTAGGTGAGAATCAGATGGGTGAGGGACAGACAGGTGAGAGACAGGCAGGTGAGTAACAGATGGGTGAGAGACAGATGGGTGAGGGACAGACGGGTGAGGGACAGACAGGTGAGAGACAGGCAGGTGAGTAACAGAAGGGTGAGAAACAGATGGGTGAGGGACAGACAGGTGAGGGACAGACAGGTGAGAGACAGACAGGTGAGAGACAGGCAGGTGAGGGACAGACAGGTGAGGGACAGACAGGTGAGAGACAGGCAGGTGAGTAACAGATGGGTGAGAGACAGATGGGTGAGGGACAGATGGGTGAGGGACAGACGGGTGAGAGACAGGCAGGTGAGTAACAGAAGGGTGAGAAACAGATGGGTGAGGGACAGACAGGTGAGGGACAGGCAGGTGAGTAACAGATGGGTGAGAAACAGATGGGTGAGGGACAGACGGGTGAGGGACAGGCAGGTGAGAAACAGATGGGTGAGAAACAGATGGGTGAGGGACAGACAGGTGAGGGACAGACAGGTGAGAGACAGGCAGGTGAGTAACAGATGGGTGAGAAACAGATGGGTGAGGGACAGACGGGTGAGGGACAGACAGGTGAGAGACAGGCAGGTGAGTAACAGATGGGAGAAAAACAGATGGGTGAGGGACAGACGGGTGAGGGACAGACAGGTGAGAGACAGACAGGTGAGAGACAGACAGGTGAGTAACAGATGGGTGAGAAACAGATGGGTGAGGGACAGACAGGTGAGAGACAGGCAGGTGAGTAACAGATGGGAGAAAAACAGATGGGTGAGGGACAGACGGGTGAGGGACAGACAGGTGAGAGACAGACAGGTGAGAGACAGACAGGTGAGAGACAGGCAGGTGAGGGACAGATGGGTGAGGGACAGACAGGTGAGGGACAGACAGGTGAGAGACAGGCAGGTGAGGGACAGACAGGTGAGGGACAGACAGGTGAGAGACAGGCAGGTGAGAGACAGGTAGGTGAGAATCAGATGGGTGAGGGACAGACAGGTGAGAGACAGGCAGGTGAGTAACAGATGGGTGAGAGACAGATGGGTGAGGGACAGACGGGTGAGGGACAGACAGGTGAGAGACAGGCAGGTGAGTAACAGAAGGGTGAGAAACAGATGGGTGAGGGACAGACAGGTGAGGGACAGACAGGTGAGAGACAGACAGGTGAGAGACAGGCAGGTGAGGGACAGACAGGTGAGGGACAGACAGGTGAGAGACAGGCAGGTGAGTAACAGATGGGTGAGAGACAGATGGGTGAGGGACAGATGGGTGAGGGACAGACAGGTGAGAGACAGGCAGGTGAGTAACAGAAGGGTGAGAAACAGATGGGTGAGGGACAGACGGGTGAGAGACAGGCAGGTGAGTAACAGAAGGGTGAGAAACAGATGGGTGAGGGACAGACAGGTGAGGGACAGGCAGGTGAGTAACAGATGGGTGAGAAACAGATGGGTGAGGGACAGACGGGTGAGGGACAGGCAGGTGAGAAACAGATGGGTGAGAAACAGATGGGTGAGGGACAGACAGGTGAGGGACAGACAGGTGAGAGACAGGCAGGTGAGTAACAGATGGGTGAGAAACAGATGGGTGAGGGACAGACGGGTGAGGGACAGACAGGTGAGAGACAGGCAGGTGAGTAACAGATGGGAGAAAAACAGATGGGTGAGGGACAGACGGGTGAGGGACAGACAGGTGAGAGACAGACAGGTGAGAGACAGACAGGTGAGTAACAGATGGGTGAGAAACAGATGGGTGAGGGACAGACAGGTGAGAGACAGGCAGGTGAGTAACAGATGGGAGAAAAACAGATGGGTGAGGGACAGACGGGTGAGGGACAGACAGGTGAGAGACAGACAGGTGAGAGACAGACAGGTGAGAGACAGGCAGGTGAGGGACAGATGGGTGAGGGACAGACAGGTGAGGGACAGACAGGTGAGAGACAGGCAGGTGAGGGACAGACAGGTGAGGGACAGACAGGTGAGAGACAGGCAGGTGAGAGACAGGTAGGTGAGAATCAGATGGGTGAGGGACAGACAGGTGAGAGACAGGCAGGTGAGTAACAGATGGGTGAGAGACAGATGGGTGAGGGACAGACGGGTGAGGGACAGACAGGTGAGAGACAGGCAGGTGAGTAACAGAAGGGTGAGAAACAGATGGGTGAGGGACAGACAGGTGAGGGACAGACAGGTGAGAGACAGACAGGTGAGAGACAGGCAGGTGAGGGACAGACAGGTGAGGGACAGACAGGTGAGAGACAGGCAGGTGAGTAACAGATGGGTGAGAGACAGATGGGTGAGGGACAGATGGGTGAGGGACAGACAGGTGAGAGACAGGCAGGTGAGTAACAGAAGGGTGAGAAACAGATGGGTGAGGGACAGACGGGTGAGAGACAGGCAGGTGAGTAACAGAAGGGTGAGAAACAGATGGGTGAGGGACAGACAGGTGAGGGACAGGCAGGTGAGTAACAGATGGGTGAGAAACAGATGGGTGAGGGACAGACGGGTGAGGGACAGGCAGGTGAGAAACAGATGGGTGAGAAACAGATGGGTGAGGGACAGACAGGTGAGGGACAGACAGGTGAGAGACAGGCAGGTGAGTAACAGATGGGTGAGAAACAGATGGGTGAGGGACAGACGGGTGAGGGACAGACAGGTGAGAGACAGGCAGGTGAGTAACAGATGGGAGAAAAACAGATGGGTGAGGGACAGACGGGTGAGGGACAGACAGGTGAGAGACAGACAGGTGAGAGACAGACAGGTGAGTAACAGATGGGTGAGAAACAGATGGGTGAGGGACAGACAGGTGAGAGACAGGCAGGTGAGTAACAGAAGGGTGAGAAACAGATGGGTGAGGGACAGACAGGTGAGGGACAGACAGGTGAGTAACAGATGGGAGAAAAACAGATGGGTGAGGGACAGACGGGTGAGGGACAGACAGGTGAGAGACAGAAAGGTGAGAGACAGACAGGTGAGTAACAGATGGGTGAGAAACAGATGGGTGAGGGACAGACAGGTGAGGGACAGACAGGTGAGAGACAGGCAGGTGAGTAACAGATGGATGAGAAACAGATGGGTGAGAAACAGACGGGTGAGGGACAGAAGGGTGAGGGACAGACAGGTGAGGGACAGACGGGTGAGGGACAGACAGGTGAGAGACAGTTTAAGTGTTCTGATCCAGACCCAGAAATCGTGATTGTTGACCCAATTCCACCTCTGGTACCAGAACATTTTCAGAGAACTGTTTGATCTTTGACCTCTGAAAAATTCAGAGAGGAACTGGCTCCTAACTCAAGGGATGAGCCAGAGTCTATATTAAAGGAGACCTTTGGGTTCTAGGGTACCTGATCCAGGTGTTGTGGTTCTGATTTGAACCCAGGTGACTGTTACCTGCCAGCTGTTCTCACCTGTTCTACAGGGGCCCCTCCCCCTGGTGTGGAGGTCCAGTTTGGAGAACGCTGCCTCTCTGAACTGACACATGTTCATGTAGGTGGTTCCGTCGCTGCCACACACAATCTCCTGCTCCTCACACAC